>NC_069505.1:583571876-583939376 GCF_027579735.1 Bombina bombina
GCATAAAATAGTAAATAAAAAAATGACTAAATTATAATTTCAATTTTATTTCTTTTAAAGCATAGTCAACTCTTGGAACAATCATGAAATTAAATTAATGCTAATCTAAAGCACGATAATTTATAAACATTAACAATAGTTATTCCCTTAAAAGTAAACACGTTTACCATTACCTAACTCATCTTTATTATTATTTTCTGTAAACCCTAAATGTAATCTAATTCCAAACTTAAAAATGTATTTATCATTGACCCTTACCATATATTTAATTAAACCATGAAAAAAATTAATTAACTGAACATATGAGTCTAACATTGATGTAAATTACATACTTTAGTAAATATTTTAAAATATATTTGCATTTCTATTCTGGCTGAGTTGATCACAGATGAAGATTAAATACTCAAAACATGTATTTTATATCTGCAGAATATAATTGCTAAGCAACATACTTTAAAATGCTGAGTTTCTTCTAAAAAAACTCTTAATGGGAGATAAAACTCCAAAATGTTCTTTCACCATTCAGATAGAACATACGATTTTAAACAACTTTCCAATTGACTTGTGTTAACAAATTATCTTTGTTTTCTTGTTATCCTTTTTTGAAAGACAGGACGTTATATATTAGATAGAGCACTAGATGGCAGCACTGTTTCCTATCATGTAGTGCTACAGACATGTGCACGCTACCTCTTTTCAACAAAGAATAACAAGAGAATAAAGAAAATTTGATTATATAAGTAAAGTGGAAACTTTTTAAAACTGTATTCTCTATCTGAATGATGAAAGAAAATGTTTGGGTTTCATGTCCCTTTAAAGGGACACTTAAGTTAAAATTTAATGGATTGAATAGAGTATGCAATTTTAAACAACTTTTCAAATTCATTTTATTATCAATTTTGCTTACTTCTTTTGGTATCTTTTGTTAAAGAGTATTCCTAGGTAAGCTCAGGAGCATGCACGTGTCTTTTGCCATCTGGCAGCAGTGTTCACAACAATGTTAAACATAGTTGCAAAACTGCTGCTGTCCCTTATAGAAATGTATTACCTGAGAGACCCATTCCTCACTTTAAGACATGATCCTAATCAGTAGATATGTGCAAAATTCGCCATTTAGACATTGGTTTGTCAAACGAATTCCAAAGGTGCGCATTGGTAACAGCAATCCGCGATTTTCGGTTCAAAATATATTAGTGTTAAAGGGCAATTTTGTGGGTCACATGTTCACACTAAGATACCTTGCTCCAAAAATAGATGAATGCTGTTTCCTCGCGACCATATTTCAAATTCATTTAACAAACGAATATCCGAATAACCGAGTTTGAACATACATACTAATGAGATGTGTATTTATTTTTAGATGAACACACGTTCGTCACGAAAATCTAATTTTCGTTTTATTTGAAAGGACCACTCATTTCAGTAGAATAGAATAATTAACACGTGCATAATAAAAAGACAGTATCATGTGACAGACATCAGCCAATCACAGACTAGTATACGAATACCCTGTGACCTTGTGCACATGCTCAGTAGGATCTTGTTACTCAGAAAGTGTTAATATAAAAAGACCGTGCAAAATTTGATCATGGAAGTAAATTGGAAAGTGTCTTAAAACTGCCGCTCTTTCTGAATCATAAAAGTTTATTTTGACTTGAGTGTCAATTTAACAAAACTAAAAACCCAAATGAATACACCAACAAAAACAAAAAAATACTGACGGAAATTGTAATTATTCATGCTTCCCTTATTTATTTATTTTAAGCGCTTAATACTTACCTTTATGCGCTCTCCATGCTCTCCAGAGCATATTAAAGGGACACTGAACCCAAAAAATTTCTTTCGTGATTCAGATAGATCATGCAATTTTAAGCAACTTTCTAATTTACTCCTATAATCAATGTTTCTTCGTTCTCTTGCTATCTTTTTATAAAAAAGAAGGCATCTAAGCTTTTTTCTTGGTTCAGCACTCTGGACAGCAGTTTTTGATTGGTGGATGAATTTGTCCACCAATCAGCAAGGACAACCTAGGTTGTTCACCAAAAATGGGCCGGCATCTAAACTTACATTCTTGCATTTCAAATAAAGATACCAAGAGAATAAGGAACATTTGATAATAGGAGTAAAGTACAAAGTTGCTTAAAATTTCATGCTCTATCTGAATCACAAAAGAAAAAATTTGGGTTCAGTGTCCCTTTAAGGTAAGTATTGTAGCTACAGGGGAACGTTTTACCTGTAGATTTGAAACATTTACATTCATTTTAATGAAAATAATTGTAAATATTTAACAAAATTCAATTTTCGTTTCATTTTAAACTAAGCAAAAACTGAATAGTACATCCAATGAATATTTAGGGAAAATGCACATTGCTTTCTACTAATGGGTTTCAAAATATGTCATTGTACTAAACCGTTACCCTTTTTTATTGACAGATATATGCCTGTATAACTGCTGGCAGCATTGCTGGGGCAGCTGGGGCAGCTGGGGCAGCTGGGGCAGCTGGGGCAGTTGGGGCATCTGGCGTATCTGGCGTAGCTTCTGCGTTTTCAAGCGTTCCCAGATATTTCCCTCATTTGGCTTGGAGAAATTCTGCAAGACCTTCATTCAGCGTAGACCCCGAAGGGGGAAGACAAGGAACAGAATTTTACAGAAGTTTCGCAAAGCAAGGAGAGGAATATGAGTTACGCACTAGAGCCCAGCAGTATGGACCAAAAAATGATTAATAACTATCTTGTGTATTGAATTGTTCTTTTGCTAGTCATGCAGTTTCCTACTTGAATATGTTTGGGCGCATAAGCTACATAACTTAACAGGTATAGCCAGAATATACAAATAATTGCACTGCTTGCAAGTTATGTGGGGCAGGAACCCACAGTTGTGAAATATATTTTATTAATATTTATGTTGTCCTAAGCCATATGCTAGATCAGTGTTTCTCATCCTTTTTGTAGCAAGTACCCCTATAGGTAAATACTTTTGCCCTAAGTACCCTCAGCTGCAAAACCTGAATATCAGTAAGAAAAAAAATAAAGAAAATAAGTGGCAAATGCCAAAATGTGGGCAAAAGAATATAGAGAGGGCAAGCCACTAAGTACCCCTTACCAACTCTCCAGGTACATCTACCACGGGTTGAGAAAAAAAAGATGCTGTAAACTTTAACAGGTAACAATTAAATATGGAAAAAAAAAAACATTTTGGATTAATTGTCAAAAATAAATAAATAATAATTTTGTCTGATATCTGCTCCTGGAAGTTCAATTTTAAATGAAAATCTGTTTGGCTATTTTCTGAAGGGAACATATTCAGGGCAACAGAGGGCAAGCTGGAAAGCAGCTTAAACTTAAAGGGTCAGACAACACTTTAGTCATCTTAACGTTTTACCTTAGATTAAGCTGTAAATAGCCTCCTGCACTTTTCTATATCATGCAGCACGATTGGTAAAAAAAAGTTATTTTAAAATAAATATTGTTTCTGGCCACTTTGAAATCGCTGCCAAGCTCCGCCCACTGATGACATCACAGTCTGGGCTGCATATAGGCACTCTGCTGAATAGCATTGACAGTTTGTTGAATCCAACTAGTGAGCCTTTTGTGATTGGACGCCATATGCAGCCCAGATTGTGAAGTCATCAGTGGGCGGAGCTTAACAACCATTTCAAAGTGGTCAGAAACTATATTCATTTTAAAATATATTTTTTTTACCATTCCTGCTTCATGATATAGAAATGGTGCAGAAGGCTATTTGCAGCTTAACTTAAGGTAAGACTTTAAAATGACTAAGGTGTAGATTGACCCTTTAAGAGTAAATTAAAGCAACCAAAGTACTTTTTTTTTTTAATGGGCTCTAAATTTTTCCAAGAACAAAAGTGAAGCTAAATTACTTCTCAATATAGTGTCAATTTGCGCTTTCAAAGCCATCCCAAATTGTGCACATTTGAACTTAGTGAAGCATTTCTCTCCTGCAGACAAAAATCTCCCACATCTTTATTGCAATGATTTAACCACTTGAACGACTAAACATTTTTTTGTCACATGTATTAGTTTGTTTGTTTTTTATTAATGGGACGGCTATCTATTGTTTTAAGGTGAATGTGACAAATAACACAAAACAAGGCTTTTTTTATTTTACATTCATCCAAATCCAAATGTTCATGTTAAGTAACAATACAAATGCCTCTGTAAGTCCATTAATATTTCTGTTCTTACTACCAGTTGAGTTTAAACCTTTGTTTCTATGCTGCTCAGAAAAACATTATATATGCACTAGGTGACCATGTATAAATATATAGAGGGTTGTCTATATATCTAAATGTTCTCTCTCTCTTTCTGTCTCCTTCCGTCTGTCTGTCTGTCTCTTTTTGTTTCCAACTTGTTTACTTTCTCTCATCATCATCTTAATTTCTTTATCTCCTCTCTTTCTCTCTCTCTCTCTCTCTCTCTCTCTCTCTCTCTCTCTCTTTCTCTCTCCTTCTCTACTTCCTCTCTATTTCTTTCTCTTTTTGTCTCTCCTTTACTTCCTCTCTATTTATATTTCTCTCTCTTTCTCACTCTCTTTCTCTGCATAGGGCTATTTATATATATAATAAAGACAGGATAATGTGCAATAATATTTATAATATTATTATTATTATTATTTATATTACAGATTATAATACAAGTTTTTTTTAATTTGTTTTAATGAAAATATTCATCAGCTTATGTTTTTCAATTGTAATAGTATTAATAAAATATATACTTATTTTTTATAAAGTGGACTTGTATATACTATATGTAAATATTTTATCTACTGGCATATACTAAATAGAGATTAGAAATAAATATAATTTCTATATTTTTATTTAATGTTAAAATACTCCAATTGCTTTCATCTTTATACCATACACCTAGAGATTTAACTTTAATGTGTGAGAGCTATAATTAACTCCATTGGTTACCAGTAACATACATAGAGAAAAGGTCTAACCCCTTTATTGCACTAACACACATAAACAAGTGATTTGTTGCCCTGACTGCCACACACACTAAGCTGCCAGTAACTCACATAGAAGAGTGTTTTTAACCCTGACTTCCATTAAAATGTACAGACCAGAGGCTCTATCTCAAAGAGTTTTACCTTTCTGTGATAGTCATATTTTTTTGCATGCCGAGGTGGTTACACCTGTTCTTCAGTTAGGTTGTAATTAAACCTTCATGTATCAAACGTTAACAAATGATTTATGAAAATACATCTGAAATATTTAATTTAACTTTTGAATACATTTGAATATGTAACATTTACTTCCCAAGAACAAGTGTCAGAATGTTCAGCAAATATTTGCCTTTTATTTAGGATGAAATAATTCAGCAAATATTCACAAATGTGCCAAAAATATCACTAACTTAAGCCACTTAGCGTGTTCTGTTGTATTTCTATTTAAACTGCTTTTTATAACACCAATTATTTATTCTTAATAAACTATTGCCAGCAATAAATCATGTTTTATGTGCTTCACATTAAATAATGCTTTATAAAGGGGTTGCACTGCCGCTGTGTATACATGACATGGTGTAGCGGTGTGTGTGAGGGGAGGCTGGCACTGCTGCTGTCTGTGCTGTACCTGTGCTATGTATACATGTCATGGTGTAGTAGTCTGTGTCAGGGGGAGGCTGGCACTGCTGCTGTCTGCACTGTACCTGTGCTGTGTATACATGTCATGGTGTAGTAGTGTGTGTGAGGGGAGGCTGGCACTGCTGCTGTCTGCACTGTACCTGTGCTGTGTATACATGTCATGGTGTAGTAGTCTGTGTCAGGGGGAGGCTGGCACTGCTGCTGTCTGCACTGTACCTGTGCAGTGTATACATGACATAGTGTAGTAGTCTGTGTCAGGGGGAGGCTGGCACTGCTGCTGTCTGCACTGTACCTGTGCTGTGTATACATGTCATGGTGTAGTAGTCTGTGTCAGGGGGAGGCTGGCACTGCTGCTGTCTGCACTGTACCTGTGCAATGTATACATGACATAGTGTAGTAGTCTGTGTCAGGGGGAGGCTGGCACTGCTGCTGTCTGCACTGTACTGTGCTGAGTATACATGTCACGGTGTAGTAGTAGTGTGTGTGAGGAGGAGGCTGGCACTGCTGCTGCCTGCACTGTACCTGTGCTGTGTATACATGTCATGGTTTAGTAGTGTGTGTCAGGGGGAGGCTGGCACTGCTGCTGTCTGCACTGTACCTGTGCAGTGTATACATGTCATGGTGTAGTAGTAGTGTGTGTGAGGGGGAGGCTGGCACTGCTGCTGTCTGCAATGTACCTGTCCTGTGTATACATGACATGGTGTAGTAGTGTGTGTCAGGGGGAGGCTGGCACTGCTGCTGTCTGCACTGTACCAGTGCTCTGTATTCATGTCATTGTGTAGTAGTGTGTGTGGGGGGAGGCTGGCACTGCTGCTGTCTGCACTGTACCTGTGCTGTGTATACATGTCATGGTGTAGTAGTGTGTGTGAGGGGAGGCTGGCATTGCGGCTGTCTGCACTTTACCTGTGCTGTATATACATGTCACGGTGTAATAGTGTGTGTGAGGGGGAGACTGGCACTGCTATTCTCTGCACTGTACCTGTGCTGTGTATACATGTCATGGTGTAGTAGTGTGTGTGAGGAGGAGGCTGGCACTGCTGCTGTCTGCATTGTACCAGTGCTGTGTATACATGTCATGTTGTAGTAGTGTGTATGAGGGGGAGGCTGGCACTACTACTCTCTGCACTGTACCAGTGTTCTGTATACATGCCATGGTGTAGTAGTGTGTATGTGGGGAGGCTGGCACTGCTGATGTTTGCACTGTACCGGTGCTGTATATACATGTCACAGTGTAATAGTGTGTGAGGTGAGGCAGGCACTGCTGGTGTCTGCACTGTACCTGTGCTGTGTATACATGTCATGGTGTAGTAGTGTGTGAGGGGGAGGCTGGCACTACTAATTTCTGCACTGTACCTGTGCTATGTATACAGGTCATGATGTAGTATTGTGTGTGAGGGGGAGGCTGGCACTGCTGTTGTCTGCACTGTACCTGTGCTGTGTATACATGGCATGGTGTAGTAGTGTGTGAGAGGGGCTGGCTCTGCTGTTGTCTGCACTGTTCCTGTGCTATGTATACATAACATGGTGTAGTAGAGTGTGTTGTGTGAGAGGGGGAGGCTGCACTGTACCTGTGCTGTGTATACATTTCATGGTGTAGTAGTGTGTGTGAGCTTTGAAGAAGAAAAATGATTTTGGTTTTATATCTTAAATGGTCCCTTTTCCCATAAGGAATTGATATCTCTGTAAGAAGTGATTGTTTATTTTATTGTGTTTAGGTAAACTATATACAGATAATATTGTTGTATTTTAGGTTTGGACCACTAGATGGTGCTGTTTGGTAATGGAAGGGTTAATACGGTAAATAGCATTCACAAGTGGTTTACTATTTAATTGTATGGTGTATCTCTATGGATGTGATTAAGGGTCTATGGCCTGAAACATTGTTTTTTTCCCTGTTCCTGCTCTATTAAACTCTTCAAGCAGATGGTGGTGCTACTGACTTTGTGACTTTTAGTGTGAATGAGGGGGAGGCTGGCACTGCTGCTGTCTGCACTGTACCTGCACTGTGTATAAATGACAATGTGTAGTAGTGTGTGTGAGGGGAGACTGGCACTGATGCTGTCTGCACTGTACCTGTGCTGTGTATACATGCCATGGTGTAATAGTGTGTGTGAGGGGGAGGCTGCACTGCAGATGTCTGCACTGTACCTGTGCTGTGTATACATGTCATGGTGTAGTGGTGTGTGTGTGTTAGGGGAGACTGTCACTGATGCTGTCTGCACTGTACCTGTGATGTGTATACATGACATGGTGTAGTAGTGTGTGTGAGGGGGAGGCTGGCACTGCAGATGTCTGCACTGTACCTGTGCTGCGTATAAATGTCATGGTGTAGTAGTGTGTGTGTGTGAGGGGGAGGCTGGCACTGCTGCTGTCTGCACTGTACATGTGCTGTGTATACATGTCATGGTGTAATAGTGTGTGTGAGGGGGAGACTTGCGCCGCCAATGTCTGCACTGTACCTGTGCTGTGTATACATGTCATGGTGTAGTAGTGTGTGTGTGTGTGAGGGGGAGGCTGGCACTGCTGCTGTCTGCACTGTACATGTGCTGTGTATACATGTCATGGTGTAATAGTGTGTGTGAGGGGGAGACTTGCGCCGCCAATGTCTGCACTGTACCTGTGCTGTGTATACATGTCATGGTGTAGTAGTGTGTGTGAGTGGGAGGATGGCACTGCTGCTGTCTGCACTGTACCTGTGCTGTGTATACATGTCAATGTGTAGTAGTGTGTGTGAGTGGGAGGATGGCACTGCTGCTGTCTGCACTATACCTGTGCTGTGTATACATGTTATGGTGTAGTAGTGTGTGAGGGGAGGCTGGCACTGCTGCTGTCTGCACTGTACCTGTGCTGTGTATACATGTTATGGTGTAGTAGTGTGTGATGTTGGCACTGCTTTTGCACTCATTATAAACCTATGCTCTCATTATACAGCTATGTCAGCATTTTTTACTTTATTGTAGTGTCTGTGCCAGTTGTATTTTGACAACTATGTTTCACAATAATTTAACCATCTGTAATTATTATTAATTAAAGTAATATTGTATGACATTACAATATTGGGACATAACTATCATTCAAAGTTATATTATTAGTGTTATTTACTTATAAAACAATACTACATTTAAAATTAAAACTATAAAACTTTGGTAATTAAATGTCTTATTGTCTATTAAAATATATTAGTATCAATTATTACAGTATACAGCTAGAAAACCATCCAAACTGTTTGGGACTAGAAGAGGTTTAGATTTTGGAATAGTTTGGATTTTTGAATATTTGTAAATATAAAAAATGGGACAGTTTGGAGAGGGGATGGGACCAAGTGTAAACAACAATATCTTATTTCATTTAGTCAATATTTATATGTCCTAATACAGCTTATACATATAACTTAAAGGGACACTTAAGTCAAAATTAAACTTTCATGATTCAGATATAGCAGCAATTTGAAACAACTTTTTAAATTAACTTCCATTAACAAAACACAATCTTTTTATATTTACACTTTTTGTGTCAGCAGCTCCTACTGAGCATGTGCAAGAATTCACTGAATATATGTACTGTATATGCATTTGTGATTGGATGATGTCTGTCACATGATACAGGGGAGTGGAAAAATACATAACTTTGAAATTTGTCAGAAAAAAATCTACTACCCATTTGAAGTTCAGACTAAGTGCTATGGCATTGTCTTTTTATCAGGCATGTGTTGATTATGCAAATATACTGCATTTACTGGTCCTTTAAAGGTAGTTTTATATCATTTTAATACTTTTGTATGCATAGTACCCTCAGAAAGATACTACTGTACTGTAATCAGAAAGGTAATATGTGTTGTTTCAAACAAATATAGACAATTATTTGCATTTTAGAATACACAAAAAAATCAGACAGAGAAGATTGTGACTTAAAGCAAAGAATACTTATTTTTGATCATTTTATTTAAAAAAATATATAAATTAAAAACTTTGGATTTCCTAATAAGCTTGGATTTTGGAATTTGGGGATTTGTACATGAAATGACAGTGTTATATACAGGCATGTGCAGCAGCGAAAAATTCAGTTGGTACAAATCTTTCATAAAGAATATTTGGAAAAATGAATTAGGAACCGCAGTGAATACTAGGGCCTGGGCATAAAGGACGTTCTCCTTTAATGCAGACCCTAGGATCTATGAATAACAGTAGGGAGTAGCCCGGCTCTCCAGCGAGATAGAGGTATTTAACTCTTTAAAGCTAATTTAAAGGAAACAAAAGAATACTGACAATACCGGTCATGTCAATAAAATACTGGCTGGGTGACAACCCTATCAGTCTGTCTGTCTATCCTGTATTTATGGACTTTAATCCATCAAGTTTATCCTAACTCTATGTTACTGTTATACAATCTGAAAAAACATCAATATATATTTTATGTATTTTTTTATATTTTCAATTTGCACTTCAAAGTACATTGGATCCTATATGTTCTTGGTTTCAGCTAAGATTTATGGTATGGAGATCAACATATCCAATTAACACAACACTCGATGATTGTCCCTTGAATGTCTAAGTAGATATCTAAATATAATTGTACATTCTGAGGTTCTGAGCCCATCCCAGTGATTAAGTAATTATTTCTTAAGACTAATCACATTTACCTCACACTACTTTTAGTTATGGTATGTTATTTTCAGTTGGATCACATTCAACAGAACAATCCAGTTTCTCTCATGTGTGAGGTATAAATTTATAAATATCTCGATAATCACTACTTATATTGGCTGTCATTAATACCTTTAAAACAAACACAAAAATAAATAAACAAAAATATAAGATAAAAGAAAAAATATATTAAAGCAATACAAAAAAAATCTGTAAAAAAGAGAAAAAAATGAAAAAGACTTTCTAATTTCAAATTTTATGGAACTCTATAGCTCTAAATAGGGTTTGTAAAAGATATAGCTTTACACCTTGTTATGGTTTTTACGGAGGAGGTGTCGTCATACTGTAAGCATTGCAAGTTTCTGATTGGTGCATGTACTATGTCCTCTCTTCCTCACTTTTAGTTGGTGTCAGCCATATTGAAAAATGTGTCTTCATGATAAATAAATACCATATGTATACTATATATATATATATATATATATATATATATATATATATATATATATATATATATATATATATATATATACACACACATTTCTCTATATCTATCTGTCTATTTATCTATCTATATAGTATGGTTTTCTCCTTCCATTGAGGTTATGCACTAAAATTGAAGTCTGTTAATATTATAACCTAGATTGTGTAAACATCTCTACATAATAGTAGTTTCCCTATACAAAGTGTTCATATATGATGATACTAACAAACCTACACAAGGAGGACCCTGTATACAGAAAAATCAGATATAATGGCATTATGTAAGACTGCACACAAAGGAGCTTAATACTTGATGGGATAATTGGAGATCATACTCAAGCAAACAATACAGAATTTTGTGATACTCTTACTTGATACTTTTTTAATATGTTATGGGAAATGATTGACACTTGAACTTACAATGGAATAATATGATGGAAGACCCTACTAAAATAAGTTTACTAGGTAATGGTATGATTGAAGACACTGCTAATAGAAGCTTACAGTGTAATGGTATGATAGAAGACCCTGCTAAAAAAATGTACTTGCAATGGTGATATGAGAGACCCTACATAGGAAGCTGACTAGTTAATAGTATGATCTGATAACCTAGTAAAAGGATATTACTATGTACTGGTATAATGGGAGACCCCACTAAATGATGCTTACTACTACTAGGTAATGATACGATGAGAGAGCTAACCAAATGAAGCTTACTAGATAATAATGTGATGTAAGATACAAAAAAAGGGAGACCTTACATAAGATGTTTACAAGATAATGGTATGATTTGATACTCTAAGTAAAAGATGCTTACTAGGTATTGTTGTGATAAAAGATACTACAAAAAAGCTTAATAGGTAAGGTAATGGTATGAAAGTGGACCCTACATAATAAACTTACAAGATAAAGGTATGACTTGATACCCTAGTAAAATAAGCTTACTAGATAATGGTATGATGGAAAATAATGCAAAAAAATAAAAATAAAATGTACTACATAATGGTATAATGGAAGACTCTACAAAAGAAGCTTACTAGAAAATGGTTTGATTTGATACCCTAGTTAAAGATGCTTACAACATATAGATGTGACAGAAGATAACAAAACGCTTAACAGGTAAGGTAACGGAATAAAAGCAGACCCTACTTAAGAAGCTTACAAGATAATGGTATGATTTGATACCCTAATAAAAGAAGCTTACTAGGTAATGGTGTGATGGAAGAGACTACTAAATCATGTGTTCTTGAAAATGGTAGGATTGAAGACCCTACTAAAAGACACTTACTAAATAATTATATGATGGGAGACCATACTAAAAGAAGCTTACAGGGTAATTGTATGGTATGAGATACTGCTCAAAAACTAGTTGGAGGTATTATGGGAGTCCCTACATATTACCGAAAAAGGTTGTAATTTTTATTTCTAAATGGATATTAATTGATTTTGTGTTAAATTTCTTTTGAATTTCATTTTGTGTTTTCAATTTTCATGTGAATTTCCTGTTCATTATGTAATAGTGTGTCGTATTGTTCTATAATTAATGGTTTCAAAATAAAATTCGTCCAATCCCCAAATTTGGGCTTCTGTTTAGTTTTACAATTTTGAAATGTTTTTTCTAGCAGACAAAATAACCATGTTTTTGAACTTCCATTCTTGTCTAGTAGAAGAAGCTTACTAGGTAAGGAAATGATAGGAGATTCTACTAAAAGATGTGTACTAGAAAATGGTAGGATGGAAGACCCTACTAAAAGACTCTTACTAAATAATGATATGAGAGGAGACCCTACTAAAAGAAACTTACTAAATAATGATATGAGAGGAGACCCTACTAAAAGAAATTTACTTGCTAATGGTATGATTAGAGACATCACTAAAATATACTTATTATTTAATGGTATGATTTGAGACCCTACTAAAAGAAGCTTATTAGTTAATGGAATGATTTGAGACCCTACAAAAAGAAGCTTATTAGTTAATGGAATGATTTGAGACCCTACAAAAAGAAGCTTATTAGTTAATGGAATGATTTGAGACCCTACAAAAAGAAGCTTATTAGTTAATGGAATGATTTGAGACCCTACAAAAAGAAGCTTATGAGTTAATGGAATGATTTGAGACCCTACAAAAAGAAACTTACTAGGTAATGGTATGATTTGAGACCCTACTAAAAGAAGCTTACTAGGTAATGGTATGATTTGAAACCCTATTAAAAGAAGCTTATTAGGCAATGGTATGATTTGAGACCCTACTAAAAGAAGCTTGTTAGTTAATGGAATGATTTGAGACCCTACTAAAAGAAGCTTACTAGGTAATGGTATGATTTGAGACCCTACTAAAAGAAGCTTACTAGGTAATGGAATGACTTATGACCCTACTAAAAGAAGCTTAATAGATAATGGTGTGATGGTAGATCTCACAAAAAATTGTAATAGGTATGGTAATGGTATGAAAGGAGAAGCTTAAAAGATAATGGTATGATTAGATAACCTAGTAAAATAAGCTTACTAGGTAATCATTTGATGGGAGAGTTCACTAAAAGATGCTTACTAGAAAAAGGTAGGTTGAAGAACCTACTAAAAGACACTTACTAAATAATGAAATAATGAGACCCTACAAAAATAAACTTACTAGCTAATGGTATGATCTGAGACACCACTTAATAATACATACTTAATAATGGTCTGATTTGAGACCCTACCAAAAGAAACTTACCAGTTAATGGAATTAATTGAGACCCTACTAAAAGAAGTTTACTAGTTAATAGAATTATGTGAGACCCTACTAAAAGAAACTTACTAGTTAATGGTATGATTTAAATCCCTACTAAAGAAGCTTACTAGATAATGGTTTGAGACCCTACTAAAATAAGCTTACTAGTTAATGGTATGATTTAAAACCCTATTAAAGAAGCTTACTAGATAATGATTTGAGACCCTACTAAAAGAAGCTCACTAGTTAATAGAATGATTTGAGACAGTACTAAAAGAAGCTCACTAGAAAATGGTACAATTTGAGACCCTACTAAAAGAAGCTTACTAGTTAATGGAATGTTTTGAGACCCTACTAAAAGAAGCTTACTAGGTAATGGTATGATTTGAGACCCTACTAAAAAATGCTTAATAGATAATGGTGTGATGGACGATACCACAAAAAATTGTAATAGGTAAGGTAATGGTATGAAAGGAGACTCTATATAACAAGTTTAAATGATAATGGTATGATTTGATAACCTAGTAAAATAAGTTTACTAGGTAATCATATAATGGGAGAGCTCACTAAAAGATGCTTACTAGAAAAAGGTAGGTTAAAGATCCTACTAAAAGACACTTACTAAATAATGAAATAATTGGACCCTACAAAAAGAAACATATTAGCTAATAGTATTATTGAGACACAACTAAAGGATACATACTAGTTAATGGAATGATTTGAGACCCTACTTAAAGAAGTTTACTAATTAATGGTATGATTTGAGACCCTACTAAAAGAAGCTTACTAGTTAATGGAATGATTTGAGACCCTATCAAAAGAAGCTTGCTAGTTAGTGGAATGATTTGAGACCCTACATAAAGAAGCTTACTAGTTAATGGTATGATTTGAGACCCTACTTAAACAAGCTTACTAGTTAATGGAATGATTTGAGACCCTACATAAATAAGCTTACTAGTTAATGGAATGATTTGAGACCCTATATAAAAAAGCTTACTAGTTAATGGAATGATTTGAGACCCTACATAAATAAGCTTACTAGTTAATGGTATGATTTGAGACCTGCATAAAGAAGCTTACTAGTTAATGGTATGATTTGAGACCCTACTTAAACAAGCTTACTAGTTAATGGAATGATTTGAGACCCTACTTAAATAAACTTACTAGTTAATGGTATGATTTGAGACCCTACTTAAATAAGCTTACTAGTTAATGGAATGATTTGAGACCTTACATAAATAAGCTTACTAGTTAATGGAATGATTTGAGACCCTACATAAAAAAGCTTACTAGTTAATGGTATGATTTGAGACCCTACTTAAATAAGCTTACTAGTTAATGGAATGATTTGAGACCCTACATACAGAAGCTTACTAGTTAATGGTATGATTTGAGACCCCACTAAAAGAAGCTTACTAGTTAATGGTATGATTTGAGACCCTACTAAAATAAGCTTACTAGTTAGTGGTATGATTTGAGACCCTACTAAAATAAGCTTATTAGTTAGTGGAATGATTTGAGACCCTACTAAAGAAGCTTATTAGTTAATGGAATGATTTGAGACCCTACTAAAGAAACTTACTAGTTAGTGGAATGATTTGAGACCCTACTAAAGAAGCTTACTAGTTAGTGGAATTATTTGAGACCCTACTAAAGAAGTTTACTAGTTAGTGGAATGATTTGAGACCCTACTAAAGAAGCTTACTATTTAATGGAATGATTTTAGACCCTACTAAAAGAAGCTTACTAGGTAATGGTATGATTTGAGACCCTACTAAAAAAAGCTTAATAGATAATGGTGTGATGGACGATACCACAAAAAATTGTAATAGGTAAGGTAATGGTATGAAAGGAGACTCTATATAACAAGTTTAAATGATAATGGTATGATTTGATAACCTAGTAAAATAAGTTTACTAGGTAATCATATAATGGGAGAGCTCACTAAAAGATGCTTACTAGAAAAAGGTAGGTTAAAGATCCTACTAAAAGACACTTACTAAATAATGAAATAATTGGACCCTACAAAAAGAAACATATTAGCTAATAGTATTATTGAGACACAACTAAAGGATACATACTAGTTAATGGAATGATTTGAGACCCTACTTAAAGAAGTTTACTAGTTAATGGTATGATTTGAGACCCTACTAAAAGAAGCTTACTAGTTAATGGAATGATTTGAGACCCTATCAAAAGAAGCTTGCTAGTTAGTGGAATGATTTGAGACCCTACATAAAGAAGCTTACTAGTTAATGGTATGATTTGAGATCCTACTTAAACAAGCTTACTAGTTAATGGAATGATTTGAGACCCTACATAAATAAGCTTACTAGTTAATGGAATGATTTGAGACCCTATATAAAAAAGCTTACTAGTTAATGGAATGATTTGAGACCCTACATAAATAAGCTTACTAGTTAATGGTATGATTTGAGACCCTACATAAAGAAGCTTACTAGTTAATGGTATGATTTGAGACCCTACTTAAACAAGCTTACTAGTTAATGGAATGATTTGAGACCCTACTTAAATAAGCTTACTAGTTAATGGTATGATTTGAGACCCTACTTAAATAAGCTTACTAGTTAATGGAATGATTTGAGACCCTACATAAATAAGCTTACTAGTTAATGGAATGATTTGAGACCCTACATAAAAAAGCTTACTAGTTAATGGTATGATTTGAGACCCTACTTAAATAAGTTTACTAGTTAATGCAGTGCTTTCCAAACTATGTGTCGGGACACACTAGTGTGTCGGCAGCAGTGTGTAGGTGTGTCCCTGCTTCAGCACAAATTTTTTTAAATTTACATTTTTTTTTTTAATTGTTTTTTGGTTTCTGACTTTCCACCTGCCTGCTACGCATATCACATGATTGACACATGATTGATACCTAGTGGGTCACAGATCATCTTAACCAATTGGCACAGCTCAGTGGGAACTGAAACTATTACCATTGGCGGATTTGGCGGCACATTGGCTCCTGACTGCACATGTAGTCTCCTTAATTGGCTTGTGACTGCAAGTGTAGTCAGTGAGTGGGACAGCAGTGTGTTTGCAGCGTGGGCAGTAGTCAGTCGGACTCACAGAGCTCTGAGGGTGGCAGCTTAAACGCTGAGCTGAAGTCAGTGGGATTTTTTTGTGCATTGCTGCTCCTGCTCTTGATATATGGATAGGAAGTGGAAGCTTAAAAATGCTTGATGATAAAATGTGAGTGTCTTTATCTAATATTACACCAAATATTCAGTAATTGTGTTCATCCCATCAACCTCATACATCCCATTAAAATAGTAAGTAGCTATTGGTGTTATTAAACTTTTTTTTAATTCTTGCACATACATCCTGTTACTTGTAAATGCATTTTGTTATTATATAATTTATGTATGTGCCCATATCTCTTAAAACAAGTTAGTTTAACCTCCTGTTTGCTAGTACAACTGAATTACTGTGTCGCGAAATTATGTAGGTCTACAAAGTGTGTCACTAACATGAAAAGTTTGGAAAGCTCTGAGTTAATGGAATGATTTGAGACCCTACATACAGAAGCTTACTAGTTAATGGTATGATTTGAGACCCCACTAAAAGAAGCTTACTAGTTAATGGTATGATTTGAGACCCTACTAAAATAAGCTTACTAGTTAGTGGTATGATTTGAGACCCTACTAAAATAAGCTTATTAGTTAGTGGAATGATTTGAGACCCAACTAAAGAAGCTTATTAGTTAATGGAATGATTTGAGACCCTACTAAAGAAACTTACTAGTTAGTGGAATGATTTGAGACCCTACTAAAGAAGCTTACTAGTTAGTGGAATTATTTGAGACCCTACTAAAGAAGCTTACTAGTTAGTGGAATGATTTGAGACCCTACTAAAGAAGCTTACTAGTTAATGTAATGATTTTAGACCCTACTAAAAGAAGCTTACTACATAATGTTTTGATTGCTGATACCCCAATAAGGAAGTATGTAACTGTATTTGGTGAGTCCATTTTCTATAGTGTTATATGAAGACAGGAATCTCTTGGTGTACATATATCTGTTTTATAACTGTCTTTATTCATTCTCATTCACTCCTCTTTCTTGTGCTCTATTCAAACTTAAGCAACTTTCAAATCCTTGTTGAGCAGCATATTTGAACCGTACACATAATCTAATTTATCTGAAATATGTCACTGATATATAATTTTGGGTGCTAAGTAAATTACAGCAAGAGACTACTACAATTTAAACCAAGTTTGAAATGAGGTTGCCTTTACACATACCATAAAGAAGAGTCACCACTGATGGATAACAGATTCTGGAACCAAGTCATATCTAAGATGTTTCCCTGGTCACGTGAGTTGAATATCAACTTCCAATTCATGATACCTGGCTGGGTTTGTCCAAAGGAAAGGTCATTAGTTATATATGACACATCCCAAACTATTTGGGATGTATGAAACCCTTTTAGTGGGTATAAAAAGAAAGCAGTCCCAACAAATCTGTCATATAAGAGACAAGGTTTAAAAGGATCTATCTGAGGGTTAAATCAGACATCATGGAACTGTTAACAATGCTGCATCTTAAATTAATGTGTTGTTTCCTTCTATTACCACAAGGAATAGGTGAGTCTGTTTTTTTTTCTTAATGTTTAGTTATTATTAGTTATCACTTTTTAACAACATATTAATTAATATTCATCCTTAAGGGTATGGGCTTGGTGAAATACACATTTGTGTTTTTCTTTTTCAAGGGAGTTTCTATGTGATTATAAAAACATCTATATAATCTCTCTTAAGCAGAGTTCATTAGCAGGCTAAATGTTATGACACATAAATGCCTTGTAATTATTCTATAAAAAAAGTTTATATGAATGTGTACCTTAATTCAACTTTTTTACTTAAAATCAGAAAATTAGTATTAGTATCTATCTATCTATCTATCTATCTATCTATCTATCTATCTATCTATCTATTTACCTTCTATATACAGACACACTGAGGTTTGTTCTCCATATTGTCATCTAGTCTTGGAAATATGAAATCCTCTGTTATTACCTTGTATTTAAGCCTCTGCAGACTTCCCCCTCATTTCAGTTCTTTTGACAAACTTGCATTTTAGCCAGTTAATGCTGACTCATAAATAACTTCACAGGAGTGAGCAAAATATTATCTTCGTTACACACATGAAGTCTTACACTAATACGATTTCAAAGTTTCTGATTAGTTTCTAAAGTATTTAGAATGACTATTAGTACATTTTTAAAACAAAAAAACATTTTAATGTAAATGGTTAATTACAAGTACAAAAATATTTATATACAAAATACTCATTTGATTTTCAAAAATACTCAAACTATAAAAAATATTTAAGTAAATTTCTTTTTTGGGTATTATCATATGAAGGCACACGTTTTCTTTTCTCTATCATCTATCTATCTATCTATCTATCTATCTATCTATCTATCTATCTATCTATCTATCTATCTATCTATCTATCTATCTATCTATCTATCTATCTATCTATCTATTTATAACATCTATCTATTTATCTATCTATTTATCTATCTATCTAGCTATCACCTATCTATCTATCTATCTATCTATCTATCTATCTATCTATCTATCTATCTATCTATCTATCTATCTATCTATCTATCTATCATCTATCTATTTATATATCTATCACCTATCTATCTATCTATCTATCTATCTATCTATCTATCTGTAGCTGTCTTTCTGCCTATATACCGACCTGTCTCTTCCTATCCCTATGTTTCTGTTTATCTGTGTGACAGTCTGTCTAGTTATCTGTCTTTTAATATATTAGTAGACTGGAATCTGAATCTATAAAACAGTTCCTCAAAGAGACAATCTTGAAAATGATAAAAATGATTCCAGAACAATAAAGTTATAATAAACATCAATTTTATATAATTCAGAGTTCAACAACAGCATTATTTGCTAACTATAATTATCCTGTAATTACAATATAACTTTATAACTCTTTGCAAATTTCACTTTAAATATCACGTTCAATGCTTTTGTTACAAACGATAAACACAAGTGAAGAAATTACGAGCCTACATTACGTTTTCTCTCATTCTTTTACTTAAACCTGAGGTCATAGCAATTAAATATTTTTTTTCAATAGATTGTAATTAAATATCCAATTATCCTCATAGAAGTTATATTTAAATTTGATTGGTATTAATCATATATGGTTTTTAGAAGAGATATGTTCGTAATAAACCAATAATGACACATATAACCACACAAATTAGCAAACACAAACTACTTTATGAGCATTATCCATTTACTACATATATATGCAGGATAAACCATATATTGTTAAGTATAATCCTTTAGAATAATAATAATAATAATAATAATAATAATAATAATAATAATAATAAAGTAATAATAAAGTATTTTGTAGATATATAATTTGATACACTTTTCTGAAAGAACTGTGATTGACCCATCTGTGTGAAGGTAATTTGAAAATATAATCTTTTAATTTTACAATCTTTTAATATTCATAATAATTTAACACATAATTATTAATAACAGACACAAATAAGAATTGAAATGAATGTAAGTGATAGCTCAATAATAAATTGCTCTAATAGAGCGTTTTTATTTTGCATCTGTATGTCCCTTTGAGGAAAAATGAACCACTAGTAGGTCCAAACAATATTTAACTTATAATTAAAACACAGTGCCCCCTAAAGGAAAGGTGCAACATGACATTTCTATTTTTCTGTATATAAAAAAGGTTAATTTAGAGTATTATCCCATGGTACATCTACCCCTCCTTGTACCTGGAACATTTACAAGGGGTATGTCAGCCCTTACTATTTTACTACTTTTTTGCCCTGATGCTAATAGAAAAATTCAATTTATCCCAGAGATCAGTGTCCCCTCAGTTCTACCCTCAAGATCCACTAACAGGCCAGATTGTAATTCTGTGCCTGGGTTGGGCAGCTGCTGACTCACTGGGACCGACTCACCTGTACTCTGGTCAGTTAGTGACATTTGAGGACTGGAGTTGAGAAATACTAAAATGAAATTTCTAACATGGAAAGTATCAGATAAAGTGGTAAAAATATCTATCTGGAGATGAGCCAGATATAGGGTCACTATGAAATATTAGAACAGGTAAAGTGCCCTACACCCAAGTATGGCACAATGAAATCAACCCAAGCAGAGATGTGTATGTGAAGAAATTAGATGCAGAAAGTGGTAACATAAATATTACTCCATTATATTTTTTTTTCCTGAGGGTTGCACAGTATGAAAAAAAACTGTGGCCAATATAACAAGTGTAGTGGAAAATATTGTTATTGTGCACTAACATCGCACAAGATAAATCAATAAAACTTTAGTTCTTTAGTTTCTGCACTTATATTACAAGTTCGCAGTAAGATGTTATCACCTGAGTGAAAGCCTAGGGTGCACTAACAGTATGTTTGATAGCCTTAAAACTCAATTACATTATCGCTGGAGTGGTAAACTGAAGGTGCACTAAGGATATTTTGACTAACACTATTTAAACTATGATTTCCATTGATACAAACATATGCATACACATATATACATATGCTCATATATAAACACATACATATACACCTTTGAGACCTTCTCAGCTCAGCATTTAAAGGGACACTAAATCCAATGATTCAGATATATCATGCAATTTTATGCAACTTTCTAATTTACTCCTATTATCAATTTTTCTTCATTCTCTTGCTATCTTTATTTAAAAAGCAGGAAAGTATAGCTTAAGAGCTAGCCCATTTTTGGTTGAGAACATGGGTTATGCTTGCTTATTGGTTTGCTAACTGTAGCCGCTAATAAGCAAGCGCTATTCAGGGTGCTGAACCTAAATTAGGCTGGCTTCTAAGCATTAAATTCCTACTTTTTAATTTAAGATAGCAAGAGAACAAAGTCAAATTGATAATAGGATTAATTTAGGAAGTTGCTAAAAGGGACACTGAACCCATGCAATTTTAAACAACTTTCTAATTTACTCCTATTATCATTTTTTCTTCGTTCTCTTGCTTTCTTTATTTGAAAAAGAAGGCATCTAAGCTATTTTTTTTGTTCAGACCCATGGAAAGCACTTGTTTATTGGTAGGTGAATTTATCCACCAATCAGCAAGAACAACACAGTGTGTTCACCAAAAATGGGCTGGCATCTAAACTTACATTCTTGCATTTCAAATAAAGATACCAAGAGAATGAAAGGAATTTGATAATAGGAGTAAATTAGAAAGTTGCTTAAAATTGCATGCTCTATCTGAATCACAAAAGAAAAAATTTGGGTTCAGTGTCCCTTTAAAGAAAAAAATTGGGTTTAGTATCCTTTTAAATATCATATTTAATGTATCCTTATAAACCTATAGCAAATTGCTATTATATTAAAATCTTATATATGCCTTTAAAAACACCATCTTAAAATATATCTCAGCACCAAACAAATATGTTACTGTTCCTGTAAAACATATCAAACACTTACATATTTTTAATCATACTAGATATTACATTTTTTCAATAAAAATACATTATTGTTATATAAATCCTTGTTTATATGTGAACATAATTTTATTTTATATTTTATACAACAAAGCACAGTTAAAATGAACATCCAGTAATTGCATTTAAATAAACATCTTAAATGTATCCTTTTTAAACTTATAACAAATTGCTGCAATGTACAGAAACACAATCAATCAATAATATTATGAACAATATTTTTATCTACCTAATAAACAAAATATCCTGTAAAATATATGTCTTACCTTTAGTAAATATTTAGGAATAATCCAATAGTTAATAGAAAATGCCGGTTTTCTTTTCAGCATAATGAAATTCCTGATAGAATTTTTGAATGGCATCTCATTTTATAGGTCGGCTTTCTTAATCTTTAATTGCTGCTAAATAATAAAGATTAAAGTGGTTTTTTTTAGCAGACATTTTCCACACCCTTCATGTGTATCTGACATTGCTGAACACAGAGGCACAGATATTGGAACACACCCCTTAGCAAACACACCTATTTGGGAATCCCTTCTCCTCTCTCTGTGTCTCCTGCTTTTAATTAAAAAAATTGCATAAACAGATTAATTCAAGTGTCTGCGTAAGCGTTTAGTTGTTCTTTAATAAAAAGTCATTTGAATTTAATGGGACAGTAAAACTCCAAATTAATTTTCTACAAAATGCACCTTTGAAGTCTATGGGGATTTTTTTTAGATAAGTAATTTGCTAAGATTTCCTTAAAGGGACACTGAACCCAATTTTTTTTCTTTTGTGATTCAGATAGAGCATGCAATTTTAAGCAACTTTCTAATTTACTCCTATCAGCAAATTTTCTTCATTCTCTTGGTATCTTTATTTGAAAAGCAAGAATGTAAGTTTAGATGCCGGCCCATTTTGGTGAGCAACCTGGGTTGTTCTTGCTGATTGGTGGATACATTCATCCACCAATAAACAAGTGCTGTCCAATGTTCTGGACTTTCTTTTTCAAATAAAGATAGCAAGAGAACATAGATAATAGGAGTAAATTAGAAAGTTGCTTAAAATTGCATGCTCTATCTGAATCACAAAAGAAAAAAAATGGGCTTCAGTGTCCCTTTAAGAATATAAATTGGCCAAATAATTTTTATGCAAGCAACAATGCAATAATGAAATACACTAACACAGAAAAGCATTTAGATTTTGTACTTTTATGTTCCTATAAAATCCATTTAAAATGCATTGTGTATACTATTAATTAAAGGGACATTACAGCTAGAATATGAACCCACACGGATGCATTTCAATTTTGATTAGAAGCATTTTTGTAATATAGATGTATAAGCAAAAATGCTTCTAATAAAAGCTATAGCTGTTTCAAAAGGGTATCTTAGTATGCATCGTGCACCAGCATTTAAAACACAGCACTTGCTCAGAGAGCCTAAAAGTGCTCGTACCATCTGGTAATGACTCAATTTGTTAATTGCGTATATGATACAGGCCCCACTGGTGCTCTGAGCAGCTGCAATATTTAACATGCTGGTGCACTGAGAATTTCTAGCAATGCCTCACGTGCACGTGCAGAGATAATTGTTAACACAAATACAGTGATAACTTTTACTAGAAGCATTTTAACCAATGCAGGTATATTGCAAATATGTTTCTATTCAAAGATGTCATTCATTTACATGATTTTAAATTTTAACCGGAATGTCCCTTTAACCAGACTATTGTAAAATAGGTTTTAAAAGCATTTAAAGAAACTTTCTCTTTTTGCAAAATCATCATTGTTACCTTTGTAATAAAGCTTTTCAGTGATATATTTCCAGCCCTTTACTTGTAATTAGATTGTGAATTTTCAAGATAAATTATGTTTTGTTTTGATTTTTTAAAAGTTGATATGTTTTTGAAAAAACAATACAAAATAGTAATTCTTATGAAAAATTAACTGTCTTTATATTGACATTGCAAGTTATTAATCTGGAGTATGTCTGTATATATATATATATAGTGTATATATACTGTATATATATATATATATATATATATATATATATATATATATATATATATATATATATATATATATATATAAAAATATATATTGTAACAATGTTTAAACCCAATGTTAAAGGGACACTGGACCCAAATTTGTTCTTTCGTGATTCAGATAGAGCATGACATTTTAAGCAACTTTCTTATTATCTCCTATTATCTAATTTTCTTCATTCTCTTGGTATCTTTATTTGAAATGCAAGAATGTAAGTTTAGATGCCGGACCATTTTTGGTGAACAACCTGGGTTGTCCTTGCTGATTGGTGGATAAATTCATCCACCAATTAAAAAACTGCTGTCCAGAGTTTTTAACCAAAATAAAGCTTAGATGCCTTCTTTTTCAAATAAAGATAGCAAGAGAACGAAGAAAAACTGATAATAGGAGTAAATTGGAAAGTTGCTTAAAATTGCATGCTCTATCTGAACCACGAAAGAAAAAATTTGGGTTCAGTGTCCCTTTAAGCTAGTTTACAATAGGAGGTTTTTTTTTGCGCAAGTCCAAAGTAGCATGTGTATTACAAGTTGAAAGTAAATGCGCTTGATCTAGTGCAATTTAATTTAACGCGTTTCGGGATGAAGCGACTTCAGAATTCTGGTTAACTGTTATGCGAGTAAAAAAAAGTTGCACAAAACATAAAAAATTCCTTTAAAAGTACAGTTACGCTCATAATAACACTATCTAATAAAAAGGATTGAAAAATTGCACGCTCCATTTGAATCATGAAAGAAAAAAAAATAGGTTTCATGTCCCTTTAAGTAGAAAACTTAAAGTCTCTAGGATAGTGGGGGGGGGGGGGTGGAAACATCATATTTAACAACACAAACAATTAAAAATACACAGAAACTTTTTTTTGTCATTCCTTAATTATGTTATGAAATATTATATTTTGGATTTAATGTCCCTTTAATTTTTTTGCTGCACAGCTGTAAGCTATAATCATAGTTATGTGGAAATTTACAGGTATCCACTTACATAACACTCCTAAATTTAAATGATTGTTACACAGCCTGCAGCAGAGGTGAGGGCATTGTAATTTCAAAGCAAGCCGACAAGAAACAGATATATGCTAGCCTGCATTTATATACCTATATGGTACAACTCCTGAGCACTACTGTACATATACAAAACCAAACACGCACACAAAGACATTCATATAAATACACATATAAAAACACAGACACACACAGATAGATGCATATGTACACAGGCACACATATAAACACACACACACATGCACACACAAATATATTATTATAAATGCATACATAAAAACACAGAGGCACACACAAAGACACATATAGATACATATAAACACATACATATACATACAAACACACACGCACACACAGAAACTTACACACTTAGATGCATATGCACACAAACACACATATGTACATACAAACATATACACACAAAGACTGATATAAATACACACATAACACACAGAGACACACACACAGACACAAATACACAAACACATGTAGATACATATACACATACCTACAATCTCACACATACATAGACACACACACAGACATAGACACATATGCACACAGACACACTTATGTACATACAAACATACACACACACAGACTGATATAAATACACACTTAACACACAGAGACACACACACAGACACAAATACACAAACACATGTAGATACATATACACATACCTACAATCTCACAGATACATAGACACACACACATAGACGCATATGCACACAGACACACTTATGTACATACAAACATATACACACAAAGACTGATATAAATACACACATAACACACAGAGACACACACACAGGCACAAATACACAAACACATGCAGATACATATACACATACCTACAATCTCACACATACATAGACACACACACAGACATAGACACATATGCACACAGACACACTTATGTACATACAAACATACACACACACAGACTGATATAAATACACACTTAACACACAGAGACACACACACAGACACAAATACACAAACACATGTAGATACATATACACATACCTACAATCTCACAGATACATAGACACACACACATAGACGCATATGCACACAGACACACTTATGTACATACAAACATATACACACAAAGACTGATATAAATACACACATAACACACAGAGACACACACACAGACACAAATACACAAACACATGCAGATACATATACACATACCTACAATCTCACACATACATAGACACACACACACATAGTCGCATTTGCACACAGACACACTTATGTACATACAAAAAACACACATATACACACACAAAGAAATTTAAATAAATACACAAATAAAACACAGAGAGACACACATACACAAACACATGTAGATACATACACACACATATACACCTACATACAAACACACACACACACATACAATGACATACACACATAGATGCATATGCACACAGACAGACACACTTTTGTACATACAAACTGACACACACATACACACACAATGATATTGATATAAATATACACATAAAACACAGACACATGCACAAACACATGTAGATACATACACACACACACACACACACACATACATACAAAGACATACACACAAGATGCATATGCACACAGACACACTTATGTACATACACACACACATACACATACATACATTGTAAGATGGTGCAAAGTTCCAACAAAACTAACTTCTAATTTTCAAATGTATTTTGTATTGAAAATAATATGTTAATAGTCATAAAATATTAATTTGAATGTAATACAACTTCTAAACTCTTACAATTGAAAATAAAATAAATCATACTTAGAAATACAAAAGATATGATATTTAACTATAAAGAACACTACACAAATCGAACAACCGAGTCACATACACATAAAGGGAATAATTTATTAAATATATTTAAGTGTCTATTGCAGCTGAGTTGATCATAGAAGAAGCTTACAAGTGCAAAACAAGTGGTTTATACTCTTGGATAAGAGTCACTAGAGTTTTAATGCAAAACTGATAATGTCACAGAACGTTACAGGGGTACTAAACCCAAATTTTTTTCTTTCATGATTAAGATAGAGCAGCGATTTTAAGCAATTTTCTAATTTATTCCTATTATCATTTTTTCTTTGTCCTTTTGCTATCTTTATTTAAAAAAAAGTAGGAATCTAAGCTTTGTAGCCAGACTATTGTGGTGGCTACATTTAGAAACTCTACCCAAGTGCTGAACCAAAAATGGGATGACTCCTAAGCTTACATTCTTACTTTTAAAATAAAGATATCAAGAGAATGAAGAGAAATTGATAATAGGAGTAAATTAGAAAGTTGCTTAAAATGTCATGCTCTATCTAAATCATGAAAAAAATGGGGTTAGGGTTAATTGAAAAACCTGACAATATTTGTTTCTATTTTAAAATTAAATGAGCAAATATGTAAACCTGCAAACATCTAATAGAATTTGATTTTAGTACCCACAAAGCCGAGTGGGTGTTAGAGAGTTTGGGCCAGTACTGGGTCCCATTAATATGTAAGAAGAACATTAGAACTGGTCCGAGTGTTATACCAACATTATGATATTTTAGTACACATTCTAACATTATTCTATTTTTTTATTGTAGGTGCCCAGACTACAAGTAAGTGACATGATATACCTAATCTCTCTTTTACTCTTTTATGTAGCTTACATTCTCCACCTGTTTCCGTGGCTTTCACATCTCTTGCATTTGCCCTTTTGTTTTCATTCCAGCTGTTGCCCACCCCCTCTACTGTATCACCCAGCTATAAACTTAACCTCACACATACCTCCCAAGTTCAGCTTTTTACACCTGAGACTGAGAGCACTGGGGTCAGTAAATGGGTGGAGCCAGACATTACCATTAGTGAAGCAAGACAGCCCTTTGGAGGAGCCATGGTGGCATGGGGTGTCGATGGGCGAATCAGTGGGATACATTGAATGGTTCCCTTTTGGGGTGGTTAGTCAATTTTTGGCTACACTTTATGAAATCTGAACTTGTAAAGGGATATGATTGTGGTGAGACTGACAAACCAGAACAATTAGACAAAATGCAGGAGAGTTGGAAGGTATGAACACATCTACAGCAACCGCACCTACACCAGAACCTTATCTAATGCAGAGTTACTTCATCACTACAGATTGTTCTTTCTTTCTTTCTTACTTTCTTTCTTTCTCTATTGACGTAACAGACTCTGAATCTCTTTACTCCGAATACTACAGCACCACTTACTTCCACTACTGCTCTGACTACTACAGCACCCCTTCCTACCACTACTGCTCTGACTACTACAACACCCCTTACTACCACTACTGCTCTGACTACTACAGCACCCCTTACTACCACTACTGCTCTGACTACTACCGCACCCCTTACTACCACTACTGCTCTGACTACTATAGCACCCCTTACTACCACTGCTTCTCCAACTACTACAGCACCTCTGACTACCACAAGTGCTCCGACTACTACAGCACCACTCACTACCACAGCTGCTCCGACTACTACAGCACCACTCACTATGACTACTGCTCCGACTTCTACAGCACCACTCACTACCACAGTTGCTCCAACTACTACAGCACCACTGACTACCACAACTGCTCCAACTACTACAGTACAACTCACTACCACAGATGCTCCAACTACTACAGCACCATTGACTACCACTGCTGCTCCGACTACTACAACAGCACTCACTACCACAACTCCTCTAACTACTACAGCACCACTTACTACCAAAGTTGTTCTGACTACTACAGCACCACTGACTACCACAGCTACTCCAACTACTACAGCACCACTCACTACCACAGCTGCTCCGACTACTACAGCACCACTCACTACGACTACTGCTCCCACTTCTACAACACCACTCACTACCACAGTTGCTCCAACTACTACAGCCCCACTGACTACCACAACTGCTCCAACTACTACAGTACAACTCACTACCACAGTTGCTCCAACTACTACAGCACGACTAACTACCACTACTGCTCTGACTACTACAGCTAATCCAACTACTACAGCACCACTTACTACCACTACTGCTCTGACTACTACTGCACCCCTTCCTACCACTACTGCTCTGACTACTACAACACCCCTTACTATCACTACTGCTCTGACTACTACAGCACCCCTTACTACCACTACTGCTCTGACTACTACAGCACCCCTTACTACCACTGCTGCTTTGACTACTACAGCACCACTTACTACCACTGCTGCTCCGAATACTACAGCACCACTTACTTCCACTACTGCTCTGACTACTACAGCACCCCTTCCTACCACTACTGCTCTGACTACTACAACACCCCTTACTACCACTACTGCTCTGACTACTACAGCACCCCTTACTACCACTACTGCTCTGACTACTACCGCACCCCTTACTACCACTACTGCTCTGACTACTACAGCACCCCTTACTACCACTGCTTCTCCAACTACTACAGCACCTCTGACTACCACAAGTGCTCCGACTACTACAGCACCACTCACTACCACAGCTGCTCCGACTACTACAGCACCACTCACTATGACTACTGCTCCGACTTCTACAGCACCACTCACTACCACAGTTGCTCCAACTACTACAGCACCACTGACTACCACAACTGCTCCAACTACTACAGTACAACTCACTACCACAGATGCTCCAACTACTACAGCACCATTGACTACCACTGCTGCTCCGACTACTACAACAGCACTCACTACCACAACTCCTCTAACTACTACAGCACCACTTACTACCAAAGTTGTTCTGACTACTACAGCACCACTGACTACCACAGCTACTCCAACTACTACAGCACCACTCACTACCACAGCTGCTCCGACTACTACAGCACCACTCACTACGACTACTGCTCCCACTTCTACAACACCACTCACTACCACAGTTGCTCCAACTACTACAGCACCACTGACTACCACAACTGCTCCAACTACTACAGTACAACTCACTACCACAGTTGCTCCAACTACTACAGCACCACTAACTACCACTACTGCTCTGACTACTACAGCTAATCCAACTACTACAGCACCACTCACTACCACTACTGCTCCAACTACTAAAGCACCACTTACTAACACTGCTGCTTTGACTACTACAGCTGCTACAACTACTACAGCACCCCTTACTATCACTGCTGCTCCCACAACTACTGATGCTTCAACTACTACAGTTTCACTAACTACAACTTCTTTCTCCACAGCTACAGGTCCTCCTACAACTACAGCTCCTCCAACTACTACGGTACCACCAACTACCACAGGTCCTCCTACAACTACAGCTCCTCTAACTACTACGGTACCACCAACTACCACAGGTCCTCCTACAACTACAGCTCCTCCAACTACTACGGTACCACCAACTACCACAGGTCCTCCTACAACTACAGCTCCTCCAACTACTACGGTACCACCAACTACCACAGGTCCTCCTACAACTACAGCTCCTCCAACTACTACGGTACCACCAACTACTACTACTTCTTCTCCTACTACAACAGGGCCCACTACTACTGCGCCTGTTACTACAACAGGGCCCACTACTACTGCCATTCCTACTACAACAGGGCCCACTACTACTGCCCTTCCTACTACAACAGGGCCCACTACTACTGCTCCTATTACTACAACAGGGCCCACTACTTCTGCCATTCCTACTACAACAGGGCCCACTACTACTGCCCTTCCTACTACAACAGGACCCACTACTACTGCTCCTATTACTACAACAGGGCCCACTACTACTGCCATTCCTACTACAACAGGGCCCACTACTACTGCCCTTCCTACTACAACAGGGCCCATTACTACTGCTCCTATTACTACAACAGGGCCCACTACTACTGCCCTTCCTACTACAACAGGGCCCACTACTACTGCTCCTATTACTACAACAGGGCCCACTACTACTGCAATTCCTACTACAACAGGGCCCACTACTACTGCCCTTCCTACTACAACAGGGCCCACTACTACTGCTCCTATTACTACAACAGGGCCAACTACTACTGCAATTCCTACTACAACAGGGCCCACTACTACTGCTCTTCCTACTACAACAGGGCCCACTACTACTGCTCCTATTACTACAACAGGGCCCACTACCACTGCAATTCCTACTACAACAGGGCCCACTACTACTGCCCTTCCTACTACAACAGGGCCCACTACTACTGCTCCTATTACTACAACAGGGCCCACTACTACTGCCCTTCCTACTACAACAGGGCCCACTACTACTGCTCCTACTACTACAACAGGGCCCACTACTACTGCCCCTCCTACTATAACAGGGCCTACTACTACTTCTCCTCCTACTACAACAGCAACAGGAAGTACAACAACAAACAATGGTAACAATCCAGCCATTGTCAACGACAACAACCGTAAGTATGCTTTAAACAAATATCATAATTTCTCTAAATAGTTTTGTGTTGTTTGCTGCACTGCGCACAGAAAATTGTAGTTACATTATATATATGTATACAGGGGTGGAAAAATATCACTATGGCTTACTTGTCAGGGATTAAAAGCTACTAGCCTAGAGGAAAAAAATAGTAGTTCACTTATTGTTAAAGATAGGAAGGATTTTTAAGTCATCCTCTGCAATTTCTAAGTTTATTTTAAAAATGACTTGAATTCAACTTTTTATTAAATGAAAAGATATTGCTCGCCATCTAGTGAGCATATGATGGAACTGCAGCTATCAAGAGCTTATTAGCTGTACCTAATAAAACACGTCTTAGATTACAAGGGCTACGCTCACACTCAAAGTTCTAAGTAAAATGTTAGTGCTTGTGCAAAAGCCTTAGTCATGCTAACATCTGGAGATCAGATAGTGCAGCTACATTAACTCCCTCACGTCATAAACTTCTATGGGGAGTGCTATAAACTGAAAGGTGTGCTAATCCAAAGAGAGCTAGAAAATTGCTTAAATTCCCTTGTTCTGCACTGAGAAGAACATGATATTTTTTCAAGATAGATGATAGATTAAATATATATATATATATTTTTATAATAAAATACTGAGTAAAGAAGAAACTATCTATAATTTTAAAAAATACAAAAGCAGTGTTAACATTGATTTAAAGGGACAAGATGATGGACTGGCAAATGTTAACAGGTGTGTGTGTGTGTTTATATATATATATATATATATATATTTATATTTATTTATATATATTATATGGATTTGTATGTGCGTATGTTCTATATATATATATATATATATATATATATATATATATATATATATATATGTGTGTGTATGTGTGTATGTAGTGTATATATGCACATGCCTACATACAGTATATACATACATACAAACACACAAATATATACAATCATATACATTAAAATCCACACATCTATCTATCTATCTATCTATCTATCTATCTATCTATCTATCTATCTATCTATCTATCTATATATATATATATATATATATAAATCCTTCCCAGTCCAACACCTAGTCAAGTATCATTCCCCTTTAATTAACTTTTTTTTTTTTTTTTTAAATATTTTTTTATTTTATGAGAATTATACAAAATACAGTACATAACACCAGACCCGGCCTAAGGGTTACACAGTACGGCCGGGAGTGGATGAGAGTGAAATCATTTTACAACAAATGATAAAGGCTATATAAACATATTATTCAATCATAGCAACAAAGTAACGCCTAGATTTGGAGTTTTGCGTTAGCCTTCAAAACCAGCGTTAGAGGCTCCTAACGCTGGTTTTTACCGCCCGCTGGTATTTGGAGTCAGTCAGGAAAGGGTCTAACGCTCACTTTCTAGCCACGACTTTTCCATACCGCAGATCCCCCTACGCCAATTGTGTATCCTATCTTTTCAATGGGATCTTTCTAACGCCGGTATTTAGAGTGTTGGCTGAAGTGAGCGTTAGAACTCTAACGACAAAACTCCAGCCGCAGAAAAAAGCCAGGAGTTAAGAGCTTTCTGGGCTAATGCCAGTTCATAAAGCTCTTAACTACTGTGCTCTACAGTACACTAACACCCATAAACTACCTATGCACCCCTAAACCGAGGTCCCCCCACATTGCCGCCACTCGATTAAAATTTTTTAACCCCTAATCTGCCGACCGCACACCGCCGCCACCTACGTTATACTTATGTACCCCTAATCTGCTGCCCCTAACACCGCCGACCCCTATATTATATTTATTAACCCCTAATCTGCCCCCCACAACGTCGCCGCCAGCTACCTACAATAATTAACCCCTAATCTGCCGACCGGACCTCACCGCTACTATAATAAAGTTATTAACCCCTAATCCGCCTCACTCCCGCCTCAATAACACTATAAGAAATAGTATTAACCCCTAATCTGCCCTCCCTAACATCGCTGACACCTAACTTAAATTATTAACCCCTAATCTGCCGACCGGACCTCACCGCTACTCTAATAAATGGATTAACCCCTAAAGCTAAGTCTAACCCTAACACTAACACCCCCCTAAATTAAAAATAATTTAAATCTAACGAAAAAAATTAACTCTTTTTAAATAAATTATTCCTATTTAAAGCCAAATACTTACCTGTAAAATAAACCCTAATATAGCTACAATATTTTTTAACCAGGTACAATAGCTATTAAATAGTTATTTACTATTTAATAGCTACCTAGTTAAAATAATAATTATTATTATTATTATTCCTTTAAGGGACGTCATCCAAGATGGCGTCCCTCGAATTCCAATTGGCTGATAGGATTCTATCAGCCAATCGGAATTATTTAGGAAAAATCTGATTGGCTGATGGAATCAGCCAATCAGATTCAAGTTCAATCAGATTGGCTGATTGGATCAGCCAACCAGATTGAGCTTGCATTCTATTGGCTGTTCCGATCAGCCAATAGAATGCAAGCTCAATCTGATTGGCTGATTGGATCAGCCAATCGGATTGAACTTGAATCTGATTGGCTGATTCCATCAGCCAATCAGATTTATCCTACCTTAATTCCGATTGGCTGATAGAATCCTATCAGCCAATCGGAATTCGAGGGACGCCATCTTGGATGACGTCCCTTAAAGGAACCTTCATTCTTCAGTTGGACGTCGAAAGAAGAGGATGGATCCGCGCCGGAGGTCTTCAAGATCAGCCGCTCGTCATCGGATGGAACAACATAGAAGATGCCGCCTGGATGAAGATGTTTGCCGGTCCGGATGTCCTCTTCTGCAAGGATAGGATGAAGATTTCTTCCCGAAGATGGACTTCTTCATTTGCCGCTTGGATCAAGACTTCAGCAGGAGGATGGACGTCACTCTTCAGCCCCCGCTTGGGCTTGGATCAAGACTTCGGAGGCTTGGATCAAGACTTCGGAGGACGGATCGGTGAACCCGGCGTGGTGAAGATAAGGTAGGAAGATCTTCAGGGGCTTAGTGTTAGGTTTATTTAAGGGGGGTTTGGGTTAGATTAGGGATATGTGGGTGGTGGGTTGTAATGTTGGGGGGGGAATATTGTATGTTTTTTTTTTCCAGGCAAAAGAGCTGATTTCTTTGGGGCTGGTAAGGTAAAAGAGCTTTTCTATTTTAATTTTAGAATAGGGTAGGGCATTTTTTTATTTTGGGGGTCTTTGTTATTTTATTAGGGGGCTTAGAGTAGGTGTAATTAGTTTAAAATTGTTGTAATATTTTTCTAATGTTTGTAAATATTTTTTATTTTTTGTAACTTAGTTCTTTTTTATTTTTTGTACTTTAGTTAGTTTATTTAATTGTATTTATTTGTAGGTAGTGTATTTAATTAATTTATTGATAGTGTAGTGTTAGGTTTAATTGTAACTTAGGTTAGGATTTATTTTACAGGTAATTTTGTAATTATTTTAACTATTTTAGCTATTAAATAGTTATTAACTATTTAATAGCTATTGTACCTGGTTAAAATAAATACAAAGTTGCCTGTAAAATAAATATTAATCCTAAAATAGCTACAATATAATTATTATTTATATTGTAGCTATATTAGGGTTTATTTTACAGGTACGTATTTAGCTTTAAATAGGAATAATTTATTTAATAAGAATTATTTTATTTCGTTAGAATAAAATTATATTTAACTTAGGGGGGTGTTAGTGTTAGGGTTAGACTTAGCTTTAGGGGTTAATCCATTTATTAGAGTAGCGGTGAGGTCCGGTCGGCAGATTAGGGGTTAATAATTGAAGTAAGGTGTCGGCGATGTTAGGGAGGGCAGATTAGGGGTTAATACTATTTCTTATAGGGTTATTGAGGCAGGAGTGAGGCGGATTAGTGGTTAATAACTTTATTATAGTAGCGGTGAGGTCCGGTCGGCAGATTAGGGGTTGATTATTGTAGGTAGCTGGCGGTGACGTTGTGGGGGGCAGATTAGGGGTTAATAAATATAATATAGGGGTCGGCGGTGTTAGGGGCAGCAGATTAGGGGTACATAGGGATAACGTAGGTTGCGGCGGTATACGGAGCGGCAGATTAGGGGTTAATTGTATAATGCAGGGGTCAGCGATAGCGGGGGCAGCAGATTAGGGGTTAATAAGTGTAAGGTTAGGGGTGTTTAGACTCGTGGTTCATGTTAGGGTGTTAGGTGCAGACATAGAAAGTGTTTTCTTATAGGAAACAATGGGGCTGCGTTAGGTGCTGAACGCTGCTTTTTTGCAGGTGTTAGGTTTTTTTTCAGCTCAAACTGTCCCATTGTTTCCTATGGGGGAATCGTGCACGAGCACGTTTTTGAAGTTGGCCGCGTCCGTAAGGACCGCTGGTATTGAGGGTTGCAGTGGCGGTAAATTATGCTCTACGCTCCCTTTTTGGAGCCTAACGCAGCCATTCTGTGAACTCTAAATACCAGCGGTATTTAAAAGGTGCGGCCAAAAAAAAGCATGCGTAGCTAACGCACCCCTTCTAACGCAAAACTCCAAATCTAGGCCTCTGTTTCCTAACAGAACGAGTTGGGGGGAAGGAGGGTAGGGGAATAGAAACAAATGCCCCAAATAGGTCATCCCTAGACTTCACAGAGCTATCATAAGTGAGGGAAAATGTGATCAGTAAACAACCTGCAAAGGTTATTACTGAAGCCGAAGATCTGAGGGGGTCAGAGTCAGGTGAGTCCAAGTGTAAATGCTAGTATATGTTAGGTTTGGAGGGGGAGGGGGGGTTATTACACAATGGTATCACTGATATCCAAAGGGTAGGGGGAGCTAGTAGAGAAGAAGCTCCGGCTCACTGACTAATTGTGGGAATCGTTGTCCATCTTGATCCTCTCAGGTCAGGGAGGGAGTTAGTCATTTAGGGTGGTACGGGTTCTAGGGGTCATAAGAGTCTCCCAGGGTTCCCAGATCTGGGCATAAGTGCCCATTTGTCTATTGGCCAGATATACACCGCTCTCCATGGACTTAAAGTATTCAACCATCTCCAGCACACCTCTCCATCTCGGGGGATGTTTTTTTTTCCAATTTCTAGCTATCAGTAGCTTGGCTGATAGAAGGATGCAGATCAGCAAACATTTGCTATGAGAGGGAATTGGAGGGATATCTATATGGAGTATACCCATGGAAGGGAGTGTGACACTAGGGAGACCCAGTTTGGTACACAGATGCCTTGTCTTAGCCCAGTAGTTCTCGAGTTGGGGGCAATCCCACCACACATGCGTGGGGTTGCCTCTCCCTCCGCATCCCCTCCAGCACAGTCCCGATGTTGTAGGGTAGAATTTCTGTAGTTTAGTTGGCACCAAGTGCCATCGGGTGAGAAGTTTATAGAAAAGTTCATACACCTTTACACAGTGTATGGCCATCCTGGTGTCAGATATGGCACATTGCCATTGTTGTGTTGAGTGGTTTCTTCCCCACTCCCGTTCCCACGCCAAAGTATGAGGGGTTTCAAAGGAAGGGTTGTCGCCAAGAAGGCATTGATAGTGGACGGATAAGAGCTTATGTAGCTGAAGTTTGGTTGTCCACCTGGTTTCCCAGAGTGTTGTTGTCCCCACAATCGTAACAAGGATCATAACCTGGTCAAGTCAAAGAGAAGCTTGGAGGGAAGATCCCTCTTCGCTATTAAGTCCAACTGAGTCAAGAGCCTATCGTTATGGTAAAAATCACTTATTGATCGTAACTGAGAGGTTCTCCAAACCCCGATGGAAAAGCTGGGAAGGGTTAGGAGAAGACTTACTATAGGCTGAACTGGGGATGGGTGGGGAGCGATCAAATTGAAGTTGCGTAGGTGTATCCACGCACTCCTGCACTCCCTGACAATCAAATTAGAAAGAGTAAGTAACTGGAGGCCATGACTCGCCATCAAAAGTAGGTCCTCAGGTTTGGCATAAGCCGGAAGGGAACCCTGTTCCAGTTCTCGCCATCTGGTTTGCGGGAGATCAGAGCTCCATGCAGAAGCATGGGTGACCATTGCGGCATCATGGTAGGTTCTGATGTGTGGAAGTCCTATCTCTCCCCTCTCTATAGGTCTGTGCAAGATATTTGCTGCTACTCTAGGCTTCTTCCCTCCCCAGATATAGTTAAAGATGAGTCGTTGAAATCGGGCAAGGATGTTCCGAGGGACCAGGAGAGTGATCTTAGGGAGTATCATCATCTTGGTCGCAGCAACGCGGCCAAGCCAGGAGATCTCCTCGTATCTTTTAGAGCTTAGGAGGGATTCAATTTGTGTCAATAGGGGAGAATAGTTGTGTGCCATTATTACTTTCTTGTCATGAGAAAGGAAAACACCCAGATGCTTAATTCCTTCAGTTGACCATTTAAAGGGGAAGAGTCTTTGTAAAGTCTTAAGTTCCTCCAGTAGGAGTCCCAAGGAGTAAGCTTCAGTTTTAGATACATTTTTAATTAACTTTTTAAACATTAACTTCAATAATAAACACGTATATTTCTATAAAGATGTGGCAAATGTGCAAATAATTTAATTAAATTGAAAAAGTTTTTATAACAAATAATGAAACACTTTATTATGTAATCCCAAGGTGCTTAATGTCATTTAAAGGGGTTAAATGGTAACTGAAATGTAGAAATGAACAAGCCTAAATAAAACAAAAACATTTACTGTATGTGCCCCCCATTCAAATCAGATTCATAGTTTAAAGGGACATAAAACCCCCAAAAGATTTATCTTGATTCGGATAGAACATACAATTTTAATCAACTTTCCGATTTACTTCTATTAGCAAAATTAGTTCTCTAGGTATCCTTTGGTAAAGATTAATGTGAGGTGAGCTCAGGAGCATGCACGTGTCTCTAGCCATCTGGCAGCAGTGTTTGCAACAATATTTAAAACAGGTTTATACATAGTTGTAAACTCTGCTGCCATAGAGTATATGTAGCATTTTATGACAGCTGGGTTTGTAACTATGTATAACATTGCTGTAATTATTGTTGCACAAACTGCTGCTAGATAGCTAAGGACACGTGTACACTCCTGAGTTCAGTTAGGATTACCCTTTAACAAAGGATACTAAGCTAAATTGGTAACAAAAGTAAATGGAAAATTTTTAAAATGTCATTTTCTATCCGGTCCATTTACGATAAGTTTAATTTTTACTTTAAAGTGTCATAAAATATGTTGAGATCTGTGCATATCCTTAAAGGGCGAATTAAGTAAAAATAGTTTGCATAAAAATAGTTTAAAAATTGCTGGCAAGTATTTTAAAAAATAAGCAAAATTACTTACATAGTCATGCTGTCTGTAGTAGTCTGATCCACCCCCCTTATCAGTGTTTAGCATCAGAAACACAGGCATTGTATTTCAGCTGAGTTCAAGGCAGCTTCTTTGCTTATAGACATGCTCCAGCAGATAATGGGGCCTATTTACTATTGTGCGATCGGACATGATCCGATATACGCTGTCAGCATTTATCATTGCATCAGCAGTTCTTGTGAACTGCTGGTGCAATGCTGCCCCCTGCAGATTTGCGGCCAATAAGCCGCTAGCAGGGGGTGTCAATCAACCCGATTGTATTTGATCGGCTTGATTTCTGTTCGCAGCCTCAGAGCAGGCAGACAGGTTATGGGGCAGCGGTCTTTAGACTTCGGTTTCCTGAAGGCTCGCCGGAAGCTTGATAAATATGCCCCTAAGTCTTGCATTCTACCAAATCAAAGGTAGATATAGATGCAGCCATAGAAGGAAATGTGTGTGGGGAGTTAGAGCTTTACAATTCAGAAACTTTAAAGAAAGGGTTAATAGCGAGACACTGCAGGATAATTAAAGTAAATATTATTATATTTTGTCTCTATCCCAACTTGTTTTATGTCCCTTTATTTTGTAATTTAATGGCAGTGACATGTTAATAGCTTATATATGTGTGTGTGTGTAGAGCATAATTTCTGTGTAAATAACTATATCTTTATTTTTTCTATTTATTTATTTTTACATAGCGGCTCAAACTGGTGGACTTAAGTTTTGGGGTATTATTCTGATAGCTGGAGCAGTGGCAATTGGAAGCGGTATTATATTGGCAGGAATATGCGGGGTAAGTTTGGAAAAACGTCCTGTGCACAAACAAAATATATATATAAAGTAATGTTAAAGGGACAGGAAATCCAAATGTTTTCTTTTCACGATTCAGATTGATACTGTAGATCACACAGTTTTAAACCATTTTTAAAATTTGCTTCTATAATCAAATTTGCTTTATTCTCTTGGTATCCGTTGTTGAAGAAGCAGCAATTCCCTACTGGGTGCAGCCACCAATCAGCAGTTCCAGAGTTTTTCTAGGTATCCTTTTTCAACAAAGGATATCAAGAGAACAAAAATAAATTTGATAATAGAAGTAAATTAGAAAGTTGTTAACAAGCTCTATATGAATCATAAAGGAAAACGTTTGGGATTACGTCCCTTTAAGGAGTTTGGCTAATGTACAATGCATTTTCTGTTCCTTTGATCCTATTCCCTCTCTCCTTCTGTCCTTTTGCGTTACTGCTTTTACTCCGATTTTTGCATTTATCTGAAACTTTGTCCGAGTTTACATAATTTCTTATAAGGAATGATCAGCGTCTGTTAAGCATTATTTTTTTCCTTTTAGCATTAACAGTTTCCATAATAAGACTTTTTTTTACTTGCGTTTCCTAAACATCGGTCATGGGTAACTATTACGTGCTATATTTGCGATATTTGCGCTCCACTTAGTAATACCAGCGCACACAAATGTGTGCTGGTATTACAAGTTATGTGCAATGCAAACGTGACCTTGTGTTTACATTGCCTGGAAGCTTTGTGCTCATGAGAGCGCGCTTCAATAAGTTCCAAAGGCTGCCCTAATCTTGTAACGTCAGACACTGCATGAGAACTAGTTCAGCGAAGGGGGTAAGTTGCGCAGCGATGGACAGCAAATTTAAATATATATGTATATAATTTTATATATATATATATATATATATATATATATATATATATATATATACCGTATATATGTAACAAATTTGCAAGGAGACAGCACAGCACCGCCTAATGTTGCCTAAATGCTTGTGCCCGGGATAGGGTCTTGTCTCCTTACCCGATAATTAAATAATATACAAAAATCCCAGCACTTGAGTCTTAGAAATTCTTTAATTTAATAGGTCAAAAGAATTAAAGACATAGGGGTCTGTTAATTAAAGGTCTTGCGGACCTAATCCGACAGTGCGGATCAGGTCCGCAAGACCTCGCTGAATACGGCAAGCAATACGCTCTCCGCATTTAACATTGCACCAGTAGCTCACAAGAGCTGCTGGTGCAACACCACCCCCTGCGGACTCTCGGCCTATCGACCGCCAGCAGGGAGGTGTCAATCAACCCGATCGTACTCGATCGGGTTGATTTCCAGCGATTCCTGTCTGCCTCATCGAAATAACCCCAAGGCATCCCAAGGGGAAAAAAACTGCAACACCTGCAAAAAATAATAAAAAAACAAAGTTCACGGCCTCAGTGATAAATCCTAAGCATGGATAATAAAGAGATCATCTCCTGTCGCAGTCTCTGATAGAATTCAGATAATGAGTATCTTTTAATTGTATCAACTGATCTGCAACGATATACTGTCCCAATGATATTTTATTCATAGGAAACATCATTATTCCAGTATTGCAATACTATCGTCATCATCTCAATCAAGCAAAGTGTAATATTAGACGTTATCTTGATAAGTTGTATTGTTCAAGAGTTGCAAAGATTATAAACAGACTAATCTTCAATTATAATCCCCTTGTAATAAGATGATTACAGCCCCCGAGGCTCCTGTGTCACACATCCGCTACCACACATGATTCTTCTAATATGAATGACAGAGGTATATGATCGATATTCCAACTTCACATCACCATAGTAATCTTCACTCACTTCACTCACTACACCTACTCACTCACTACACCTACTCACTCACTACACCTACTTCATCAACCACTTATTATACAGCCTCTTGGGCCTTCCAGTACACAGCTTTGTCAATCACCGGCAATATTGCACAGATACCAGTGTTACCTGTGTCTTCTATTCTGTCCAATGCTCTGTGGCATGTATGGTAGCAGTGAGACTTACCGCAATCTTGTTTAGGTGCTGAATCGATGTCAGTTAGGGAACTCGCCGGACTCCTACCTCAATGTCACCTACTTCCATAGATTTGTGTTGTGTGTAGCTTTTCGGACACAGGACCGTGCAGGTGTAAAGCATCTCACATACACACCACGGTGCATTGGACAGAATAGAAGACACAGGTAACACTGGTATCTGTGCAATATTGCTGGTGATTGACAAAGCTGTGTACTGGAAGGCCCAAGAGGCTGTAAGTGGTTGATGAAGTAGGTGTAGTGAGTGAAGTTGGAATATCGATCATATACCTCTGTCATTCATATTAGAAGAATCATGTGTGGTAGCGGATGTGTGACACAGGAGCCTCGGTGGCTGTAATCATCTTATTACAAGGGGATTATAATTGAAGATTAGTCTGTTTATAATCTTTGCAACTCTTGAACGATACAATTTATCAAGATAACGTCTAATATTACACTTTGCTTGATTGAGATGATGACGATAGTATTGCAATACTGGAATAAAGATGTTTCCTATGAATAAAATATCATTGGGACAGTATATCGTTGCAGATCAGTTGATACAATAAAAAGATACTCATTATCTGAATTCTATCAGAGACTGCGACAGGAGATGATCTCTTTATTATCCAAGCTATGGATATATCACTGAGGCCGTGAACTTTGGTTTTTTATTATTTTTTGCAGGTGTTGCTGTTTCTTTCCCCTTGGGACGCCTTGGGGTTATTTCAATTGTCTTTTCTTTTTATTTTGTATTGTTAGGTTTAGCTGAGTAGAGTGTGACTATTTGGCTTGTCATCTGTAGCAGGGATTTGTGTATGGTGGATGGGGTTTGTGTGAGGAGTATATGAATAGGTTTACCCACATGTTTCTGCTGTTTGACTCACTGTCTTAAATTCTTTTGACCAATTAAATTAAAGCATTTCTAAGACTCAAGTGCTGGGATTTGTGTATATTATATACAGTATATATATGTGTGTGTGTGTTTAGATGTGTATATTATATACAGTATATATATGTGTGTGTGTGTTTATATGTGTATATTATATACAGTATATATATGTGTGTGTGTGTTTAGATGTGTATAAACACATATTAACACGTAAATATATATGTATATAAGCATATATATATATTTATTGAGAACACACAGTCCCAATAGACTGCAATATAAAGGCACTTTTCAGTAGGTTTTGTGAAGCAATATTTTCACCATTTTACAAGTGCTGAATATCAGTAACTAAGTAAATGCAGCCTTTGTCTTATGGATACGAGCTTACCTATATTCCCTGTAACATTTATCAACAAGAATTGCTCACTTGACCCAAATCTGCATGATTTTATCATTTCCTCTTGCTTCCAAATTTCTTACTTCTCTACAAAAGTGCACATAGTACCTATCATCAATTTCACTTCTCATTGCTCTGCATACTGATGTTCATTTACTGCATGTGATTAGACTAGAGCTAGATGAACAGAAATATATATAGATAGATAGATGATATATAGATAGATAGATAATGAATAGATAAATAATGGATAGATAGATAATGGATAGAGAGATATATAATGGATAGATAGATAGATAGATAGATAGATAGATAGATAGATGATAGATAGATAAATAGATAGATAAATAGATAGATAATTAGATTGAAAGACAGATAGATAGATAATGGATAGAGAGATAGATAATGGATATATAGATAGATAGATAGATAGATAGATAGATAGATAGATAGATAGATGATACACATCTTTGTTTTTAGTAGCTGTGCATTGTCACTAAATGACACTGTTTGAATTTGATTGGTGAAAGTTCCTAAGCAGTAAATTCAGTCTGACTGTCCCAATAAGCACAGATACATATATTATATCACAGGGCCCTGTATATTGGGCAGTCCTTTGGTTCTACTGGCTGCTTATTACATAGTATGCACAATTAAAGGGACACGATTCAGATAGATACATAGACAGATAGATACATAGACAGATAGATACATAGACAGATAGATACATAGACAGATAGATACATAGACAGATAGATACATAGACAGATAAATTCAGTCTGACTGTCCCAATAAGCACAGATACATATATTATACCACAGGGCCCTGTATATTGGGCAGTCCTTTGGTTCTACTGGCCGCTTATTACATAGTATGCACAATTAAAGGGACACAATTCAGATAGATACATAGACAGATAGATACATAGACAGATAGATACATAGACAGATAGATACATAGACAGATAAATACATAGACAGATAGATACATAGACAGATAGATACATAGACAGATAAATACATAGACAGATAAATACATAGACAGATAGATACATAGACAGATAAATACATAGACAGATAAATACATAGACAGATAGATACATAGACAGATAGATACATAGACAGATAAATTCAGTCTGACTGTCCCAATAAGAACAGATACATATATTATACCACAGGGCCCTGTATATTGGGCAGTCCTTTGGTTCTACTGGCTGCTTATTACATAGTATGCACAATTAAAGGGACACGATTCAGATAGAACATACAATTTTAAACAACTTTTCAATGTACTTTTTTTTATTAAATTTTCTTTGTTTTCTTGTTATCTTTTTTTGAAAAGCCAGAGGGTAACCTCATAAGTGTGCACGTCTGCAGCGCTATATGGCAGCAGTTTTTAAACAATTTCATACATTAGCAAAAGCACTATATGGCAGCACTATTTCCTGTCATGTTGTGCTCAAATATGTGCACGCTACCTATCTAGATATCTCTTCAACAAAGAATAACAAGAGAACAAAGCAAATTGTATAATAGAAGTAAATTGGAAACTTTTTTTTAAAATAGCATTCTCTGTCTGAATCATGAAAGAATAGTTGTTGGTTTCATGTCCCTTTAACCATAACCAGAACCACTAACAACAATTACTTCTCATTATGGTCTTACCACCTGGTGTTATTAGATAGAACGTTAAGTAGACAGACAGCTAGATACATAGATAGATACATAGACAGATAGATACATAGACAGATAAATACATAGACAGATAGATATATAGACAGATAAATGCATATACTGATAAATACATAGACAGATAGATACATAGACAGATAAATACATAGACTGATAAATACATAGACAGATAGATACATAGACAGATAGATACATAGACAGATAAATACATAGACAGATAAATACATAGACAGATAGATACATAGACAGATAGATACATAGACATAGACGGATAGATACATAGACATAGACAGATAGATACATAGACAGATAAATACATAGACAGATACATAGACAGACACATAGACAGATACATAGACAGATAGATACATAGACAGATAGATACATAGACAGATAAATACATAGACAGATAAATACATACAGATAGATACATAGACAGATAGATACATAGACATAGACGGATAGATACATAGACATAGACAGATAAATACATAGACAGATAAATACATAGACAGATAGATGCATAGACAGATGATACATAGACATAGACATAGACGGATAGATACATAGACATAGACAGATAGATACATAGACAGATAAATACATAGACAGATAGATACATAGACAGATAAATACATAGACATATAGATACATAGACAGATAGATACATAGACAGATAGATACATAGAGAGATAGATACATAGACAGATAGATACATAGACAGATAAATACATATATACTAATTATCCTGATGTTTATTACTGCAGCTTTTAAGATTTAACACTGGAACGTATGCAGTGCGCTATCCCACTTCCTACCCTCGTGCTGAGAGAGGTCCCACCAGAGTGGAAAACAGACCGCGCTCACCAAATCGTGGAAACAGCGGGAGAGGTCGTCGTCGCTCAAGATCTCCCCCCAGCAGGAACAGTAGTAGAAGAAGCAGTATGGAAATGTCAGGGGGCTTCAACGTAAGAGGCCCCAATAACATGAACATAGGAAGAGGACGCAGAGTTCTTGATCCATAAAAATAATATGAAGATCCTCCTGAAAAAAACATAAAACTACTCCCTGGGTGGATTAAGAAAAAACTAAACATCTCTAATTGTATTATTTTTTTCTCATATCTTCAACAAATATTAATCTACAGAAAAAATACCTTAACCAGCTTCTGTTGCATCTGCAGGAACATGGCAACTGGGCCATTAAATCATTTACGCCTGACATCAACCACAGAGAGTGAACAGAACTAAAGAAACAGGGAATACATTGTTATAAGTGAACCATAGAGAGATATTTAGTATTAAATGAAGTATGTTCAAGGGAGATATTTAACTAAAAGTATTGTGTCAAGGAGAAAAGTATAATGACTAATGGTTTTTGTTGAGGATTCATTGGGTAGCATTGGGTAGCACCAGTTGGCTGATTCTGCTGTAAATCAAGTACATTTAGAGACACTTGTCTTCCAAATCTGGTTCTCCAATAGTGTTTTAGTCCATAGTAAATATAAAGAAAAAAAGTCTGTGATTGGTTAATATGTCTGTCAATATTTAGGATGTCCAACCTATCACCTCATGTTCATAGCAGACAGCACCATAGTGTTTATACAGGTCTCTCCAGTATGGTCTGCAATGTAACTATCTAGAGTTAAATTTAGGGGAAGCAAACCCACTATATTTTATTTGACTATTTAGGTGATGCCTTTGCTTATTACTATGTAGGCTTACAGAAAAATCTATCTATCATCTATCTATCTATCTGTCATCTATCTATCTGTCTGTCTGTCTGTCCATCCATCCATTTATCCCTTATATATCTATCTATCTATCTATCTATCTATCTATCTATCTATCTATCTATCTATCTATCTATCTATCTATCTATGTATCATCAGTCTTCTATCTATCTATCTATCTATCATCTATCTATCTATCTATCTATCTATCTATCTATCTATCTATCTATCTATCTATCTATCTATCTGTCTGACTGTCTGTGTATTGGTCTATCTATCTATCTATCTATCTATCTATCTATCTCTGTTCTGTATATGTTTCCATCTTCTCTATCTGTCATCTATCTGTCTGTCTGTCCGTCCATCATCTATCTATCTATCTATCTATCTATCTATCTATCTATCCGTCTGTCTCTCTGTCTGTCTCTCTGTCTGTCATATATCTATCTGTCTGTCTATCCAGCCATCTGTCTGTCTTTCTGTCTATGTATCTATCTATATATCTATATATGTTATGTATGTGTTTCTATCTGCTCTATAACTCTCTATATCATTTATCTATCTATCTATCTATCTATCTATCTATATATCTATATCTCTCTATCTATTTATCTATCTATCATCTCTATCTATCTATCTATCTATCTATCTATCTATCTATCTATCTATCTATCTATCATCTATCTATCTATTCTATCTGTCTATCTATCATCTACAGTATATATCCATCTGTTGTAATTTTCCATCCTTCTCATATCTCCTGGTCATCTATACCCAAAGGGTATTGTGATGGAAAGCTTCATGCATATTATGTGAGTTAATAAAGTTTAAGCTGAAAGCATTTACACAAAAAGGGCAATACCAGATTAAGAGGCCATGTTATTACATTGGACAGAAGTTTATTTATTAAAAAGGGTTGTTGCTTCATGGGAAAGACTTTCAACATAGGTGGTAAAACAAATAAAGCCTGGCATAGGTATAAAGCAATCCTAAGAAATAATTTAACTCATATTTTAAAAGTAATTATCTTTCTTTTCATTTCCTACACACTAGCTGTGATGAGCCTGTCTGAGCAGCATCATTTTCTAGCATAAATGTTCCTTTTCGATCACATGACAAAACAAAATATCAGTATTGTTTCCATTAAAATTCTTACATCCATGACTGATATTTTTGCACAAAGATAATTAAAAAAATAATTAAAGATATTTAGATATATAATGGTATATTTATGTAATATTTATGACTTTGGAATAATGCTTTTTATTTATTCATATACATATAGCTTGAAGTATATGAGAAATTTCTGTTTTTAATTTGTATATTTCTTTTCAATTTTTTGAGAAATAATTTTGTGGCATTGTAAATTATCAATAAAACACAAAAATATTGTAAGGACGTGTAACTGGTTTTATTGTCCACTAGAGGTCAGTCTCAGACTCCAAATCAGCTAGTTTTAGCTGCAAAAAGACTTTATTGGTAGATTTTAAAATGTTTTGTATAGTTTAAAAAAAATAAAAAAATGTGTATTATTTTTTGCCCCCTTTCCTGTAATTTAACCATTTCATGACAGGGTAAATTTGTCTACATCGGAACACCGTTCCGATGTAGACAAATTGAAATCACACGATCATGAGATTTCAGTTATGGGATCAGGTCAGGGGGCGTCCCTATGACGCTAGGCATGCCCTCCAGACTGCGATCGCATCCAGGAAGAGCTGTTGGCTTCAGGACAGCCAAAAGGCTAGGACGTTCTATTCCGTCCTAACGGCACTAAAGCCCAGCGCAGTTAGGACGGAATAGAACGCCATAAAGGCATTAAAAGGTAAAGTCTGTAGACTGTGTATTTTCCAGTCATGAAACCAGAAAAAGTACATGACAAACTTCACAATCCTAACCCTGCCACATAACTCTCCTACATTTGCAATTGTTTATCTTATCTTGTTTGCTGATGATATTTTGCTAACTCAATGATAGTGATTGGCTCCTCCAAATAAAGAAATTAGTGCAGCAAAAAAGGTGTTAATCTTTTCTAATAATGTTTAGACTCTACTGATACGTTCATCTATTGGAAAATTGCAGAAAATGACTTTTACTTTAGTAATTACAAGTCTATAAGGTGAGCGCATGTTGCAAATTGATTGCGGCTCGCTTCCCCTGACCACTAAACTTCGGAAACAGCTTTTGAAAATGGGTTTTGTAAATGTTTGTAATTGTAAAATATGTTCATGTCTGTTATATTAAAGGGACATAATACTCATATGGTAAATCACTTGAAAGTGATGCAGTATAACTGTAAAAAGCTGACAGGAAAATATCACCTACACATCTCTTTATAAAAAAGAGAAAATAATTCATCTAAAAATTTCTTCAATTTAGTAAGTGCTGTGTGAACAGTTATACCTCAGCTGCTGTCCAGCTGCAAGTTGAAGAAATAAAATAGCCAATCATCATCAGCAGTGCTGAGGTAATGCTTTGCTTTGCTCTGATCTCATGCGATTTCACTGAAATTGTGTAAGATTTCATAGTAAACTTCCTTAAACAGAATAGGGAAATGACATGACTGTGCTGCACATACCAGATGCATGCTCCTTTGCAAGTCCTGGGACTAGCATCCTGATTGGCTGCTTAAAGTCTCTTTACAGTGGTGTGTGAATGCTTAGGAAGTTTTGAGTTATTTTTCAGCAAGATTTTAGTTTCATGAAAGAGTTGTTTTTTTTAGGGACATGAAACTGAAAACATTTCTTTTGGGATTTAGACGAAGCATACAATTTAAAAAACAAACAAAAAAAAACCTTTCAATTTCCTTTTTTTATCAAATTTGCTTTGCTCTCATAATATTCTTTGTTGACAAGATACCTATGTAGATAGCATTTACATGTCTTGAATAATACATGGCAGGAAAAGTGCTGCCGTCTAGTGATATTGCAAATGTATAACTGCTGCTGACACGTGGACTCTCCTGAACATAACGCCTTGTTTTTAAACAAAGGATATATAGGGGAAAGAAGATGCGCTAAAAAGTTATCACACTCAGTTTGGACAAAAGAGTTTTATCTTAAAAAATAAAATAACAATTACAGTATCGATATATTCAACACAATAAAATATAAATCTCAAATGAGACCACCGGTGGATTTCTAAAAGAGTACGCTAATATGCAGTACAAGGTTACTTTAATACTATAATACTATAAAAACACAGGCTGATATGAATTCTAAGAGTCAGGTGCAATGTCCGTGTAAAGAGTCCCAATGTTAAGTCGGCATCAAAGTGGAAAAGGTCTCTATAGTTATTTTTGATAACCCCTTTGTTTTGCCGATTGAAATATGACTTTAAAATGTCTCTTAAGGTTAGATTGTATTAGATTGTTGAAGGTATTTTGATACAATATATATCTATAGCGATAGATATATATCGATGATTATTTATAGATCTAGATATATATATATATATAAATATCTATTTATAAATACTTAGGACATATTCTGCTATGTGCAGAACATTGGAATGTGAAATACTTACACTAAATACATAGTATAACACTTTGTTAAATATGACTATTGCATAAATATGATTTTTAATGTTTTCATCTACTTGACTGCAAAGGGCTCCAATGCACTTAAATATATATATATATATATATATATATATAATATATATATATATATATATATATATATATTATATATATATATATATATATATATATATATATATATATATACATATGTATTTATGTGTTTATATGTGTATATATGTCTGTATATGTATACATATGTATTTATGTGTTTATATGTGTATATATGTATACATATGTATTTATGTGTTTATATGTGTATATATGTCTGTATATGTATACATATGTATTTATGTGTTTATATGTGTATATATGTCTGTATATGTATACATATGTATTTATGTGTTTATATGTGTATATATGTATACATATGTATTTATGTGTTTATATGTGTATATATGTCTGTATATGTATACATACGTATTTATGTGTTTATATGTGTATATATGTCTGTATATGTATACATACGTATTTATGTAATAATACAAGAATTGTGTGGAAAACCTTTGCAATATGTTTACTGAAGTATCCGTAAGAAAGACACCAGATAACAAATTATTAATATACGAACGTGGGCCCACTTATGTATTTTAAATATTGGCCAATATATCTAATGTCCATTTTGTAGACTTTATCCTTTTACATTCAGGGTAGTAATATTTTTGTTAATGTTCTTAACATATGTATGTTTTACTTTAAGGATTTCAATATTTTTGCCATGCGTATATTAATAATTTGTTATCTGATGTCTTTCTTACGGATACTTCAGTAAACATATTGCAAATGTTTAAATTGTTTTCTTTTTTGTTGTTATTTATTATGACTTGTATTGTGTGGTAATTCTAATATGGTCCCAATATGGTTATACTAGTTTCTTGATTTATAACCTATAATCTGGTGCTGGACATAGGGAACTTAGTGTGGAAAAGGTTTTCCACACAATTCTTGTTTAAGTATTACTATCAATATTCCTCTTCCCTCCGTGCACAGGGTGGCTCTGATATTAACTTACAAGTCAGACCACTCGAATGATTTAGAGTGTTAATAATAAGAGGTAGTGCGGACCAGATAATTTAAAAAAAAAAAAATACGTATTTATGTGTTTATATGTGTATATATGTCTGTATATGTATACATATGTATTTATGTGTTTATATGTGTATATATGTCTGTAAATACATATATACACATATAAATATATAAATACAAATGTGTACACATATATACATACATATACATATTTAGACATGTTGTCAGGGTTACTCACCATTCCTTGTTTTACTTGGAGTGCAGGCCTGTTTCTGGCTTCTCTTGCATTGTTTCTGACACTGTGCATTTCTCTCACACGCCCTCTTATGGGCAAACTTGTGAACATCATCACTCTGCAACTTCCTGTCTCTAAGTGATGATGTAACGCCGTTTACTAAATAACCATCACCTAGTCCACTTTGTCTATGCACTTGCGTGAGTTCAGGTCTACATAGTGCACACCTGTATTTTGTTCCCGTTCTCCGTGTACGACCCTGGCTTTAGCTGACTGATTTCCTAGTTCCTGACTTCGGCTATTGTTCCCCTTGTTACTACTCTTTGTGTTCCCTGACCTGGCTCGGCTGACTATCTGCTTTGGCATCTGACCTCTGGCTTGGTACCGACTACATCCTGGATTTTCCTATTGTTGTTTATTATTTTGTTAGAGAAAAAACATTTACAGAAAGTGCGGGGGGAATTATAGATAATGATTTCCTTCTCACTGGTACTTGGCACTCTGGCTAAGAGGAACAAACCATTTTAGAAATAGTGGGGTTGATCAGTAGTTGGAGCAGATCTAGACCTCCACCTCTGCAGATGTTTTCTTGCTCACTGTCCCTTGTACAAACTATGAGGAAGAAACCATGTGCACATGATAGACGGTGAATAGTGGTTGGAGCATAAAGTAACTTGCCTCTCCTAGATTACGAGTTTTGCGTTATGGCTGTGCGCACATAGTGCACGCGTAATGTTTATTGCCCACTCTTCGTAACGTAGGTATTACAAGTCTGAAAAGAACGTTGTTACGCATCACGTAAAAAGATTTGCATTCAACATTCACAATTATTTACAACAAATACTACATAACATTTACACAAAACAAGGATTCAACAAATTTGTTTGGATCTGCATCACGGGATAAAAGAACAAGAAAAACAAATTACATACTTATACACAAACCAAACATTCACATTGGCGATTAGGAAAGATTTTTAAAAATAAAGATTTAGAACAGTTAACAAATACGATACAATCAATATAATTTTGATTTTTTGCAATACTACATTATGATAATGTTATGCAAACGATCACTATGACATCATCGCATAATACACATTCCTTAAAAACATATGTGTATTTAGAAACTCAATATGAGCAAGCGCAAATTCAAACAACTACTCCACATTGCACACATACAAATCTTCACAACAGCACACCTGGATCTTGTTTACTTTGCAAAACGGTACATCATTAAGCATGTACATAAGGTATATAAGCAGGCTCTGAACATGGCTTCCTTGAGTGTATTGCTTTTTCGAGACAGGTACGGGTCTAGGCATTGAAGGTTAACTTAGAGATAGCCAGAGAGAGATAGTGAGAGAGAGATAGTGAGAGAGAGAGAGAGATAGTGAGAGAGAGATAGTGAGAGAGAGATAGTGAGAGAGAGATAGTGAGAGAGAGTTTGTGTACGAATCTGTCTGGGCGAGTGTGCAAGTGCTGCTTTGTTTTTCATTCCTTACACATAGTTAAACATATTTACTTTCATTTACACGCAAACACATTCAATACATACACATAGCAGTAACACTACATTATATTTTGTTCTTTTTAGACCAACTTATTGTTTACACACCCTCATGTAGCCTTTTTTATATGTTTTTATATGTTTGTTTGTTTCTTACTACCCCTTACCCTATTTTCTAAAAACCCATTCACACTTTGAGCACTTTTTACTTTTATTTAATTATTTTGACCCCCTTTCATTTGTGCACTTTCACCTTCTGAAAAGGTATGGCGGGAAGGAGGAGTAGGGAAGGGATTAGGGAGGAGATTAGGTATGATGGGAATGGACCTTTAAACTGGTTACCTAATTTCTTGGATGGTACATTACATTTTAGGTTTTTAGTTGATAACCAGACAAGATCTGATACCTTATATGGTGTTGGAGGTCTATGATGCATATCATAGTAAGGTTTTTGTAGAGTTTGTGCATGTTGTAGATGTTTTTTCAGTACCTGAAGAGTGGAATGAATGTTAGCAACATAATTAGATGAGGCAGGACAAGATGAGTTGTATGGCATAATGGGTAAACTGGTAGGATGAAATCCATAGGTAGCATAGAAAGGAGAATCTTTGCTTGAGGAACTAACAGAGTTACTATGCGAGAACCAAACCAATCGTCTTGTTGATGGGAAGTAAAAAATCTCAGGTAGTGTTCCAGGATTTGGTTCACTCACTCAGTAATTCCGTTTGTTTGTGGATGATAACGGTGGATAAATGGGAGTATTTTGAGTAGACGACACATTTGTCTCCAAAAGTTAGATATGAACTGCGTCCCTCTGTCTGTTATGATTGTTGTTGGTAAACCATGTAGTTTCATAATATGAGCGATAAAAACTTCTGCGGTCTTTAGAGCCGTGGGTAGTCTATTCAAAGTTATAAAATGCTGCAATTTCGTCAGATAGTCAACTACTACTAAAATGGTATTATGTGAATTAGATTCTGGTAATTCAATGATTAAGTCCATGGAAATAGTGCTCCATGGGAGTTCTGGAATGGGTAGTGGTCTGAGAAAGCCTACAGGTTTTCTGCAATCAGGCTTATTTCTGGCACATACGTCACAGGTATTCACGTAATTGTAGATAGTTTTTTCCAGTCTGGGCCACGAGTAGTTTCTTTTGACTAAATCTAGCGTTTTGTTGATACTTTGGTGTCCTGCAAGGGAAGAGTCATGTAATTGTTTTAGTATGGTTATTTGTAGAGAAGGTGGAATAGACAGACAATCACCATGGTAATACAACCCTGAGTGTTTTTGGAAAAGTACGGACAAAGTTAATTCTGTATCCTTCTTTTGTTCGGTTAAGTGCAAACTTTCTAAAAGAGGAGTAAAGATGATGATCTTCTGTTTGAGAAGAGGCCTTGTCAATGATGGGATAAGATATCTTCTTGGGATAATAATCAGCAAGTGTCTTTTCAGCTTCCCTTTCCCGATATCTTTGGTCCATCGAGATGCAAATCTTTATCAGGGATTCTAATGAGTCAGGCAGGATAATTCATCCTTTAAAACAACTGACAAACCTATACGAAATTGGTTCTTTAGACTCAGCTGATTCCATTCCGAGTTTGTAGTCCACATCTGGAAATCCGCTACATAGTGCACAATTGGTCTTTTCCCTTGTTTCAGGGCTCTGAGATAATTCTCAGCAGTAAGCTGTTTGTTGGTTTGTTCATATATGGTTTGTTACCCCTAGGCCTATTGGCGCTGTATCCATCACTTTATACTATTCATTCCCTCATGGGGGCCAGTTAGATCCTCTATTCGGATTACAGCTTAGGGATTATTTTAGCACTGGATCACCACATATATACCCTTTAGACTTGTTCATATAGGGTAAGCCATATGTTACGGTTACCCTTAGTCTCGCTGAGAGATGGACCGCTTAGTAGCCTGGATCCCTATTGCTAAAGAGGGAGAAGCTGCTTTCCATAGTATTCTATATGAGTCTCAGCAAATATAGAATAATCTCCCTTAGCTGCAGTACAGCTAGGATACCCTTCTGCCCACAAAAACGAGTCAACGCTGCGATTGAGGGTCAAAACAAGAACTCAGGACTGGGATGCCCAGCCTGCTTTTTATTAAGGTTACATGCACACAGGGCACTCCCAGGGGGAGAGGGGGGGAAGCACAAAATCCCCCATCACACATTTAGATAGAGAGCACTGTCCTTTGACAGGCCACAATAGGATTACAGTACTTAAGATAACAAGTTTACAAATTCATCTTATCAATTAGCAGTCTGGCTCCAGAGGTGATTAGACAATAGTTTCTAAAAGCTGAAAAAAAAAGAGTTAACTCTTTATGAAATGAAACTTGTTACGGTTTTCTTGGAGCCCTTCTTAGGCGCTGGCTTGCTGGTTCAGGCATTGCTGCTGGGAAATAAGCTCTTCACAACAAAATAACTAATGCTTCTGTAACCATTGCTCCCTTTCTGTGGAACACTCTGGCAGACACGGTCTGACCCCTTTTCGGGGCAGACTAAGGCTGTCCAGACCGCTGGTTATGCGGGGCTGAGGTCGGTTTGTCTGGACAACCCGTCGGCGTTGCCATTCTGTTTCCCCAGGTCTGTAAGTAATGGTGAAATTGAAGGTTTGCAACGATAAGCTCCAACGTAATAGCCTGCCGTTATCTCCAGAGACCCGGTTCAGCCACACCAACGGGTTATGGTCGGTGACCAGAGTGAACTCCTGACCATATAAATAGGGAGTCAATTTCTTTAATGCCCACACCAAAGCCAAAACACTCCTTTTCGACCGCTGCATAGCTGACTTCGCGGGGCAGGAGCTTCCGGCTGATGTAGGCAACTGGATGCTCCCCTCCATCTTCGCCTACTTGGCTGAGGACGGCTCCCAGCCCGAACATGGAAGCATCTGTATGGACGATAAAACGGTTTGTTAAGGGCTGGGGCCGCCAAGACAGGAGCGTTAATTAGAGCATTTTTGAGAGCCTGGAAAGCCGTTTCACAGTGGGGAGACCACAGGACCTGTCGAGGTAAGATTCTTCTTGTCAAGTCAGTCAGGGGGTTTGGCAAGTGTGCTGTAAGTCTGGTACGAACCGTCTATAGTACCCTGCCGGTGCCCAGGAAGGCTAGGACCTGAGTCTTAGTGATGGGGGTGGGGCCAATTGGCGACAGCTTCTTATTTTGGCCGGCTCTGGTCGCTGCTTTCCACACCCACTCGGTGACCCAGGTACTGTAACCTCGGCCATCCCAAAGTGGCATTTTTCTGGCTTCAGAGTCAGGCCAGCAGCCCGGATCTGATCCAGTAACCATTCCCATTATGAGCTAAGTAGGTCCTCCCAGGACTCACTGTGGATCGCTATTGTCGTCCGGGTAGGCGCAAGGCAAAACTCTGGAAGCCATCCAGGAGCCTATCCACCAAGCGCTGGAATGTAGCTGGGGCATTCTTCATCCCAAACGGCATTACCCTAAACTGATATAAGCCGAATGGGGTGACGAATGCCGACTTGGGGATAGCCTCCGGGGCCAGGGGAATCTGCCAGTAACCTTTGCAGAGGTCAATAGTGGTCAGGTAATTCCCCTGGCTATACGATCGAGTAGCTCGTCTACCCTGGGCATAGGGTAAGCGTCCGTCACGTATTTTTATTGAGCCTCCGATAGTCTACGCAGAAACCGGGTGGTCCCATCTATCTTGGGCACCAAGACAACTGGGGAGGCCCAGGGACTATCGGAGGGCTCAATTACCCTGAGCTGGAGCATCTCATCGATCTCCTTCTTCATTCCTGTCCTAACTGCTTCGGGGATTCGGTACGGAGCCTGGCGCAAGGGAGCTTGTCCCGGAGTACTACCTGGTGGGTGGTTAAAGTAGTGTACCCTGGCTTCGGGGAGAAGGTGAGGTGTTTGGACTGGAGGAGTTGGTTGAGCTGCTCCCTTTCAGTGGGGCTAAGTCGGTCCCCTATCTGAACCTGCGCCACTATACCTGTGGGGAGGCTCTTTTCTAATAGGTCTGGAATGGGTAAACTGTCGGGGTCTTCCTGAGGGGAACAACATACGGCCGTCACGTTCTCTGGTCGCTCAAAATATTCCTTGAGCATGTTTACATGGAATGTCTTTCTAAGATTGTTGTCGTGGCAGCTAGCTATCACATAAGTGGTGTCTCCCCTTTTCTCTACGATCTGGTAGGGACCCTGCCAGGACGCCTGCAATTTGTCTGTCTTCACCGGCTTAAGTACTAACACCTTTTTGTCCTATGGTGAAGATTCTCTTTCGGGCCCCCCGATCGTACCATACTTTCTGTCTTCTCTGGGCCAACTGGAGATTAGCCCGCACGGATTTGGCTAATTGCTCCATTCGGTCCCTGAGTTCCAGGCACGTATGGCACAATTGGGACACCAGTCAGCCTCCATCTCTCCCTCCCAGTGCTCCCGGATCAGGTTAGGGTCCCCGTACCTTTCTTTCCGTAGAGCAACTCGAAGGGAGAGAACCCTGTCGTTTCCTGGGGCACCTCCCGATAAGCAAATAGGAGGTGCGGCAGGAAGCGTTCCCAGTCTCGGTATTCCTGAGTGAACGTCTTGAGCATTTGCTTGAGGGTCCCATTGAACCTCTCACACAGCCTGTTCGTCTGGGGGTGGTATGGGGAGCTTAGGAGGGACTTAATTTTGCAAACCTGCCAGAGTTGTTGGGTCAATTCAGCCGTAAATTGGGTGCCTCGGGTCGGATAGGATTTCTTTTGGAAATCCTACCCGGGAGAACACCTGTACTAGTGCATTCGCTACCGTATCCGCTTGTATGTTGGATAGGGCGACAGCCTCTGGGTACCTGGTAGCGTAGTCCACTACGGTAAGAATGTATCGCTTACCGGAGGGACTAGGGAGTAGCCAGTGGTCCCACTAGGTCAATAGCAACCCGGCTGAAGGGTTCCTCTACAATGGGCATATTTACTAGCTGGGCTTTAGGGTGATCGCCCTCGCCTTCCTACTCGTTGACACACCTCGCAGGTGTTACAGTAAGTTCTAACGTCAGCGTGCACCCCTGGCCAAAAGAACGTGTGAGTAATGCGGTGTAGGGTACGGGTAACGGCTAGGTGGCCTGCTAAGGGGGATGTCGTGGCCTATTTTGAGGATTTCTTTGACGGTATTTGTGGGGCACTACCAGCTGTCGGCCTACGCTTGTCCCTTTTCTCTGTCCAGCGGTATAGTTTCCCTTTTTGCCCATAAGAATGTTTCGTTATCTGCCCCGCCCCCTCCGGTCTCTGCTCGTTCCCGGTACTTTTGTAAGGTCGGGTCAGTCTTAGACTCTGCCTCGAAAGCATCTGGGGTGTCCCAGGGTATGGGCCGAACTGTCAGGCAAGGTCGGTGTAGGTCTTACCTGTGTCTCCCGCACTGGTTGATAGCTCTCGCTCCGTCCGGGCTTGGGCCCGGTGTAGATCACTGGGTCCGCCTCGTTGTTGCATACTGGAGCATAGGCAGAAGTCATGGGGCCCAAATCGTTGCCCATTAAGTACTTCGGCAGGTAAATTATCCATTAGGCCCACGTTCACAGCCCCCTTTCCCGCTCCCCAATCAAGATGCACTTTAGCTGTTGGAATTTTGTACACATCCCCCCCCCGCCACTCTAACGGCCACAGTCTGTCCGGATCGCTTGTGCTCTGGCACCAAATGGACTCTGTACCAGCGTGATAGTAGCCCCTGTGTCTCGCAATCCCTCGGTTAGATCGCCCCTCGAGCCATACCCTCTGCCGATGGTGCTGGCGGTTATCTGAGGCAGGCATATACAGGGTCTGCCTCGTGAAGCGGCCCCACATATCCCTCCATAGGGGCCTCTTGGTTAACACAGAGGGCCCCGGGCCGGACGATAGGACCCAGAGGGGTAATTGTAATTCCTGGTTGTCTGGTGCGTATAAAGGGGGCAGCTAGCCATGAAATGCCCTGGTTGCTTGCATCGGTGGCAAGTCGGTCTGGGACGCTCAGAGCTGTTATTGGGTGGTCCTGAGTGTCCGGACGGGCCCTGTGGGCACCGGGGGCCTCGGAATTCAGCACGAGGGGGGTGCACGGTAAACCTCTCTGGGTTCGACCCGTGCTGGAGCTCGGTAGTTCATGGGTTCGTGAAGAGGGAGTCCATAATGTTCATCGGCCAATTTGGCTGCTTCTTCTAAGGTAGAAGGCCGCCTGTCTCGCAGCCATTCCCTTCCCTTGCTGTTCCATGCCATTATAAAAATGTTCTAAGAGAAACAATTGTAAAATTTCCCTCCCCAATCACCGCTTTACTTCCGCTCAGAGCCAGTGATTTGCCGCTCTCCGCATTCGGTGCGCCCATTCCATATGGGTATCGTTAGGCTTCTTTTCCGTGCCCCGAAACTGTCGGCGATACGTGTCCGGAGTTACAGCGTACCGTCGCAACAGTGTCTCCTTAACTAGCTCATACTGTGTCAACTTCCTCAGCACCCAGAGTACGAAAGGCTTCCCAGGGCTCGCCCTGATAGTTTCCCAGACAATATCGTGGGCCACTCTCTGTTGGGAATCTGGTGCAGGGCACCATTGCCTTTCGAAGTCCGCCAAATATTCATCAATCCCTGTCTCGCTCTCTAGGAAGGGTCGAAAATGCCGCGATAGGGTATCTTGGGCCTCCTCAGCATTTTCGACAGGGATGATTACCTGCGGGGCTCAGCATTGCGGTGTGCATTCGCTAGGGTGAGTTCGTGGGCTCGAGTCTCTCGTATATCCTCGTCCGCCTCCGCCATCAACTGCTGTACCAATTCCATGGAGGGGTTCGGCCCGTATAATGAGAGCCTTCCCGAACAATCCTGGTTTTTTCGTCACTAATCGTGGTCGGTGTTTCCGCCAATGTGAAGCTCTGATCCAGTTCGGTCAATTCTGCGATCAGCTCTCTCCTCGGCCGGTTGCTGGCGTACCCCCCTCTGCTTTCAAGTAAATCCTTTAGGGTTGTACGCTTCAATTTTTGGTAAGCGCTCTCCATCCGTTCTGTACCTCTCCTAGGAAATCCAGGAAAATCCCGCCGCTGCCCCGCCAAATGTTACGGTTACCCTTAGTCTCGCTGAGAGATGGACCGCTTAGTAGCCTGGATCCCTATTGCTAAAGAGGGGAGAAGCTGCTTTCCATAGTATTCTATATGAGTCTCGCAAATATAGATTAATCTCCCTTAGCTGCGAGTACAGCTAGGATACCCTTCTGCCCCACAAAAAACGAGTCAACGCTGCGATTGAGGGTCAAAACAAGAACTCAGGACTGGGATGCCCAGCCTGCTTTTTATTAAGGTTACATGCACACAGGGCACTCCCAGGGGGAGAGGGGGGGAAGCACAAAATCCCCCATCACACATTTAGATAGAGAGCACTGTCCTTTGACAGGCCACAATAGGTTTACAGTACTTAAGATAACAAGTTTACAAGTTCATCTTATCAATTAGCAGTCTGGCTCCAGAGGTGATTAGACAATAGTTTCTAAAAGCTGAAAAAAAAGAGTTACCTCTTTATGAAATGAAACTTGTTACGGTTTTCTTGGAGCCCTTCTTAGGCGCTGGCTTGCTGGTTCAGGCATTGCTGCTGGGAAATAAGCTCTACACAACAAAATAACTAATGCTTCTGTAACACCATATTAGCGAAAAAATCATCAACAGAATTAAGGATATTAGCATTGTTTTCATAGAAATGATTTGCCCAAACCTCTGGGTTCCCCTTTCATGTAGGAACATAATAGTACAGACTTTGATCCTGTCTGAAGTGAAAGTCTTAGGTTTCATGGCAAAATACATTAGACATGAGTGGACAAAGAAAGACAGCGCCTCATCGTGCAGATAAATTTCAAAATGTGAGATCACAAGAAGACAAACAAATGGAAATATACTCACGAGTACTGGCACTCTTATATAAAGAAGTGCGAATGTGCAGGCTGACATTCAGCAGCAGTCAGTACGCTGAAATATGGATCCTCCAATATGTCAAAGGAGCAGCCGTGGACTCTCCTCTGTAACACCCAGAGGATCTTCTGTGTTGGCACTGTTTGTAATGTGCGGCTTCCACTATGAATAGGAAGTAGGCAGCGGTGTCCGTGAATGCAAGGCTGTTTGTAAGTTTAAAAAGCCCCCAGAAAGCAATAGGGTATAATAAGAGAAAAAGCTATAACGAAGCTTGAAATAAAAACAGTGGATGATTTATTGGGTGAGCAAGCTCCTGGCCGTTTCCTGCTTTCTGGGGGCTTTTTAACTTACAAACAGCCTTGCATTCCACTCGACACCGCTGCCTACTTCCAATTCAATAGTGGAAAGCCGCACATTACAAACAGTGCCAACACAGAAGATCCTCTGGGTGTGTTACAGAGGAGGAGTCCACGGCTGCTCCTTTGACATATTGGAGGATCCATATTTCAGCGTACTGACATGCGTGCTGATATGTCACGCCTGCACATTCACACTTCTTTTATATAAGAGTGCCAGTACTCTTGTGAGTATATTTCATTTGTTTGTCTTCTTGTGATCTCACATTTTGAAATTTATCTGCACGATGAGGCCGGCTGTCTTTATTTGTCCACTCTACAGATTGTACTGATTGATTACTCAGTTCCAAGACCAGCAGCCAGCGTACCAATCTCATTTATTGTACCAGAGACTATATTACCCTTTGTGACATCGCCCACAACCATCTTTTGGACACTTTATGATAAGCACATTTATATATATATATAATATATATATATATATATATATATATTATATATATTATATAATATATATATATATATATAATATATATATATATATTTATATTTATATTTATGCTTTGAGTGTTACTAATATAAGTCTTAGCTGATTTTTTGCCTTTTCAATTTTCTTTTATTCAGTTTTTTAATCTTGTTTCTTTAATTATTTCTATTTATTTTTATTTTTCATAATATTGTCATTATTTATTTTATATTTGTCTCACGATCACGATTCCAATTGGTATAGAGATCAAATAGCTCCACTTTTGTTATTATATCTTAAATGAGGTTGTATTTATAGTGGCGCACTCTAGTTACTATGCACCCGGAATAGTTTAGACATGAGGCTTTGCAATTCTCTAAATTACAGATATGTTTTCCTGAGAAAATCATAGGTGGGTTAATAGTCAGTGCTTCTGGGGGTCGATCCGATATAAAGCGACGCCCGCAAAAGCCGGCAGACGCCTATAATTGCGCGATTTGGTATCCTATATATAAGGCGTAAGCTAGAGTTACGCGCGTATATTTACTAGCCGTACGCCCCGCAGTTTTTTGAGCTATAGGCAGAGTATACCAAACCCGGCAGTTTAGGGTATCCAACTATGCAGCGTTAAGGGACATACGTGGCGAAAATGGAGAAAACATACTCCTTTTTTCACCTCGCCACAAAAGCAGCCGTATGATAAGCCTTACGCTGACTATTGGAGGCCCCCGATAACTCCCTAAACCTTGCTGCTAAAATAAATCCTAACACCTATCGCACTGCGCAATGTTCTATCTCCCTGTCAAACCGCGATCCTGTCTAAAATAAACCTAACAACCTAACGCATGCGCAATGTCTATCTCCCTGTCAACCGCGATCCCCCCCCCCCGAAATCCCTAATAAAGGTTATTACCCCCTAAAACGCCGCTCCCGTGACCCCCCGCCCGCCATCTACATAAACCTAACCCCCTACTGTGAGCCCCTAAAACTGCCGCCATCTACCTTAATCTATCCCGTAATCTGACCCCTTACACACCGCCGCCACCTATATAAAAAATTATTAACCCCTAATTTAATCTACCTACCCCCGCCGCCAGCTATGTTATCTATATTAACCCTAAGTATATTATAGTTAAAATAGTTATTACATTATATATATTAACTATATTAACCCTAATTATATTAGGGGTTAATATAGTTACTATATTATTTATATTAAACTATATTAAGCTCTATCTAACCCTAACACCACCTAACTATATTTATATTAAATTAATCTAATTAATTTATAAACTAAAATATTCCTATTTAAATCTAAATACTTACCTATAAAATAAACCCTAAGATAGCTACAATATAATTAATAATTACATTGTAGCTATGTTAGGGTTAATATTTATTTTACAGGTAAATAGTTAATTATTTTAACTAGGTATAATAGATATTAAATAGTTATTAACTATTTAATATCTACCTAGTTAAAATAATTACCCAATTACCTGTAAAATAAATCCTAACCTAAGTTACAAATACACCTACACTATCAATACATTTAATAAACTACAAACATCTATCTAAAAATACGATTAAATTAACTAAACTAAATTACAAAAAAAACAAACACTAAATTACAAAAAATAAAAAAAAGATTACAAGATTTTTAAGCTAATTACACCTATTCTAAGCCCCCTAATAAAATAATAAACCCCCAAAATAACAAAAATTCCCTGCCCTATTCTAAATTAAACAAATTTCAAAGCTCTTTACCTTACCAGCCCTTAAAAGGGCCTTTTGTGGGGCATGCCCCAAAGAATTCAGCTCTTTTGCATTCAACAAATACAATCCCCCCCCCCATTACAACCCACCACCCACATACCCCTATTCTAAACCCACCCAAACCCCCCTTAAAAAATCCTAACACTACCCCCCTGAAGATCTCCCTACCTTGTCTTCACCACACCGGGCAGAACTCCTGATCCGATCCGGGCGATGTCGTCCTCCAAGCGGCAAAGAAGAAATCTTCCTCCGGCGATGTCATCCTCCAAGCGGCAAAGAAGAATTCTTCCTCCGGCGACGTCTTCCTCCAAGCGGCAGCAAAGTCTTCATTCTTCCGGCGGCATCTTCAATCTTCTTTCTTCGCTCCGCCGCCGCGGAGCATCCATCCCGGCCGATTGCTAAACTTGGAATGAGGTACCTTTAAATGACGTCATCCAAGATGGCGTCCGCCGAATTCCGATTGGCTGATAGGATTCTATCAGCCAATCGGAATTAAGTTAAAAAAATCTGATTGGCTGATTGAATCAGCCAATCAGATTCAAGTTCAATCCGATTGGCTGATCCAATCAGCCAATCAGATTGAGCTCGCATTCTATTGGCTGATCGGAACAGCCAATAGAATGCGAGCTCAATCTGATTGGCTGATTGGATCAGCCAATCGGATTGAACTTGAATCTGATTGGCTGATTCAATCAGCCAATCAGATTTTTTTAACTTAATTCCGATTGGCTGATAGAATCCTATCAGCCAATCGGAATTCGGCGGACGCCATCTTGGATGACGTCATTTAAAGGTACCTCATTCCAAGTTTAGCAATCGGCCGGGATGGATGCTCCGCGGCGGCGGAGCGAAGAAAGAAGATTGAAGATGCCGCCGGAAGAATGAAGACTTTGCTGCCGCTTGGAGGAAGACGTCGCCGGAGGAAGAATTCTTCTTTGCCGCTTGGAGGATGACATCGCCGGAGGAAGATTTCTTCTTTGCCGCTTGGAGGACTACATCGCCCGGATCGGATCAGGAGTTCGGCCCGGTGTGGTGAAGACAAGGTAGGGAGATCTTCAGGGGGGTTATTGTTAGGATTTTTTAAGGGGGGTTTGGGTGGGTTTAGAATAGGGGTATGTGGGTGGTGGGTTGTAATGGGGGGGGGGGGATTGTATTTGTTGAATGCAAAAGAGCTGAATTCTTTGGGGCATGCCCCACAAAAGGCCCTTTTAAGGGCTGGTAAGGTAAAGAGCTTTGAAATTTGTTTAATTTAGAATAGGGCAGGGAATTTTTGTTATTTTGGGGGTTTATTATTTTATTAGGGGGCTTAGAATAGGTGTAATTAGCTTAAAAATCTTTTAATCTTTTTTTTATTTTTTGTAATTTAGTGTTTGTTTTTTTTTGTAATTTAGTTTAGTTAATTTAATTGTATTTTTAGATAGATGTTTGTAGTTTATTACATTTATTGATAGTGTAGGTGTATTTATTTTACAGGTAATTGGGTAATTATTTTAACTAGGTAGATATTAAATAGTTAATAACTATTTAATATCTATTATACCTAGTTAAAATAATTAACAATTTACCTGTAAAATAAATATTAACCCTAACATAGCTACAATGTAATTATATTAATTATATTGTAGCTATCTTAGGGTTTATTTTATAGGTAAGTATTTAGATTTAAATAGGAATATTTTAGTTTATAAATGAATTAGATTAATTTAATATAAATTTAGTTAGGGGTGTTAGGGTTAGATAGAGTTAATATAGTTAATATAAATACTATAGTAACTATATTAACTATATTAACCCTAATATAATTAGGGTTAATATAGTTAATATATATAATGTAATAACTATATTAACTATAATATACTTAGGGTTAATATAGATAACATAGCTGGCGGCGGGGTAGGTAGATTAAATTAGGGGTTAATAATTTTTATATAGGTGGCGGCGGTGTAAGGGGTCAGATTACGGGATAGATAAGGTAGATGGCGGCGGTTTTAGGGGCTCACAGTAGGGGGTTAGTTTATGTAGATGGCGGCGGGGTCGGGGAGCGGCGTTTTAGGGGGTAATAACTTTATTAGGGATTTCGGGGGGGGGGGGATCGCGGTTGACAGGGAGATAGACATTGCGCATGCGTTAGGTGTTAGGTTTATTTTAGAAGATCGCGGTTGACAGGGAGATAGACATTGCGCATGCGTTAGGTGTTAGGTTTATTTTAGCAGCTAGTTTAGGGAGTTACGGGGCTCCAATAGTCAGCGTAAGGCTTCTTACGGCTGCTTTTTGTGGCGAGGTGAAAATGGAGTAAGTTTTCTCCATTTTCGCCACGTAAGTCCTTACGCTGCATATTGGATACCAAACTGCGCGGGTTTGGTATACCTGCCTATAGCCCAAAAAACTGCGGGCGACGGCAGAAATATACGCGCGTAACTTCTAGCTTACGCCGTATATAGGATACCAAATCCGCGCAATTATTGGCGTCGCCGGCTTTTGCGGGCGACGCTTTATATCGGATCGACCCCCTGGTGCTTCTGAGGGTTTTCCGTGCATGAAGTCTTGAAATAACCCTTTTAGTGTTTGATTTGCTTTTTGGAGTTCTGTTAAGCCTTGTGCAAGTATGTCCACTTTTTGATTTAGAGTTGCTATGTGATTGGACATTTCTACTGGATCCATAGTTATATATATATATATAATAATAACTAGTATTTATATAGCGGCTTTCTCCCAGAGGGACTCAAAGCACTTTTTCAGTGCTCACTCTTGGAATTCACCAAATCGGCAGCTGAATAGTAATAGTTGTTATTATTACCCAATTTAATGGAACTCATTTTATCGACCTTGGAAGGATGAAGGGCTGAGGCAGCCCTGCCGGGATTTGAACCTGTGACCTTGGATCTTTTAAACAGGCTTTTTGTTGTAGTCAGGGCATTTACCAACTGAGCTACCTCACCAGCCTATATATAGTATCCAATAGTACAAAAAGTGGCTTGATTATACTGCAATGACTAACTTCTGATCACAAGTTAGCTTGCCAAATGGCAGTAATATAGAATATATATGCACATGTAAAGTTAACACGTGTAGCTGGAATATAAGTAGCAATACAATTGACGATGTATAGCTAAATAATTAAATGACCAGCGGGTATTGTAGCTTTATAGTTACAATAAGTACTTGAAACTGTAAAGCAAAGGATAAATAAGAGATAATATTATTAGACAGTTCTCAATTGCCAGAGAGATACTAAATAAAGTAAGCTTATGACAAAATGCTTCAGAAAGAGGAGGCTGAGATAAATTGAAGTTAGTAGTTAGTTATGGTAGATGCATAAAAATATAGCATTAAAAAGCACAGAAGAGATTTACTGATAGCAGGAGGTGCCAAGTATGCTTAACTCAATGTTCAAAAGTAACAGACAAATATAGCAAGTCCCCTTTGAGAGAACAGGCACACAGGGGATTAGGTATTTGCAGGAGGTGCCAGATTTCTGTAACACAGAGTTATATACTACAGCTGAAGTTAGCAAGTCCCTTATGTGAGTTCAGGGATCCACTAATTCTTACTGTAACCTGAACCAGGCTAGAGGATCTAACATCTGGCATGTACTCAGAGTAGCACACAGATAGGTTCAGAGACCAGCAACCAGTTGGTGGAGATCCGGATAGATGACAGAGGGGTTCAAATTGAATCCGGGAGATGTCCGTGCTGACTACAAGGAATCTGATGTTCCGGAAGGAGGTGGACAGAGATCCGAAACTGCTAGGCAGTTAGATGTTAAAAGCGAGGTACACAGAGTGTTCAGCAAAGACAAACGCTGCAAGAGGTCTGGTGACAACGTGCAGTAGACAAGACAGGCTTGTTAGGTCTGATGCATTAGAGGCATAGGCAAACGCAACGATAATCAAGCAATGTGCCAAGGAAGATAGGATCTTAAATAGGAACATACTTAAAGGAATAGCATAACCCTAACAGAATCATGATTTTTCATTTTAAATACACTTTACATTTAATTAGAGGATCCATGTTCATATAGATCAATGTGAATGTATTAGGCAATGTTATGTACAAATTTGTAAGCCAAGAGTGAAGTATAATGAGACATACCAGACTGGAACAAACCCGAGGTTGAGGGTCCAGCACCAACATCCATATCTGTAAAATATTAAATCATGATTGGATATCATTAGTAAAAATCTTAACTTTGACACAAACAATATATCTGTAACATGTATGTATAAATGAGCAGAGATGATTTTCTCGTTTGTATTTGCCATTAATTGATAACTTAACTATTATGAAAATGGTATATATGTTTATGAATGATTGATATTTACAATTTCATTCAATGTTTTAAATCTCTGTTTGATCCATTTATTCAGGCCCTATCAAACTAGAAGGTTGAATCAATGACCCCATGTGTATAATTGACAGTGAATCAAATAATGCAATATTTTTATTCAAATCCCTAGGTTGATTTCTATATTTTACTTCAAATGGAATTAGATTAAATATATTTTTGTATTTATGTTGCTATCCTGATTTTTTCATAATCCTAGGTAGTCTCAGATGTTATTTTATTCTAATTTGAAGTTTGCCTCTTATGTTAAAGGGGCAGTTTATTCAGAATCAAACCTTTATTAATTACATAGGGCATGCAATTGTGACATGGGGCATATTTATCAAGGACTGGCGGACCTGATCCGACACCGGGGATAAGGTCCGCCAGACCTCGCTGAATATGGCGAGCAATATGCTCGCCGTATTCAGCATTGCACCAGCAGCTCACAAGAGCTGCTGGTGCAACGCCCCTGAAGACTCGCGGCCAATGGGCTGCCAGCAGGGGGTGTCAATCAACCCGATCGTACTCGCTCAGAGCAGGCGGACAGGTTATGGAGCAGCGGTCTTTGTGCCCGCTGCTTCATAACTGCTGTTTGACTCGCCAGAAACAGGGGCCATCAAGCTCCATACCGAGCTTGTTAAATAGAGCCCATAATGTTAAATTCACTTAATCTCTTGTTATTCTTTGTTGAAAGCTAAAACATATTCTGATCATATTCTATTATCAATATCCTTGAAATGGAAATATTATATGTTTGTAAATATTTAATGATGCTAAATAATATTTGCAAGTTATGTAGTTATCGATATACTATGGATAAAATAGCAGAGGATAGGGAGTTGACGGATGCGCATTTCCGTTTTATCTCTGTGAAGCATAATCGTGATTGCCCAATAAATATCATTATTCCTATATGATGTTTGATGAATCTAAATTCATATGTATACTATACTAGTTAACGTCTGTTGGGAATTCGAGATATGTTGAAAATATGACTGTATACACATTGCTTAAATATATACTTAAATATTAAAATATTATATGAAGTCTGATCTTTACCTTGTTCAGCCTCTGTCCTGCTTTCTCCCAGGTGGCTGGGAGGGGGTAGAGGACTTTGGGGAGGCAATTGCGTGGGGGAATCAGAGTCTGAGGAGCATGCATAAAGTCTCCTCATGATCTCTGAGGACAAGTTCCCGTGGGGGTTGGCCTGGATCCTCACCTCTCCGATTGGCACATGTCCACTCCTTCATGAGGCGGACTTTTTTCCGCAGACGCAACCTCCTATCCCCAAATCTCCTGCACATTTGCAATGCTGTCCTCTGGATGTCTGCACCCCATTATCAGAGATGGCAACAGACGCCAAGATGTATTTTTTTACTGGCCCAATCATCAACCTCCTCTGAGCCCCATAAAGCTGTGGATAAAACTCCTCGACCGCATATACCAGTGCAGCACTTTCCTCTCTGGTGAACCTGGGAGTAGACATTTTGCCAAACAGGCTTTAGAGAACTGAAAAAAATGGCTATGTGTAATGGACTTTTATATGGGGAAGTAAACATGAGATACACCATGGGACATAGTATCTATACATCTGATTGGATAAAATAATGTAATTTTGTTAGCATGTCTGTGAGGCCATACTGACTCAAGTCATGTTTGTGTGATGAACTCTGATTGGCCGTTACTTAATGTTTCATGGATTCATATCTTTGTAACTTACATACACATACCTCCTAGGGGTGCTATCACTACATTTGGTATGTTGACTTTTCTTTAGAATTTATGAGAATGGAATGCGTATGTGACGCATGTATAATATACGGCATCCATTAAATATTAAGCAATTTTGTTTACATTTGACAGTTGAAATATATTTTATTTAATATTCAGAAAGTAAATATTATTCAGTCACATTAGGAAATGTTTATTGAAACATTGTATTTCAAAGTTTAATATTGATCAATAGATGTGTTAATATTGTATGTATTCCTTTGTTCTTAAATAAATACCTTGACTCAGTCAAGTATTGACAGTGCTTCTTTTTTTAATTTATTTTCAATCCCAATAATGCACATCGATTGTGTGCTAGGTGACAGTTTGTGAAATTTGTTTGTGAAATTATATTTGACTTTTCATAAATGCGAATCTCGTGTTGTAAGATATGTTTACCACACTATATTTCACTAATGGTCAAATGTGTTATTTGTATTTAAAATAGACGTTACTTTGATAAATTAAAGGGACATAATTTGTTTTTAAAAACATTTTATTGTCATTATTATATAAGTTGTTTTGCAGAGGAGGCAATGGGATTATCAACAGGGAGGTAGAAGTCACTGAGGCCCACAATTCTCAGATTGTTGCGGTGAGCCCTGTCCTCTAACTCTTCCAATCTTAATTGTAGTAAAGTAATCTGACTGCTATGTGTTGAAATAGAGTGCTCTTGTATATTAATTCGGTCCTCTATGTCCGAGACCCTCGATTCTACCTCTTCAAATTGCCTTACCTTGCCTGAGAGACTCGCAATATCCTGTTTAAGTGATTCAAACTGGGGCATAAAAAGTTCAGCAATCTGGGTCATTAGTACTTTCAATACTAGTATCAACCTGTTTAGCCTTTTTCTCCTTGTGTTTTTATTGGCAAATTATTTTTAGAGTATAAATTTTTTTTTCCATATGGAACAGGAGTAATCCTGTAAAGTGAATAGTTGTGAATAGCACCAGTTAAAAATTAGTTATTTGTGGTAATAGTGTTGAAAAGAAGCAGTGCCACACAAGAGAGATTTAGAGATTAATTGTTTTCAACAATTGTGAAGGAAAAAAAGAAACCTGTGAAAAGCCTGTGAAACCAAACTTGCATAGCTTATACCGTATCAGTAAAGAAAATACTGTATATCTAACGTACTCAGAGTAAAATGATGTAAATGGTCATATAGACCATCAAGAGCATAAGTGGAAATTATAAAATAAGGTGAAAAAAAACAAAGCAAGAGGAGAAAAGAAAACCAACAGAGTTTCCACAAAATGTTTTAACTTTTTGTGTTAAAGTACAAGACCTACGTTCTTAAATATCTGCAAGGCTGCACACAATAGTATATTCTAAAGTATCTTAATTCAGAACTTTCAGAAGTAACCAAAATACAGATTACTATCTATATTATGTCCACAAGCTATAAGTATCTATGATAACAGCAATTGCCACTCTACAGAGATTCAATAATAATTAGCGTTACTTAGGATATATCAATCAGCATAACCTTTACTCTTATTTTTGTAAAGTAAATATAGCGATAAGAGAGGCTAAATAGAATGAGTCCACCTTAATTTCTGGGTTGCACTTATATAAACAAAATTAACTTAACACTTGCCACTATCTTAATACATCAACTTTATCAAATGTCTAACATTCCTTTTAGGCCATTTGTTGTATAGCATAGTTACTCTGGTTTTACAGCATGATAAAGATAGTATAATAATATTGTAGCTACTATCAGAATATTATCAAATTATTATGCACTACTTGACTAAAGAAAAATAATATATTCCTTGTTTGGTGCATATAGAAAACGCCAACTGACGGGCGTCAAAGGTGGCTGTAGTAAGTGGTTACAACTTAGACATTTTTTGACACATTTTCAAGGCTAAATTTGAAATCAGTACACAGTCCTAGGTTATCTTCTGCTCATAGGAGCAATACCTCTGGCCTCCTCTAGAGACTCCAATCATGAAAGAGCAACATCCATATATTACCCAGACCAGAGTTTTGACTTGGTTTATGCAGCCTGTTTTTTAAAGCACATTCAGACTATACAATCTAAACCATGTAAGCCGTAAGATCTCCTCACTCAGGTTCAGGCTAATCCCAAGAAGTAGATCTCTTCAACTGCTATGTCTCCTAGACAGAGAATGTACTGAGCAAAGTCAAGGGTAACCCCTAATGGTATACAAGATATGCAGTCTTTGTCTAGGGAATTATTTTTCAGCATGAATCACCCTCAGACCTGATTCAAAAAATTTACAACAAAGCCTTTATACCATTCCAGGGTTGCATTAGGTAGATCCCTTTTTTTTCCCTTTAAACAGTAAAGCAAACCATTAGCATGGAGGCCCCAATCGAAACAATCTTACTGTCAGTTTTAAACGTGTCTTAAACTACCAGCTGGTTCCTCACAGTAGCATAAACAGGGTTATAATAATTGCCAAAGTCACCTTATTGTTGCAGGCATAATCCTCTACATCCTTAGTAGACGCTTCCTGATGGAGGAGACTGGAACCAGGCCAGATAGCTAAATGCGGCATCTCCTTAGTCCCAGAGGGGAGGTCACAGGCTCTAGATGTCTCAAGTAGCCTTGTCTCACCGTCTGTACTCACTAGGGCGGTATGAGTCTCCACACCTCTCTGCGTTCTCCTGTACCTGCACCTCGTCCTCAGCCGGCGGCACGACCCACTTCTGGTCTACCTCGCTCCCGTTGAGGTTGGTTGTTTCCCAGTGCTGTAAATGATTTGGCTCTGCTGTGAGCCCAGCAGCAACGTGTGACTTCCTTGCCTGTAGGCAGACCGCGTCGGCCCACTACCCACGCCGTAGTCAGCAGTTACAGCCAAGGGATCCAGGCGTCTTGGGGAGTTTTTTCTGGCCCTTCCTAGGTTCAGAGCCCACAGTCAGCATGCGTGCACTTGCTGACTACGCCCATCCGGAAGTCAGAAGTCACTGAGAATGAGGGCAGGAGTACACCACCGTCCCAAAATTTTACAAAATCACACATTGTAGCCTATATATATATATATATATATATATATATATATATATATATATATATATATATATATATATATATATATATATATATATATATATATATATATATACAGGGAGTGCAGAATTATTAGGCAAATGAGTATTTTGACCACATCATCCTCTTTATGCATGTTGTCTTACTCCAAGCTGCATAGGCTCGAAAGCCTACTACCAATTAAGCATATTAGGTGATGTGCATCTCTGTAATGAGAAGGGGTGTGGTCTAATGACATCAACACCCTATATCAGGTGTGCATAATTATTAGGCAACTTCCTTTCCTTTGGCAAAATGGGTCAAAAGAAGGACTTGACAGGCTCAGAAAAGTCAAAAATAGTGAGATATCTTGCAGAGGGATGCAGCACTCTTAAAATTGCAAAGCTTCTGAAGCGTGATCATCGAACAATCAAGCGTTTCATTCAAAATAGTCAACAGGGTCGCAAGAAGCGTGTGGAAAAACCAAGGCGCAAAATAACTGCCCATGAACTGAGAAAAGTCAAGCGTGCAGCTGCCAAGATGCCACTTGCCACCAGTTTGGCCATATTTCAGAGCTGCAACATCACTGGAGTGCCCAAAAGCACAAGGTGTGCAATACTCAGAGACATGGCCAAGGTAAGAAAGGCTGAAAGACGACCACCACTGAACAAGACACACAAGCTGAAACGTCAAGACTGGGCCAAGAAATATCTCAAGACTGATTTTTCTAAGGTTTGATGGACTGATGAAATGAGAGTGAGTCTTGATGGGCCAGATGGATGGGCCCGTGGCTGGATTGGTAAAGGGCAGAGAGCTCCAGTCCGACTCAGACGCCAGCAAGGTGGAGGTGGAGTACTGGTTTGGGCTGGTATCATCAAAGATGAGCTTGTGGGGCCTTTTCAGGTTGAGGATGGAGTCAAGCTCAACTCCCAGTCCTACTGCCAGTTTCTGGAAGACACCTTCTTCAAGCAGTGGTACAGGAAGAAGTCTGCATCCTTCAAGAAAAACATGATTTTCATGCAGGACAATGCTCCATCACACGCGTCCAAGTACTCCACAGCGTGGCTGGCAAGAAAGGGTATAAAAGAAGAAAATCTAATGACATGGCCTCCTTGTTCACCTGATCTGAACCCCATTGAGAACCTGTGGTCCATCATCAAATGTGAGATTTACAAGGAGGGAAAACAGTACACCTCTCTGAACAGTGTCTGGGAGGCTGTGGTTGCTGCTGCACGCAATGTTGATGGTGAACAGATCAAAACACTGACAGAATCCATGGATGGCAGGCTTTTGAGTGTCCTTGCAATGAAAGGTGGCTATATTGGTCACTGATTTGTTTTTGTTTTGTTTTTGAATGTCAGAAATGTATATTTGTGAATGTTGAGATGTTATATTGGTTTCACTGGTAAAAAAAAAAAATTGAAATGGGTATATATTTGTTTTTTGTTAAGTTGCCTAATAATTATGCACAGTAATAGTCACCTGCACACACAGATATCCCCCTAAAATAGCTAAAACTAAAAACAAACTAAAAACTACTTCCAAAAATATTCAGCTTTGATATTAATGAGTTTTTTGGGTTCATTGAGAACATGGTTGTTGTTCAATAATAAAATTAATCCTCAAAAATACAAGGAGAGAAGAAGACAGATGCGCCACATGGCCTAATATTGTTTGATACAAATAGGTGAACTATCAGATTGTATTATATTCAACTCACAATCTAGGATGCACTCCACTTAGTGCAATGGGAGCAGTCTGGGATCTATAACAGTCACCCAGCAGACCGAGCTCTCAAGGTGGAGATAGGAGATCTGTAGTAAAACACAAGGGAACACAGAGGTGCCTATATGGCCTAGTACTGTCTTATGCCAGGAGCAATGGTGTGTGTGGTAAGATATATACTCACAAGGTGTAAAGCATCTCCATTGATGCTAGTCAGACAGGAAGGGATCAATCAAGTCACCCAACAGACTGTATCAGGGCTTCCACAGGAGGCAATCCGCAGAGGTCCAGTGGACCAAGTGAAAATCCAAATAAAACACAGTAGCAAGTGTTTGAGATAAAAAAGTGTAAAACTTTACTGACATAGATTAAAATACAGCGACGCGTTTCTCAGTCACAGACTGTTTCCTCAGGCTTCATAAAATGATTTACAAACACTTGCTACATGTACCTAACCAAACCAATTAACATAATTGATATCACTTGTAGTGGGTGTGATCTATGACATCATAGGTATCCTAGTAACCGATCTGTATTGATTACTATACAATTGTATAGTAATCAATACAGCATTGTGTGGCTGTTTTAGGGTCTCAGGTATTGGAGAGGACCTTGACGTGGTACCTGAGCTTGTCCCATTTGGCCAGATGCGGTGACTAACCTTTCCATTTTTGCTTTTAAATCTTAGCTGAGAGCTTGTAAGTGAGTGCTGGGTTTTCTCTGTGTGTTGTATTAATTTGTTTTGTAATTTTCCCTATGGTTCTTGCACCCAGACCTGTCTGGGGTTAACTGCTTGTGGCTCTGGGGACAGCACAGCTTCCTGTGAGTGCCAGTGGCACCCAGGGCTGAGCATGTTGCAGGGTCATAGGATGTGTACCCGGTCCGGTATGAGAGTGCAGTTCCCTTCCGTGTTTTGTATATGTCTAGGGTGATTACATATTCCTGTGCACCCTTTTTTTGTTTTCAGTTTGTTTGGATTTGAAAGCTTGCATTGTGTGGCTGTTTTAGGGTCTCAGGTATTGGAGAGGACCTTGACGTGGTACCTGAGCTTGTCCCATTTGGCCAGATGCGGTGACTAACCTTTCCATTTTTGCTTTTAAATCTTAGCTGAGAGCTTGTAAGTGAGTGCTGGGTTTTCTCTGTGTGTTGTATTAATTTGTTTTGTAATTTTCCCTATGGTTCTTGCACCCAGACCTGTCTGGGGTTAACTGCTTGTGGCTCTGGGGACAGCACAGCTTCCTGTGAGTGCCAGTGGCACCCAGGGCTGAGCATGTTGCAGGGTCATAGGATGTGTACCCGGTCCGGTATGAGAGTGCAGTTCCCTTCCGTGTTTTGTATATGTCTAGGGTGATTACATATTCCTGTGCACCCTTTTTTTGTTTTCAGTTTGTTTGGATTTGAAAGCTTGCATTGTGTGGCTGTTTTAGGGTCTCAGGTATTGGAGAGGACCTTGACGTGGTACCTGAGCTTGTCCCATTTGGCCAGATGCGGTGACTAACCTTTCCATTTTTGCTTTTAAATCTTAGCTGAGAGCTTGTAAGTGAGTGCTGGGTTTTCTCTGTGTGTTGTATTAATTTGTTTTGTAATTTTCCCTATGGTTCTTGCACCCAGACCTGTCTGGGGTTAACTGCTTGTGGCTCTGGGGACAGCACAGCTTCCTGTGAGTGCCAGTGGCACCCAGGGCTGAGCATGTTGCAGGGTCATAGGATGTGTACCCGGTCCGGTATGAGAGTGCAGTTCCCTTCCGTGTTTTGTATATGTCTAGGGTGATTACATATTCCTGTGCACCCTTTTTTTGTTTTCAGTTTGTTTGGATTTGAAAGCTTGCATTGTGTGGCTGTTTTAGGGTCTCAGGTATTGGAGAGGACCTTGACGTGGTACCTGAGCTTGTCCCATTTGGCCAGATGCGGTGACTAACCTTTCCATTTTTGCTTTTAAATCTTAGCTGAGAGCTTGTAAGTGAGTGCTGGGTTTTCTCTGTGTGTTGTATTAATTTGTTTTGTAATTTTCCCTATGGTTCTTGCACCCAGACCTGTCTGGGGTTAACTGCTTGTGGCTCTGGGGACAGCACAGCTTCCTGTGAGTGCCAGTGGCACCCAGGGCTGAGCATGTTGCAGGGTCATAGGATGTGTACCCGGTCCGGTATGAGAGTGCAGTTCCCTTCCGTGTTTTGTATATGTCTAGGGTGATTACATATTCCTGTGCACCCTTTTTTTGTTTTCAGTTTGTTTGGATTTGAAAGCTTGCATTGTGTGGCTGTTTTAGGGTCTCAGGTATTGGAGAGGACCTTGACGTGGTACCTGAGCTTGTCCCATTTGGCCAGATGCGGTGACTAACCTTTCCATTTTTGCTTTTAAATCTTAGCTGAGAGCTTGTAAGTGAGTGCTGGGTTTTCTCTGTGTGTTATATATATATATATATATATATATATATATATATATATATATATATATATATATATATATATATATATATATATATATATATATATATATAGTTTAAATCAGGAAGGCACTCTCCGTTATTATAGTACACTTTTTTTTTTTTTTTTTTTTTTTTTTAATATTTTTATTGAGGCATACAATAAAACAGTACAGAGAATAGTAACCACATACATAGGCCCTTAACCCGTAAGGGCAATTGTCAAAAGTATATAACACTGCCAGTACAGTAAGCATAACATGCCATATTTTGAATCATTAATAAAAACTTACATTTCAAAAACAATGGGTGTTATAGAACAAATAGTCAGAAATAATGTATAAAATTGTAATGCTTCCTGTATGGTTAAAAAACAGAATAAGTGGCCTCAAGTTTTTTAAATAAACATTCTATAGGGCCCTTTTTGGGTCCTCCAGACTAGAAACATATACTTATATTATAGAAAAGTTTATCAACCATAACTATAATGAAGGACTCTTATGTAGTTTTTAGGGGGTCATCGATAGGATCTGTGTCCCTTAGCTTAATAAATAAGCTCCAAAAGGGGGGGGGGGCGGAGCCTAGTAATATAGAGACAAACTAAAAGCAAAAGGTATAATATAGTAGAGTTTGACCTGGGCTAGTACTAGGAGTGTATGTGGGGCTGGGCGGATTTCTCTAACCTTAACATATAGAAATTACCAGCAGCAAGAAAGTTATAGAGGATCAGCTGCCCCGGCCGTCGGCAGCTTCATAGTTAACAATATGGAATCATCTTTGCTGCAAAATTGTTATGCCTACTGGTTAAGTCTTGGGTTTTTATATACTATTGATTAACTTCAGTGTAATAACAGGACACACTACCTGAGTATGGGCCCTATACCCAAGCAGCATGCCAGCCACAATGTGTAGGTAGTATTTAACAGAAATCATCTAGTGTACTGACTTAGGGCTAAGTGTTACCAGACACAGAAAATAATAAAGCAGTACAAGAAACTACACACGTTACACTGCAATAAGTGCTGTGGACCTGGATAATCAAGCCTATGTGACATACCCATTCTCATATAGCTGTACCATACCCCTGGCCAACTGTAGGTAATTAAATCTTCTAGACATTGTCATGTCGCACAAAACACTGTACATCTAACAAGAGCAGGTATATGGTTGCAAATTAATAGAGCAAAATACAATACGAAAGAGCTATAAGATATCATAGTCTGACCATGTAGTGTCGTCCTAATAACAAAAACATTGAGTATCACACGTCAACCCAGATGTATAAAACTATATCAGAAGCGTTAAGTCATTCCATGTCTATAAACTAATGTTAAAAGTATATTCACATATACCAAGTAAATCTCTGTGTATTACAGCTAAAATGAGAAAGCTAAACAATCGTACATATATATATAAACATACATGCCAATACTAGGATAAACAGTAACAGTATCGCATTAGTAAAGATAATACATAAATGGGGAAGAACTTTCCATTGCTTAACATGTATTAGGTTAACGTAAGACTACCAACCTGTAAACAGACAAAGGGAAATGCACAAATCTTAATCTGCATCAACCTATATTCTACAAATAATATTGAGGAAAACTGTAAAACCTATATAATTATGTTTTTTAAACACACGGTTACCTAGAACTTTATAAAGCTATGCAGTAATATTATATGATCAGACCTATCACTGCAAACATGGGGCAAAGAAACAAACACTTATATTCAGGAACCCCATAAGGATTAGTGTCCCAGTGAGAGTTACCGTCCATATACAGAGCTATAGAGTATAAGAACGTAATAATAAGTTTTATAATATAGAGGGAGTCCAAGTGACATGGAGCACAGAGCCTTAGAATGTTTCTCTCCCCTTAGTCTCTCATAGAGCTCAGTATCTACCCCACACCGGATGGCCAAGGTAGGAGATTTCTCAGAATAACTTCACACAATCCTACACTTTTCTCCTCTCTCACACCATCACGTAGGAGTTTAGTAGTGGAAGTTTCTCTGACCGTCTTTTCCACAGCATTTCCCCCATGGACTGACCTTTCTGCAACAGTTCCGTAAGTGTACCGGAACAGCACTGTAATATTATCCTGTGTGAGTGCTAGCTGACTATTCCGCCTGTACAGCCCATATCTCTTAGGTGTCGAGGGCTCCAATACATGGAGCCTATCCATGTTCTCAACACAGTTAGCCAGGATCTGGGTGTCTGGAGCTGTATTGCCCAGCTCCGCATAACCATTAGATAATCCGGCGCCATCTTGGAAGGTATGTGGCGCAGCCGGCTGCCGAAACCACCTTATGATCAATATCCGCATCTCATGTAAGTGACTCTCAAGTAAGTCACAGAGCTCGTCCCCAAGCTCCTCTGACCTCATTGTGTATCTGCAAGAATCGCAGATCAGCCTGCTTAACAAGTCCGATAGCTAGTGAGGAGGGGGATTGTAGTTTGCGGCCTCTCTGAACTGCCGATATCTCCACGTGGGCAACAAAAGGCCTGTACAGCCGCTCTCAATACCCAATCTTCTGGCAGCCTGGCATGGAGCTGTAACAGCTGGTGCGGACGCTTGTCTCAGTATGTGCAGCCACTAGACCCACTCTCCGGCTGTGAGTTAGAAGTGGAATCAGATAGTTTTGCCCCCACTTTAGAAAATTCAGGTCCGGTAGATTATAGCCAGTACTTGTCCTGTCGCTCCAGATGGTCTCAAGAGTAATACCCCCTCTATGTAGTTAGCACATGAAAGGTATCTTGTCGAATTTTAGGGTGATATTAATGTCAGAAATCTCTTTGATTAAAGTTGAATGCAGGAGCCATGATCATGCACGTCCGTTCATTGTGCTGGCTAGCTCCGCCCCCCTATAGTACACTTTTTAATAATGCAGTTAAGGTTTTCGGGGTCTCCCCTGTCCTCAAACTGAGGACAGGGGAGACCCCGAAAACGTTACACTGCATTATTAAAAAGTGTACTATAATATCGGAGAGTGCCTTCCTGATTTGAACTATATACTATTGAAATTTGAAGTGCACCCCGGCTGCTGTGTTTGTTTTAAGTGCTGGTACCTGGTTTTGGATATGCTATATATATATATATATATAAATAACTGTATATACACACACACTGTACTGTGCTGTCATGCCATGACTCCTACAAACTATACATGACATATTGACATTCATTCACAAACAATCATAATGATAGTCTGTGAATGAATATCAATATGTCATGGTTGTAAATGACGCCTGATGAGCCTGTCACATACCTCCCAATATTTCAAAATTTGAAAGAGGGACACCCCCGCACTCCAGTCCTCAGGTCATGTTCCTTGTGCTGAGAAGGAACGTGAGTGACGTGACCTGGCTGGAACTGTTCTGGAGGAGGAGCAAACCATGGGGATTAAAGTGTTGCGTTGTGCTGCGAGTAGAGCCGGCATTAGTCACGTGTTGTGGTGGGAGGGGGCTCCTTCCAAGTGTGAACACGGGTCAGGGAGGCGAGCTGCCGCTGCGCAGTTACCCTCAGTCATCATCTCACTCAAAATAAAAAAACGGCCCAGAATAAAAAACCAGCAAAATTTAACAAATATGTCACACTGTTGTCAGTCTGCCGCGGCACACCTGAGGATCTCTCATGGCACACTGGTTGAAAAACACTGACCTAGACCACCACCTTGTCTATTGTCAGATCTAGGAGTGTGGCTGAAGTGGAGATCCCCATGTGACAGTGCAGCAGAGGAAGCAGTGTCTGAAGATTGAGAGAGTGGGAGATAAAGAGGTCATGGATAGAAGTGAGCTTGTTGCAAACAGAGCTAGAGTTCCAAAGTGTGCAAGTGAAGGGGGAGGTGGCTTTAGATGCAGGTGTGCACGGTGTGCAGGGCAAGGAAGTTGTGGTGGATCAGGATTAGAGGAGATGTCGCCAGCAGCTAGTATGAGCAAGAGGGAGAGTGACATGAGATGAGATGCAGATTTGCAGTAGTGAGACATTTTTTGTGATGAGTTGCAAGGGGGAGAGAGAGTCTTTAGTAATGTGTTAAATTCATGAATGCAAAAGTAAGGTGAGGGTAAGGAGTAATTGAGTAAAGTAGTTTGTTAAACAGACAAAAGGTGGCAAAAAGGGATACAGATAAATGTATCCCTTTATCTGCATGATCAGTCATAATCTGAGTCCTCTATAGCACAAAGTAGGGGGAATGTATATGAAATAAATGTTAATAAAATAGGACATAGTGAAAACTAATTGTTAGACACATTCAATTTATTTAACAATAATTTCACCATTATTCCTCCTATAATTCTTCTCAATAGCATGCATTTTGCAAACTAACCTGATTTATGATATTTAAAGTAGACATGTGCGATTCATTTCGGATTTATTCGGAAATTCGGAAAATTCGGTAAATTCGGAGATTCGGATCGATTTGAATTTCCGAATTAAAATACTTCCGAATCTACCGAATGAATCCGAAATAGCTGCCGTATCTCCGAATAAATCCGAATTAGCTCGGTAAAATTCGGCATTTCCCCATAGGAAACAATGGGGAGTTTCGGCTGAAAAAAAACCTAACACCGCAGCCCCATTGTTTCCTATGGGGAAACACTAAGTCTGAACCTAACACCCTAACATGTACCCCGAGTCTCTAAACACCCCTAATCTGCCGCCCCCGCTATCGCTGACACCTGCATTATCTTATTAACCCCTAATCTGCCGCCCCCGCTATCGTTGACAACTGCATTATCTTATTAACCCCTAATCTGCCGACTGGATATCGCCGCCGCTATAATAAATGTATTAACCCCTAAACCGCCGCACTCCCGCCTCGCAAACACTATAATAAATTTCATTAACCCCTAATCTGCCCCCCCAACGTCGCCTCAATCTAACTACAAGTATTAACCCCTAATCTGCCAACCAGACATCGCCGCAACCTACATTATAGCTATTAACCCCTAATCTGCTGTCCCTAACATCGCCGACCCCTACATTATAGTTATTAACCCCTAATCTGCCCCCCCAACGTCGCCGTAATCTAACTACAAGTATTAACCCCTAATCTGCCGACCGGACATCGCCGCCACTATAATAAATGTATTAACCCCTAAACCGCCACACTCCTGCCTCGCAAACACTATAATAAATTTTATTAACCCCTAATCTGCCATCCCTAACATCGCCGCCACCTACCTACAATTATTAACCCCTAATCTCCCGCCCCCAACGTCGCGCTACTATAATAAGGTTATTAACCCCTAAACCTAAGTCTAACCCTAACACCCCCCCCCAACTTAAATATAATTGAAATAAAACTAAATAAATTTACTATAATTAAATAAATTAATCCTATTTAAAACTAAATACTTACCTGTAAAATAAACCCTAAGATAGCTACAATATAACTAATAGTTACATTGTAGCTATCTTAGGCCTAGATTTAGAGTTTGGCGTTAGCCGTGAAAACCAGCGTTAGAGGCTCCTAACGCTGGTTTTAGGCTACCTCCGGTATTTGGAGTCACTCAAAAAAGGGTCTAACGCTCACTTTTCAGCCGCGACTTTTCCATACCGCAGATCCCCTTACGTAAATTGCGTATCCTATCTTTTCAATGGGATTTTTCTAACTCCGGTATTTAGAGTCGTGTCTGAAGTGAGCGTTAGAAATCTAACGACAAAACTCCAGCGGCAGGAAAAAAGTCAGTAGTTAAGAGCTTTCTGGGCTAACGCCGGTTTATAAAGCTCTTAACTACTGTACTCTAAAGTACACTAACACCCATAAACTACCTATGTACCCCTAAACCGAGGTCCCCCCACATCGCCGCCACTCGATTAATTTTTTTTAACCCCTAATCTGCCGACCGCCAACTACGTTATACTTATGTACCCCTAATCTGCTGCCCCTAACACCGCCGACCCCTGTATTATATTTATTAACCACTAATCTGCCCCCCACAACGTCGCCGCCAGCTACCTACAATAATTAACCCCTAATCTGCCGACCGCAAAGCGCCGCCACCTACATTATAGCTATGTACCCCTAATCTGCTGCCCCTAACACCACCGACCCCTATATTATATTTATTAACCCCTAATCTGCCCCCTCAATGTCGCCTCCACCTGCTTACACTTATTAACCCCTAATCTGCCGAGCGGACCGCACCGCTACTATAATAAAGTTATTAACCCCTAATCCGCCTCACTAACCCTATAATAAATAGTATTAACTCCTAATCTGCCCTCCCTAACATCGCCGACACCTAACTTCAATTATTAACCCCTAATCTGCCGACCGGAGCTCACCGCTATTCTAATAAATGTATTAACCCCTAAAGCTAAGTCTAACCCTAACACTAACACCCCCCTAACTTAAATATAATTTTAATCTAACGAAATTAATTAACTCTTATTAAATAAATTATTCCTATTTAAAGCTAAATATTTACCTGTAAAATAAATCCTAATATAGCTACAATATAAATTATAATTACATTGTAGCTATTTTAGGATTAATATTTATTTTACAGGCAACTTTGTAATTATTTTAACCAGGTACAATAGCTATTAAATAGTTAAGAACTATTTAATAGTTACCTAGTTAAAATAATTACAAAATTACCTGTAAAATAAATCCTAACCTAAGTTACAATTAAACCTAACACTATACTATCATTAAATTAATTAAATAAAATACCTACAATTACCTACAATTAAACCTAACACTACACTATCAATACATTAATTAAATACAATACCTAAAAATAACTACAATGAAATAAACTAACTAAAGTACAAAAAATAAAAAAGAACTAAGTTACAAAAAATAAAAAAATATTTACAAACATAGGAAAAATATTACAACAATTATAAACTAATTACACCTACTCTAAGCCCCCTAATAAAATAACAAAGACCCCCAAATCAAAAAATGCCCTACCCTATTCTAAATTACTAAAGTTCAAAGCTCTTTTACCTTACCAGCCCTGAACAGGGCCCTTTGCGGGGCATGCCCCAAGAAGTTCAGCTCTTTTGCCTGTAAAAAAAACCATACAATACCCCCCCCAACATTACAACCCACCACCCACATACCCCTAATCTAACCCAAACCCCCCTTAAATAAACCTAACACTAAGCCCCTGAAGATCATCCTACCTTGTCTTCACCTCACCAGGTATCACCGATCCATCCTGGCTCCAAAATCTTCATCCAGCCCAAGCGGGGGCTGGCGATCCATCATCCGGTGGCTGAAGAGGTCCAGAAGAGGCTCCAAAGTCTTCATCCTATCCGGGAAGAAGAGGCGATCCGGACCGGCAACCATCTTGATCCAAGCGGCATCTTCTATCTTCATCCGATGATGACCGGCTCCATCCTCAAGACCTCCACCGCGGACCCATCTTCTTCCGGCGACATCCAACTGAAGAATGACGGTTCCTTTAAGGGATGTCATCCAAGATGGCGTCCCTCGAATTCAGATTGGCTGATAGGATTCTATCAGCCAATCGGAATTAAGGTAGGAATATTCTGATTGGCTGATGGAATCAGCCAATCAGAATCAAGTTCAATCCGATTGGCTGATCCAATCAGCCAATCAGATTGATTTTGCATTCTATTGGCTGATCGGAACAGCCAATAGAATGCGAGCTCAATCTGATTGGCTGATTGGATCAGCCAATCGGATTGAACTTGATTCTGATTGGCTGATGGAATCATAAGAAAAATATTACAACAATTTTAAACTAATTACACTTACTCTAAGCCCCCTAATAAAATAACAAAGACCCCCAAAATAAAAAATGCCCTACCCTATTCTAAATTACTAAAGTTCAAAGCTCTTTTACCTTACCAGCCCTGAACAGGGCACTTTGCGGGGCATGCCCCAAGAAGTTCAGCTCTTTTGCCTGTAAAAAAAAACATACAATACCCCCCCCCCAACATTACAACCCACCACCCACATACCCCTAATCTAACTCAAACACCCCTTAAATAAACCTAACACTAAGCCCCTGAAGATCATCCTACCTTGTCTTCACCTCACCAGGTAATACCGATCCGTCCTGGCTCCAAAATCTTCATCCAACCCAAGCGGGGGCTGGCGATCCATCATCCGGTGGCTGAAGAGGTCCAGAAGAGGCTCCAAAGTCTTCATCCTATCCGGGAAGAAGAGGCGATCCGGACCGGCAACCATCTTGATCCAAGCGGCATCTTCTATCTTCATCCGATGACGACCGGCTCCATCCTGAAGACCTCCACCGTGGACCCATCTTCTTCCGGCGACGTCCAACTGAAGAATGACGGTTCCTTTAAGGGACGCCATCCAAGATGGCGTCCCTCGAATTCCGATTGGCTGATAGGATTCTATCAGCCAATCGGAATTAAGGTAGGAATATTCTGATTGGCTGATGGAATCAATCAGATTGAGCTCGCATTCTATTGGCTGTTCCGATCAGCCAATGGAATGCGAAATCAATCTGATTGGCTGATTGGATCAGCCAATTGGATTGAACTTGATTCTGATTGGCTGATTCCATCAGCCAATCAGAATATTCCTACCTTAATTCCGATTGGCTGATAGAATCCTATCAGCCAATCGGAATTCGAGGGACGCCATCTTGGATGACGTCCCTTAAAGAAACCGTCATTCTTCAGTTGGACGTCGCCGGAAGAAGATGGTTCCGCGGTGGAGGTCTTCAGGATGGAGCCGGTCGTCATCGGATGAAGATAGAAGATGCCGCTTGGATCAAGATGGTTGCCGGTCCGGATTGCCTCTTCTTCCCGGATAGGATGAAGACTTTGGAGCCTCTTCTGGACCTCTTCAGCCACCGGATGATGGATCGCCAGCCCCCGCTTGGGTTGGATGAAGATTTTGGAGCCAGGACGGATCGGTGATACCTGGTGAGGTGAAGACAAGGTAGGATGATCTTCAGGGGCTTAGTGTTAGGTTTATTTAAGGGGTGTTTGGGTTAGATTAGGGGTATGTGGGTGGTGGGTTGTAATGTTGGGGGGGTATTGTATGTTTTTTTTTACAGGCAAAAGAGCTGAACTTCTTGGGGCATGCCCCGCAAAGGGCCCTGTTCAGGGCTGGTAAGGTAAAAGAGCTTTGAACTTTAGTAATTTAGAATAGGGTAGGGCATTTTTTGATTTGGGGGTCTTTGTTATTTTATTAGGGGGCTTAGAGTAGGTGTAATTAGTTTAAAATTGTTGTAATATTTTTCTTATGTTTGTAAATATTTTTTTATTTTTTGTAACTTAGTTCTTTTTTATTTTTTGTACTTTAGTTAGTTTATTTCATTGTAGTTATTTGTAGGAATTGTATTTAATTTATTTATTGATAGTGTAGTGTTAGGTTTAATTGTAGGTAATTGTAGGTATTTTATTTAATTAATTTAATGATAGTATAGTGTTAGGTTAATTGTAACTTAGGTTAGGATTTATTTTACAGGTAATTTTGTAATTATTTTAAATAGGTAACTATTAAATAGTTCTTAACTATTTAATAGCTATTGTACATGGTTAAAATAATTACAAAGTTGCCTGTAAAATAAATATTAATCCTAAAATAGCTATAATATAATTATAATTTATATTGTAGCTATATTAGGATTTATTTTACAGGTAAGTATTTAGCTTTAAATAGGAATAATTTATTTAATAAGATATAATTAATTTCGTTAGATTTAAATTATATTTAACTTAGGGGGGTGTTAGTGTTAGGGTTAGACTTAGCTTTAGGGGTTAATACATTTATTAGAATAGCGGTGAGCTCCAGTCGGCAGATTAGGGGTTAATAATTGAAGTTAGGTGTCGGCGATGTTAGGGAGGGCAGATTAGGGGTTAATACTATTTATTATAGGGTTGGTGAGGCGGATTAGGGGTTAATAACTTTATTATAGTAGCGCTCAGGTCCGCTCGGCAGATTAGGGGTTAATAAGTGTAGGCAGGTGGAGGCGACGTTGTGGGGGGCAGATTAGGTGTTAATAAATATAATATAGGGGTCGGCGATGTTAGGGCAGCAGATTAGGGGTACATAGGGATAATGTAAGTAGCGGCGGTTTACGGAGCGGCAGATTAGGGGTTAATAATAATATGCAGGGGTCAGCGATAGCGGGGGCGGCAGATTAGGGGTTAATAAGTGTAAGGTTAGGGGTGTTTATACTCGGGGTACATGTTAGAGTGTTAGGTGCAGACGTAGGAAGTGTTTCCGCATAGCAAACAATGGGGCTGCGTTAGGAGCTGAACGCGGCTTTTTTGCAGGTGTTAGGTTTTTTTTTCAGCTCAAACAGCCCCATTGTTTTCTATGGGGGAATCGTGCACGAGCACGTTTTTGAGGCTGGCCGCTTGCGTAAGCAACTCTGGTATCGAGAGTTGAAGCTGTGTTAAATATGCTCTACGTTTCTTTTTTGGAGCCTAACGCAGCCTTTATGTGGACTCTCAGTACCAGAGTTATTTTTATGGTGCGGCCAGAAAAAAGCCGGCGTTAGCTTTTCGGGTTGTTACCGACAAAACTCTAAATCTAGCCGTTAGTGTTTACTTTTATTTTACAGGCAAGTTTGTATTTATTTTAACTAGGTACAATAGTTATTACATAGTTAACATAGTTAATAACTATTTAATAACTACCTAGCTAAAATAAATACAATTACACCTAACACTACACTATCATTAAATTATTTAAATAAATGAATCCTATTTAAAACTAAATACTTACCTGTAAAATAAACCCTAATATAGCTGCAATATAACTAATAGTTACATTGTAGCTATCTTAGGATTTATATTTATTTTACAGGCAACTTTGTATTTATTTTAACTAGGTACAATAGCTATTAAATAGTTATTGACTATTTAATAGCTACCTAGTTAAAATAATTACAAAATTACCAGTAAAATAAATCCTAACCTAAGTTACAATTAAACCTAACACTACACTATCATTAAATAAATTAACTACAAGTACCTACAATTATCTACAATTAAACACTAAACTAAAGTACAAAAAAAAACCAAGCACTAAATTACAAAAACAAACACTAAATTACAAAAAATAAAGAAATATTACAAGAATTTTAAACTAATTACACCTAATCTAAGCCCCCTAATAAAATAACAAAGCCCCCCAAAATAAAAAAATGCCCTACCCTATACTAAATTACAAAGGTTAAGAGCTCTATCACCTTACCAGCCCTTAAAAGGGCCTTTTGCGGGGCATGCCCCAAAGAAAACAGCTCTTTTGCCTGTAAAAAACAAACACAATACCACCTCTCAACATTACAACCCACCACCCACATACCCCTACTCTAACCCAAACCCCCTTTAAATAAACCTAACACTACCCCCCTGAAGATCTCCCTACCTTGAGTCGTGTTCACCCAGCCGGGCCGAAGTCTTCATCCGATGGGGAAGAAGAGGACATCCAGACCGGCAATTTTAAACTAATTACAGCTAATCTAAGCACCCTAATAAAATAACAAAGCCCCCAAAATAAAAAAATGCCCTACCCTATACTAAATTACAAAAGTTAACAGCTCTATTACCTTACCAGCCCTTAAAAGGGCCTTTTGCAGGGCATGCCCCAAAGAAAACAGCTATTTTGCCTGTAAAAAACCCCCACCACCCCCCAACATTACAACCCACCACCCACATACCCCTATTCTAACCCAAACCCCCCTTAAATAAACCTAACACTACCCCCCTGAAGATCTCACTACCTTGAGTCGTGTTCACCCAGCCGGGCCGAAGTCTTCATCCGATGGGGCAGAAGAGGACATCCAGACCGGCAGAAGTCTTCATCCAAGCGGGGCAAGAAGAGGTCTTCCATCCATCAGAAAAGTACCAAAAAACAAACAAACACTAAATTACCCAAAATAATAAAATATTACAAGAATTTTAAACTAATTACACCTAATCTAAGCCCCCTACTAGCTATTAATATAGCTACAATAAAACTAATAGTTACATTGTAGCTATTTTAGGATTTATATTTATTTTACAGGCAACTTTGCATTTATTTTAACTAGTTACAATAGTTATTAAATAGTTAATAACTATTTAATAACTACCTAGCTAAAATAAATACAAATTTACCCGTAAAATATATCCTAACCTAATTTACAATTACACCTAACACTACACTATCATTAAATTAATTAAATAAATGAATCCTATTTAAAACTAAATACTTACCTGTAAAATAAACCCTAATATAGCTGCAATATAACTAATAGTTACATTGTAGCTATTTTAGGATTTATATTTATTTTACAGGCAACTTTGTATTTATTTTAACTAGGTACAATAGCTATTAAATAGTTATTGACTATTTAATAGCTACCTAGTTAAAATAATTAAAAAGTTACCTGTAAAATAAATCCTAACCTAAGTTACAATTAAACCTAACACTACACTATCATTAAATTAATTAACTACAAGTACCTACAATTAAATACAATTAAATAAACTAAACTAAAGTACAAACCCCCCCCCACTAAATTACAAAAAAAAAAAAATTACAAGAATTTTAAACTAATTACACCTAATCTAAGCCCCCTAATAAAATAACAAAGCCCCCCAAAATAAAAAAATGCCCTACCCTATACTAAATTATAAAAGTTAACAGCTCTATTACCTTACCAGTCCTTAAAAGGGCCTTTTGCGGGGCATGCCCCAAAGAAAACAGCTCTTTTGCCTGTAAAAAAAAACACAATACCCCCCCACATTACAACCCACCACCCACATACCCCTATTCTAACCCAAACCCCCCTTAAATAAACCTAACACTACCCCCCTGAAGATCTCCCTACCTTGAGTCGTGTTAACCCAGATGGGCCAAAGTCTTCATCCGATGGGGCAGAAGAGGACATCCAGACCGGCAGAAGTCTTCATCCAAGCGGGGCAAGAAGTGGTCTTCCATCCATCAGAAAAGTACCACAAAAAAAACAAACACTAAATTACCAAAAATAATAAAATATTACAATAATTTTAAACTAATTACACCTAATCTAAGCCCCCTACTAGCTATTAATATAGCTACAATATAACTAATAGTTACATTGTACCTATTTTAGGATTTATATTTATTTTACAGGCAACTTTGTATTTATTTTAACTAGGTACAATAGTTATTAAATAGTTAATAACTATTTAATAACTACCTAGCTAAAAGAAATACAAATTTACCTGTAAAATAAATCCTAACTTAAGTTACAATTACACCTAACACTACACTATCATTAAATTAATTAAATAAATGAATCCTATTTAGAACTAAATACTTACCTGTAAAATAAACCCTAATATAGCTGCAATATAACTAATAGTTACATTGTAGCTATTTTAGGATTTATATTTATTTTACAGGCAACTTTGTATTTATTTTAACTAGGTAAAATAGCTATTAAATAGATATTTACTGTTTAATAGCTACCTAGTTAAAATAATTACAAAATTACCTGTAAAATAAATCCTAACCTAAGTTACAATTAAACCTAACACTACACTATCATTAAATAAATTAAATAAATTAACTACAAGTACCTACAATTAAATACAATTAAATAAACTAAACTAAAGTACAAAAAAAACCAAACACTAAATTACAAAAAATAAAAAAATATTACAAGAATTTTAAACTAATTACACCTAATCTAAGCTCCCTAATAAAATAACAAAGCCCCCCAAAATAAAAAAATGCCCTACCCTATACTAAATTACAAAAGTTAACAGCTCTAATACCTTACCAGCCCTTAAAAGGGCCTTTTGCGGGGCATGCCGCAAAGAAAACAGCTCTTTTGCCTGTAAAAAAAAACACAATACCCCCCCTACATTACAACCCACAACCCACATACCCCTACTCTAACCCAAACCCCCCTTAAATAAACCTAACACTACCCCCCTGAAGATCTCACTACCTTGAGTCGTGTTCACCCAGCCGGGCCGAAGTCTTCATCCGATGGGGCAGAAGAGGACATCCAGACCGGCAGAAGTCTTCATCCAAGCGGGGCAAGAAGAGGTCTTCCATCCATCAGAAAAGTACCAAAAAACAAACAAACACTAAATTACCAAAAATAATAAAATATTACAAGAATTTTAAACTAATTACACCTAATCTAAGCCCCCTACTAGCTATTAATATAGCTACAATATAACTAATAGTTACATTGTAGCTATTTTAGGATTTATATTTATTTTACAGGCAACTTTGTATTTATTTTAACTAGGTACAATAGTTATTAAATAGTTAATAACTATTTAATAACTACCTAGCTAAAATAAATACAAATTTACCTGTAAAATAAATCCTAACCTAAGTTACAATTACACCTAACACTACACTATCATTAAATTAATTAAATAAATGAATCCTATTTAAAACTAAATACTTACCTGTAAAATAAACCCTAATATAGCTGCAATATAACTAATAGTTACATTGTAGCTATTTTAGGATTTATATTTATTTTACAGGCAACTTTTTATATATTTTAACTAGGTACAATAGCTATTAAATAGTTATTGACTATTTAATAGCTACCTAGTTAAAATAATTACAAAGTTACCTGTAAAATAAATCCTAACCTAAGTTACAATTAAGCCTAACACTACACTATCATTAAATAAATTAACTAAAAGTACCTACAATTAAATACAATTAAATAAACTAAACTAAAGTACAAAAAAAAAACTAAATTACAAAAAATAAAAAAATATTACAAGAATTTTAAACTAATTACACCTAATCTAAGCCCCCTACTAGCTATTAATATAGCTACAATATAACTAATAGTTACATTGTAGCTATTTTAGGATTTATATTTATTTTACAGGCAACTTTGTATTTATTTTAACTAGGTACAATAGTTATTAAATAGTTAATAACTATTTAATAACTACCTAGCTAAAATACGGAATTAAGGTAGGAAAATCTGATTGGCTGATTCAATCAGCCAATCAGATTCAAGTTCAATCCGATTGGCTGATTCAATCAGCCAATCAGATTGACCTCGCATTCTATTGGCTGTTCCGATCAGCCAATAGAATGCGAGGTCAATCTGATTGGCTGATTGGATCAGCCAATCGGATTGAACTTGAATCTGATTGGCTGATTGAATCAGCCAATCAGATTTTCCTACCTTAATTCCGATTGGCTGATAGAATCCTATCAGCCAATCGGAATTCAAGGGAAGCCATCTTGAATGACGTCACTTAAAGGTACAGTCATTTAGTCGTCGGATCAAGAAAGAAGAGGATGCTCCGCGTCGGATGTCTTCAGGATGCTGCTGCTCCGCTCTGGATGGATGAACATAGAAGATGCCGCCTGGATCAAGACTTCTGATGGATGGAAGACCTCTTCTTGCCCCGCTTGGATGAAGACTTCTGCCGGTCTGGATGTCCTCTTCTGCCCCATCGGAAGAAGACTTCGGCCCGGCTGGGTGAACACGACTAAAGGTAGGGAGATCTTCAGGGGGGTTGTGTTAGGTTTATTTAAGGGGGGGTTGGGTTAGAGTAGGGGTATGTGGGTGGTGGGTTGTAATGTGGTGGGGGGGTATTGTGGTTTTTTTTTACAGGCAAAAGAGCTGTTTTATTTGGGGCATGCCCCGCAAAAGGCCCTTTTAAGGGCTGGTAAGGTAATAGAGCTGTTAACTTTTGTAATTTAGTATAGGGTAGGGCATTTTTTTTATTTTGGGGGGCTTTGTTATTTTATTAGGGGGCTTAGATTAGGTGTAATTAGTTTAAAATTCTTGTAATATTTTTTTATTTTTTGTAATTTAGTTTTTTTTTGTACTTTAGTTTAGTTTATTTAATTGTATTTAATTGTAGGTACTTTTAGTTAATTTATTTAATGATAGTGTAGTGTTAGGTTTAATTGTAACTTAGGTTAGGATTTATTTTACAGGTAACTTTGTAATTGTTTTAACTAGGTAGCTATTAAATAGTCAATAACTATTTAATAGCTATTGTACCTAGTTAAAATAAATACAAAGTTGCCTGTTAAATAAATATAAATCCAAAAATAGCTACAATGCAACTATTAGTTATATTGCAGCTATATTAGGGTTTATTTTACAGGTAAGTATTTAGTTTTAAATAGGATTCATTTATTTAATTTATTTAATGATAGTGTAGTGTTAGGTGTAATTGTAACTTAGGTTAGGATTTATTTTACAGGTAAATTTGTATTTCTTTTAGCTAGGTAGTTATTAAATAGTTATTAACTATTTAATAACTATTGTACCTAGTTAAAATAAATACAAAGTTGCCTGTAAAATAAATATAAATCCTAAAATAGCTACAATGTAACTATTAGTTATATTGTAGCTATATTAATAGCTAGTATGGGGGCTTAGATTAGGTGTAATTAGTTTAAAATTCTTGTAATATTTTATTATTTTTGGTAATTTAGTGTTTGTTTGTTTTTTGGTACTTTTCTGATGGATGGAAGACCTCTTCTTGCCCGCTTGGATGAAGACTTCTGCCGGTCTGGATGTCCTCTTCTGCCCCATCGGATGAAGACTTCGGCCTGGCTGGGTGAACACGACTCAAGGTAGGGAGATCTTCAGGGGGGTAGTGTTAGGTTTATTTAAGGGGGTTTGGGTTAGAGTAGGGGTATGTGGGTGGTGGGTTGTAATGTTGGGGGGTGGTATTGTGGGTTTTTGTGAGGATTTATTATATGATTAATGAGAACGCAGTTGTATCTACTCCACTCAGTCTCACACCAAACCTAGGTACCTTGATAAACTAGGAACCTTATTTTGCTCATTGACTGAGGGTGACCTGTTTAGGTCAAAAGTAAATTACAACTAACTTTAGTTGCAGGAGATATGCACAACAAAGTGTAAAAAGTTTAATACTATGTATGTGCTAATACTCTCCAAATGTATATAATAGCTAAATGCTAAATAAGGGATAATCTCTTTGGAGAATGTGAAATAATAATAACTTTATGTAATTGAAGCTCAGTTAATATCTCTTCATATGGAATGTAGCATATCACTCAGATACAAAACTTGAATGTTTTAGGGTAGTATAGTTCATATGCAAACTTATTTAAAGATACAGCAAGATTGTTATAGCATTGTATTGTATGCAGTAATAACCAAGTTTTAGCATGCAAACTTTCGAATAGTAACGTTAATGTAGAGGATTGATTTGTTAGTATATGCAGTCTTTGGAATAATATGATATTAGCGTTACTACGGCAGAAACTTTATGTATAATACGATACCCATGACTTCATGACCAGCGTGTACTTATGGAGTCTTTGCTAGCTGACGAATATGTTGTCCTGAGAAGCAGAGTTGAATACGACAAAACAGAGGAGCTGCGACACAGACTCCCGGAATGCTGATGACGTCAGACGCCGAACTACTGCAAACACGCTGTATGTCAGTTAGCGTTGCTGAACAAAGAATGGTGTCCTGTAATTGAAAAGATCTTTGCAGATTGAAGGTTAGCAAGCACTTGATGAAAGAGAGCTTCTTGAAAGTTATGTTCACTCCTCATGCAAATCAAATTACCAAGCACAGTTGAATTAGAGAGGAGGGCTTATAAAGGCATAACGGTCATGTGATATTATATTTAAAGGGACAGTCAAATGTGGAAATCATGAAGTATAGAGAGAGAATTACTGTGATATGACAGAACACCCCCCTTAACGATATGCTCCGCAGATCAGGGTTTGGGACGGTCTGGATGTCTGCGATGAAATAAAGATATCAATCTAGGGGCTGACAAGTTAGTGGATGGTTCCCAAGAATCCTCTTCAGATGTATAATTTTTCCATCGGACTAAATACTGTAGAGAATTCTTATAGAATCTAGAATGGATTCAACTTCGTACGAAACTTCATCCTCAATGAGTGTGGGAACTTGAGTTGTCAAGACTTGATCTCTGACTGGAACATAAGGTTTCAGAAGGGATACATGAAATGTTGGATGTATCTTAAAAGAATTCGGTAGTTGTAAAGTGACAGCATTAGCATTAACAATCCTAATAATTTTGTAAGGACCAATAAACAGAGAACCAAGCTTTTTACTGGGAATGTGAAGCTTCAAGTGTTTAGAAGACAGCCAAACTAGATCTCCCACCTTATAATCAGGAGGTTTCGTTCTCCTTAAGTCATAATAACGTTTTTGCTTTTCTTGAGATTGTAATAAAATCTGTTTTAGTTGAATGAATCCTTCAGCAATCGTATTCACTGTGTCATTTACCAAAGGACAAGAACTTTCTGATCTTTGAAGAAGATGATAAGAGGGATGAAACCCATAGTTAATGAAAAATGGAGTTGTATTGGTAGATGAATTAATGGTGTTATTGTAGGAGAATTCAGCAGTAGGTAGAAGAGAAGACCAGTTGTCTTGTTGAAATGTACAGTAGCATCTTAGATATTGCTCTAAACTCTGATTAGTCCTTTCGGTCTGACCGTTTGTTTGAGGATGGTAAGCTGAACTCAAACGGCGATCAATATGCAAACTAGAACAGAGTTGTGTCCAAAATCGAGAGGTAAATTGTGTACCCCTGTCAGTCGTAATAGAATTAGGTAACCCATGCAATCTGACAATATGTTTGATGAACAATTCAGCTGTTTCTGAAGCTGTTGGTAAAGTGTGAATAGGTATAAATGTGCCATTTTTGAAAAGAGATCTACAACAACCAGGATGACTGTGTTGTTAGAAGAGGGAGGTAGATCGACAATGAAGTCTAGGGCAATATCTTGCCAAGGTCTGTCAACGATTGGAAGAGATAAAAGTAAACCATAAGGGTGAATTCTTTGAGATTTACATTTGGTACACACCCTTGTATGTATTGTTTAACAGACTGAATCATATGTGGCCACCAGAAATCCCTTTGAATTAAATGAAGAGTTTTCTTGAAACCAGGGTGTCCTGAAAGTGGTATATCATGTGCCATAGTTAAAATGTCATTCCTAAGAGATTCTGGAACATACAGTGCATGACCATGGTAAAAAAATCCATCATTACCTTTATGAATCCTGGAATCATTAATCAATGGATCATTCTGTTGTTGTTCTTTGAGAGTAGATGTTTTCCCCACTAAAAGGCCGATGAATTTTTCTGGTGGTATTATTGAGTTTAGTTCAGAAGTCTCAGTTAATGGAGTTGAATATCTAGATAGAGCATCTGCCTTTGTATTTCTTACTCCTGGACGATAAGTGATTAGAAAATCAAATCTAGTAAAGAATAAACTCCATCTTACTTGTCTGGAAGAAAGACTTTTATTAGTTTTTAGATATTGTAGATTACGATGATCTGTAAATATGATGATTGGAAATCTTGCCCCTTCTAGTAGATGTCTCCAAAATTCTAATGCAGCCTTGGTGGCTAGAAGTTCTTTTTCCCCAATTGGGTAATTGATTTCGGCAGAATTCATAACCCGAGAATAATATGCAACAGGATGAAGCATGTTGGTAGAAGAATCTCTTTGAGACAGAATGGCTCCTATTGCAAATTCGGATGCATCTACTTCTAATGTATATTGTTTCGATGGATCTGGGAATTGTAGGATTGGAGCGGTAATGAAACTATGTTTGAGAGCATTGAAAGAGTCATCTGCCTGTTGGTTCCAGTGGTATTTGTGGTTCTTTCGGGTAAGTATTGTGAGAGGTTTTGCAATAGTAGAGAAACCTTTAATAAATTTTCTATAAAAATTTGAGAATCCTAAGAACCTCTGGAGCTCTTTCTTATTTTTTGGGATAGGCCAGTTAGTGATAGCTTGTACTTTGTTGTCCTCCATAGATATTCCTTTTGGTGAAATATGATACCCCAGAAAAGAAATAGTATCAGAATTGAATATACATTTTTCTGCTTTAGCATATAAGTTGTTCTGTCTTAATCTTGAAAGAACTGTTCTCACATGTTGTATGTGATCCTCTTTGGAATTTGAATAGATGAGAATATCGTCCAAATAAATGACAATGTATGTGTCGAGTAAATCTTTGAAAACATCATTAATAAAAAACTGAAAAGTTGCAGGTGCATTGCACAAACCAAAAGGCATAACACAATATTCGTAGAGACCATACCTTGTACGAAAGGCAGTTAACCATTCATCACCTTTGCGAATTCTAATTAAATTATATGCACCTCTTAAATCCAGTTTGGTGAAAATGGTAGCACCCTGTAACCTCTCTATGAGTTCTGGAATAAGAGGTGAGGGATATCTATTTTTTATTGTACAGTTGTTCAGTTGTCTATAGTCAATTATAGGCCTGAGACTGTCATCTTTATTCTTCACAAAAAAGATTCCGGCACCAGCTGAAGATGTAGAAGGCCGAATAAAACCTTTTTTTAGATTTTCCTCAAGATATTCTTTGAGATGAAGTAGTTCTGGTTCAGAGAGTGGATATATACGACCATAAGGAATTTTACTGTTTGGTTTTAAATCGATAGGACAGTCGTAAGGTCTGTGAGGAGGTAAAGATTGAGCCTCACCCTTGTCAAAAACATCATTAAAATCTGAGTACTCTGTAGGTATGTTTGTCATATCGACCTGTAATATAGTTTGTGTTTGTATACAGTGTGTTTTACAATAAGGTGAGTCAAAGGAAATGGAACCACAATTCCATGAGATGGTTGGTTGATGTTTCTTTAGCCATGAGAGTCCTAGAATTATGGGGTATAAAGGAGAATGAATAACCTTGAAGGTACACAATTCAGAGTGACCTGATGAAAATGCTAATGATAATGGAACTGTATGATGGGTAACAGGACCTGAATTGATTAAAGAACCATCAACGACTCGAATAGGTAATGCAATTAATTTTTTAATTATAGGAATCTTGTGATTTTCAACAAAAGAAGAATGAATGAAATTATTAGTTGCTCCTGAATCGATTACCACCTGGGCTTTAAGTTGATGTAGATCCCACTGTAGACAAACAGAAAGAGTAAAGTGAGATGAGTTTTTTATAACAGTCTCATTTATATGAGCTATCTCTTGCTTACCCTTTTTTGATTTTAACAGAATTGGACACTCCTTTACTCCGTGATCTTTAGCAGCACAATATAAACAAAGATTATGTTGTCTTCGTCTGGCCTTTTCTTCCGGTTTAAGAGGACCTTTGACAAAGCCTATCTCCATAGGCTCATCAGTTGTTCGGACAGTAGAAACTGAATGAGAGCTGTAGGATTTCTTGGTAGATAATTCTGATGACCCTCTTTCAATCTTCCTTTCCCTCAGACGACGATCAATAGATATAGACAAGGTCATAAGATTTTCTAAGTCCTTAGGAATAACTACACGTGCCAATTCATCTTTTAGAGAATCTGCTAATCCAATTCGAAATTGATTTGTCAAAGCTGGGTTATTCCACTGTGTGTCAGGTGCCCACCTTTTGAAGTCAGTTATATATTCTTCTACAGGGCGTTTACCTTGTCGCAAATTTCTGATCGAATTTTCTGCTGAAGCTTGTTTGTCATGATCTTCATATAGTAAGGACATGGCATTAAAAAATGATTCTAATGAGTTTAAAATAGGATCTTCTTTCTCATAGTATGCATTAGCCCATGCCTTGGCTTCACCAGTGAGATAGGAAATTACCGTTAGCACTTTAACCCTTTCGGTAGGATAGGTTCTTGGTTTCAGTGAAAATAATAAAGTACATGAATTTTTAAAGTCTCTAAATTGAGTCCTGTCTCCAGAAAATCTTTCAGGTGGACATATTTGTGGCTCAGGGAAAACAAGAGGTGGTGGTAACGTTTGAGCAGGTACATGATCCCTTATGTATTTTCGTAATTCCTGATTTTCAACTTGGAGGTCCCTAAGACCCTGTATCATTATATCCATATTTTGAGAAAGGGTTCCAACACGGTTGGATAATTCAGTAACATTCATTATAGATACAAGTGGGTTAAGGGGGCTTGGTAATATGTGAGGATTTATTATATGATTAATGAGAACCCAGTTGTATCTACTCCACTCAGTCTCACACCAAACCTAGGTACCTTGATAAACTAGGAACCTTATTTTGCTCATTGACTGAGGGTGACCTGTTTAGGTCAAAAGTAAATTACAACTAACTTTAGTTGCAGGAGATATGCACAACAAAGTGTAAAAAGTTTAATACTATGTATGTGCTAATACTCTCCAAATGTATATAATAGCTAAATGCTAAATAAGGGATAATCTCTTTGGAGAATGTGAAATAATAATAACTTTATGTAATTGAAGCTCAGTTAATATCTCTTCATATGGAATGTAGCATATCACTCAGATACAAAACTTGAATGTTTTAGGGTAGTATAGTTCATATGCAAACTTATTTAAAGATACAGCAAGATTGTTATAGCATTGTATTGTATGCAGTAATAACCAAGTTTTAGCATGCAAACTTTCGAATAGTAACGTTAATGTAGAGGATTGATTTGTTAGTATATGCAGTCTTTGGAATAATATGATATTAGCGTTACTACGGCAGAAACTTTATGTATAATACGATACCCATGACTTCATGACCAGCGTGTACTTATGGAGTCTTTGCTAGCTGACGAATATGTTGTCCTGAGAAGCAGAGTTGAATCCGACAAAACAGAGGAGCTGCGACACAGACTCCCGGAATGCTGATGACGTCAGACGCCGAACTAATGCAAACACGCTGTATGTCAGTTAGCGTTGCTGAACAAAGAATGGTGTCCTGTAATTGAAAAGATCTTTGCAGATTGAAGGTTAGCAAGCACTTGATGAAAGAGAGCTTCTTGAAAGTTATGTTCACTCCTCATGCAAATCAAATTACCAAGCACAGTTGAATTAGAGAGGAGGGCTTATAAAGGCATAACTGTCATGTGATATTATATTTAAAGGGACAGTCAAATGTGGAAATCATGAAGTATAGAGAGAGAATTACTGTGATATGACAGTTTTTTTTACAGGCAAAAGAGCTGTTTTCTTTGGGGCATGCCCCGCAAAAGGCCCTTTTAAGGGCTGGTAAGGTAGTAGAGCTGTTAACTTTTGTAATTTAGTATAGGGTAGGGCATTTTTTTATTTTGGGGGGCTTTGTTATTTTATTAGGGGGCTTAGATTAGGTGTAATTAGTTTAAAATTCTTGTAATATTTTTTTATTTTTTGTACTTTAGTTTAGTTTATTTAATTGTAGATAATTGTAGGTACTTGTAGTTAATTTATTTAATGACAGTGTAGTGTTAGGTTTAATTGTAACTTAGGTTAGGATTTATTTTACAGGTAATTTTGTAATTATTTTAACTAGGTAGCTATTAAATAGTCAATAACTATTTAATAGCTATTGTACCTAGTTAAAATAAATACAAAGTTGCCTGTAAAATAAATATAAATCCTAAGATAGCTACAATGTAACTATTAGTTATATTGTAGCTATATTAGGGTTTATTTTACAGGTAAGTATTTAGTTTTAAATAGGATTCATTTATTTAATTAATTTAATGATAGTGTAGTGTTAGGTGTAATTGTAACTTAGGTTAGGATTTATTTTACAGGTAAATTTGTAAGTATTTAATTTTAAATAGGATTCATTTATTTAATTATAGTAAATTTATTTCGTTTTATTTAAATTATATTTAAGTTAAGTGGTGTTAGGGTTAGGGTTCGACTTAAGTTTAGGGGTTAATAACCTTATTATAGTAGCAGCGACGTTGGGGGCGGGAGATTAGGGGTTAATAATTGTAGGTAGGTGGCGGCGATGTTAGGGAGGGCAGATTAGAGGTTAATAAAATTTATTATAGTGTTTGCGAGGCGGGAGTGCGGTGGTTTAGGGGTTAATACATTTATTATAGTGGCGGAGATGTCCGGTCAGCAGATTAGGGGTTAATACTTGTAGTTAGATTGCGGCGACGTTGGGGGGGGCAGATTAGGGGTTAATAACTATAATGTAGGGGTCGGCAAAGTTAGGGACAGCAGATTAGGGGTTAATAGCTATAATGTAGGTGGCGGCGATGTCCGGTCGGCAGATTAGGGGTTAATACTTGTAGTTAGGATTGCGGCGACGTTGGGGGGGCAGATTAGGGGTTAATAACTATACTGTAGGGGTCGCAATGTTAGGAACAGCAGATGAGGGGTTAATAGCTATAATGTAGGTGGCGGCGATGACCGGTCGGCAGATTAGGGGTTAATACTTGTTGTTAGGTTGCGGCGACGTTGTTGGGGGCAGATTAGGGGTTAATAACAATAATGTAGGGGTCGGCAATGTTAGGGACAGCAGATTAGGGGTTAATAGCTATAATGTAGGTGGCGGCGGTGTCCGGTCGGCAGATTAGGGGTTAAATAATTTTATTATAGGGTTTGCGATGTGGGGGGGCCTCAGTTTAGTGGTTCATAGGTAGTTTATGGGTGTTAGTGTACTTTGTAGCACTCAGTAGTTAAAGGGTCAGTAAACCTTAAAAAACATAATTTATGCTTACCTGATAAATTCCTTTCTCTTGTAGTGTGATCAGTCCACGGGTCATCATTACTTCTGGGATATTAACTCCTCCCCAACAGGAAGTGCAAGAGGATCACCCAGCAGAGCTGCTATATAGCTCCTCCCCTCTACGTCACACCCAGTCATTCGACCAAGAACCAACGAGAAAGGAGAAGCTAAAGGGTGCAGTGGTGACTGGAGTATAATTTAAAAATTTAGACCTGCCATAAAAAACAGGGCGGGCCGTGGACTGATCACACTACAGGAGAAAGGAATTTATCAGGAAGCATAAATTATGTTTTCTCCTGTTAAGTGTGATCAGTCCACGGGTCATCATTACTTCTGGGATACCAATACCAAAGCAAAAGTACACGGATGACGGGAGGGATAGGCAGGATCTTTATACAGAAGGAACCACTGCCTGAAGAACCTTTCTCCCAAAAATAGCCTCCGAAGAAGCAAAAGTGTCAAATTTGTAAAATTTGGAAAAAGTATGAAGCGAAGACCAAGTTGCAGCCTTGCAAATCTGTTCAACAGAGGCCTCATTCTTAAAGGCCCAAGTGGAAGCCACAGCTCTAGTGGAATGAGCTGTAATTCTTTCAGGAGGCTGCTGTCCAGCAGTCTCATAGGCTAAACGTATTATGCTACGAAGCCAAAAAGAGAGAGAGGTAGCCGAAGCTTTTTGACCTCTCCTCTGACCAGAGTAAACGACAAACAGGGAAGATGTTTGTCGAAAATCTTTAGTTGCCTGTAAATAAAATTTTAGGGCACGAACTACATCTAGATTGTGCAGAAGTCGTTCCTTCTTTGAGGAAGGATTAGGACACAAGGATGGAACAACAATCTCCTGATTGTTCCTAGCCTGTATCAGGGTATCAATTACTGACTCAGAGAATCCACGTTTTGATAAAATCAAGCGTTCAATCTCCAGGCAGTCAGCTTCAGAGAAATTAGATTTTGATGTTTGAAAGGACCCTGAATCAGAAGGTCCTGTCTCAGAGGCAGAGACCAAGGTGGACAGGATGACATGTCCACTAGATCTGCATACCAGGTCCTGCGAGGCCACGCAGGCGCTATTAGAATTACTGATGCTCTCTCCTGTTTGATTCTGGCGATCAATCGAGGAAGTATCGGAAAGGGTGGAAACACATAAGCTCTCCCGAAGGTCCAAGGTGCTGTCAAAGCATCTACTAGGGCCGCTCCCGGATCCCTGGATCTGGACCCGTAACGAGGAAGCTTGGCGTTCTGTCGAGACGCCATGAGATCTATCTCTGGTTTGCCCCAACGTCGAAGTATTTGGGCAAAGACCTCCGGATGAAGTTCCCACTCCCCCGGATGAAAAGTCTGACGACTTAGGAAATCCGCCTCCCAGTTCTCCACTCCCGGAATGTGGATTGCTGAGAGATGGCAAGAGTGAGACTCTGCCCAACGAATTATCTTTGATACTTCCATCATCGCTAGGGAGCTTCTTGTCCCTCCTTGATGGTTGATGTAAGCTACAGTCGTGATGTTGTCCGACTGAAATCTGATGAACCCCTGAGTTGTTAACTGGGGCCAAGCCAGAAGGGCATTGAGAACTGCTCTCAATTCCAGAATGTTTATTGGCAGAAGACTCTCCTCCTGAGTCCATGATCCCTGAGCCTTCAGGGAATTCCAGACAGCGCCCCAACCTAACAGGCTGGCGTCTGTTGTTACAATTGTCCAATTTGGCCTGCTGAATGGCATCCCCTTGGACAGATGTGGCCGAGAAAGCCACCACAGAAGAGAATTTCTGGTCTCTTGATCCAGATTCAGAGTGGGGGACAAATCTGAGTAATCCCCATTCCACTGACTTAGCATGCACAATTGCAGCGGTCTGAGGTGTAGGCGTGCAAAGGGAACTATGTCCATTGCCGCTACCATTAAGCTGATCACCTCCATACATTGAGCCACTGACGGGTGTTGAATGGAATGAAGGACACGGCAGGCGTTTTGAAGTTTTGTTAACCTGTCTTCTGTCAGGTAAATCTTCATTTCTACAGAATCTATAAGAGTCCCCAAGAAGGGAACTGTTGTGAGTGGAACGAGAGAACGCTTCTTTTCGTTTACCTTCCACCCATGCGATCTTAGAAATGCCATTACAAACTCTGTATGAGACTTGGCAGTTTGAAAGCTTGAAGCTTGAATCAGAATGTCGTCTAGGTATGGAGCTACCGAGATTCCTTGCGGTCTTAGCACCGCCAGAAGAGCCCCCAGAACCTTTGTGAAGATTCTTGGAGCCGTAGCCAACCCGAATGGAAGAGCTACAAACTGGTAATGCCTGTCTAGGAAGGCAAACCTTAGATACCGGAAATGATCTCTGTGAATCGGTATGTGAAGGTAAGCATCCTTTAAATCCACTGTGGTCATGTACTGACCGTTTTGGATCATGGATAGGATTGTCCGAATAGTTTCCATTTTGAACGATGGAACTCTTAGGAATTTGTTTAGGATCTTTAAGTCCAAGATTGGTCTGAAGGTTCCTTCTTTCTTGGGAACCACAAACAGATTTGAGTAAAACCCCTGTCCGTGTTCTGACCGCGGAACCGGATGGATCACTCCCATTAGTAAAAGATCTTGTACACAGCGTAGAAACGCCTCTTTCTTTATTTGGTTTGTTGACAACCTTGACAGATGGAATCTCCCTTTTGGGGGAGAGGATTTGAAGTCCAGAAGATATCCCTGAGATATGATCTCTAACGCCCAGGGATCCTGGACATCTCTTGCCCAAGCCTGGGCGAAGAGAGAAAGTCTGCCCCCCACTAGATCCGTTCCCGGATCGGGGGCCCTCAATTCATGCTGTCTTAGGGGCAGCAGCAGGTTTTCTGGCCTGCTTGCCCTTGTTCCAGGACTGGTTAGGTCTCCAGCCTTGTCTGTAGCGAGCAACAGCTCCTTCCTGTTTTGGTGCAGAGGAAGTTGATGCTGCACCTGTCTTGAAATTACGAAAGGAACGAAAATTAGACTGTCTAGCCTTCGGCTTGGCTCTGTCTTGAGGCAGGGCGTGGCCTTTACCTCCTGTAATGTCAGCGATAATTTCCTTCAAACCGGGCCCGAATAAGGTCTGCCCTTTGAAAGGTATGTTGAGTAACTTAGATTTAGAAGTAACATCAGCTGACCAGGATTTTAGCCACAGTGCTCTACGTGCCTGAATGGCGAATCCGGAATTCTTAGCCGTAAGTTTAGTTAAATGTACAACGGCATCTGAAACAAATGAATTAGCTAGCTTAAGTGTTTTAAGCTTGTTTGAAATTTCCTCTATAGTTATTGAGTCAAGAGTCTCTTCCAGGGACTCGGACCAAAAGGCTGATGCGGCCGTGACAGACGCAATACATGCAAGAGGTTGCAATATAAAACCTTGTTGAACAAACATTTTCTTAAGGTAACCTTCTAATTTTTTATCCATTGGATCAGAAAAAGCACAGCTATCCTCCACCGGGATAGTGGTACGCTTAGCCAGAGTCGAAACCGCTCCCTCCACCTTAGGGATCGTCTGCCATAAGTCCCGTGTGGTGGCGTCTATTGGAAACATTTTTCTAAATACAGGAGGGGGGGAAAAGGGCACACCGGGCCTATCCCACTCCTTAGTAATTATCTCTGTAAGCCTCTTAGGTATAGGAAATACGTCAGTACTCGCCGGTACCGCATAGTATCTATCCAGCCTACATAATTTCTCTGGAATTGCAACGGTGTTACAATCATTCAGAGCTGCTAATACCTCCCCTAACAGTACGCGGAGGTTTTCAAGCTTAAACTTAAAATTAGAAATGTCTGAATCCACTCTAATGGGATCAGAACCGTCACCTGCAGATTGAAGCTCTCCGTCCTCATGTTCCGCATACTGTGACCCAGTATCTGACATGGCCCTAGCATTATCAGCGCACTCTGTTCTCACCCCAGAGTGGTCCCGCTTCCCTCTAAGTTCTGGTAATTTAGACAAAACCTCAGTCATAACATTAGCCATGTCCTGCAATGTGATTTGTAATGGCCGCCCTGAAGTACCCGGCGTTACAATATCACGCATCCCCCGAGCGGGAGACACGGGACACGTGAGGGGAGTTAGTCGGCATAACTTTCCTCTCGTTGTCTGGTGAATGCTGTTCAATTTGTACAGATTGACTTTTATTTAAAGTAGCATCAATACAATTAGTACATAAATTTCTATTGGGCTCCACTTTGGCTTTAGCACATATAGCACAGAGATATTCCTCTGAGTCAGACATGTTTAACACACTAGCAAATAACCAGCAAACTTGGAAATACTTTTCAATTCACTTTTATAAATAGTATGCAAAAACGCACTGTGCCTTTAAGAAGCGCAGAAAGAGATGACAGTTGAGTACAATAAAACAGATAATTTTATGAAAACAAACTTTTTTCCCAGTAAAAATACAATTTTAGCAAAGGATTGCTCCCATTAGTAATGGATAACTAGCCCTTTAATAGCAGAAAAAAAGTACAGAATGTAAAGTTTTTTATCACAGTCAAGCACAATCTCACAGGTCTGCTGTGCGTGATTACCTCCCTCAAAATAACTTTTGAAGACCCCTGAGCTCTGTAGAGACGAACCGGATCATGCAGGGAAGAAGAACAGACTTGTGACTGAATTTTTGATGCGTAGTAAAAGCGCCAAATTCAGCCCCTCCCCCTCACACACAACAGTGAGGGAGATCAGTAAACTGTCATAAATCAAACAAAATGCCCGCCAAGTGGATAAAACTAATGCCCAAATAAGTTTTCACCCAGTACCTCAGAAAAATAAACGATTTCACATGCCAGCAAAAACGTTTAAGATCAATAAATGTATTTGTCATAAAAAGCCTGCTGCAAGCCGTTTTTACCGCAAAATAGGCTAAAGCTTTATGTAAACAGTATTATTTCAGTGAAATGCCATTCCCCAGAATACTGAAGTGAAAATATACATACATGACAGCCTGATACCAGTTGCTACTACTGCATTTAAGGCTGAACTTACTTTATATAGGTATTTGCAGTATTTTCTAGTCAATTCCATTCTCAGAAAATAATATGCTGCTACATACCTCTTTGCAGGTGAACCTGCCCGCTGTCCCCTGATCTGAAGTTTACCTCACTCCTCAGATGGCCGAGAACAGCAACATGATCTTAACTACTCCGGTTAAAATCATACAGAAAAAACTCAGGTAGACTCTTCTTCAAATTCTCCCTGAGAAGGAACAACACACTCCGGTGCTGTTTTAAAATAACAAACTTTTGATTGAAGTTATAAAAACTAAGTAAAATCACCACAGTCCTCTCACACATCCTATCTATTAGTTGGGTGCAAGAGAATGACTGGGTTTGACGTAGAGGGGAGGAGCTATATAGCAGCTCTGCTGGGTGATCCTCTTGCACTTCCTGTTGGGGAGGAGTTAATATCCCAGAAGTAATGATGACCCGTGGACTGATCACACTTAACAGGAGAAATAATGTTATATAATTCTGCACATAGTGCAGAATTATATAGCATTATATTAGCCCAAACTTTGTAAATCATAATATTCCCTTTTTATTTTGTAAAAATACCGCTGTTTTACAGACCCGCTCTCTGTACTCTGCTGAGCGGGTCTGTTGTTTTTACTGAGCGCATCGGGCCAGCTGTATAGTCACAGCCCGGCCCGACCGTGCCATTAGACACAGTGCAGCTCGCTCCCGCTGTCAGACAGAGCAGGAGCGAGCTGCACTGTGTCTAATGGCGCGGTCGGGCCGGGCTGTGACTATACAGCTGGCCCGATGCGCTCAGTAAAAACAACAGACCCGCTCAGCAGAGTACAGAGAGCGGGTCTGTAAAACAGCGGTATTTTTACAAAATAAAAAGGGAATATTATGATTTACAAAGTTTGGCTAATATACAGTAATGTTATATAATTCTGCACTATGTGCAGAATTATATAACATTATTTTTAAGGTTTACTGTCCCTTTAAGAGCTTTATATTCTGGTGTTAGCCCATAAAACTCTTAACTACTGACTTTATTCGGTAGATTCAGATGGCCGTGTATTACACTAGTACTATTTACACATAATATACAGTACATAATACTAGTCTAATACACAGCATATCCCACCTAAAACATACCGAATTTCCAAATTTCGGAACCGAATCGAACCGAATAGAACCGAATTCAGCCGAATTTATTCGAATCCGAATAAATCCGAAACAAATTCATTAGAATCCGAATAAATCCGAAACGAATTCATTCAAATTTTGCCGAATTCGAATCGATCCGAACCGAAATTCGAAAAGTCCGAATCGATCCGAACCGAAAACGAACCAAATTTTTTAGCCATGCACATATCTAATTTAAAGGTCGATTCTAGTCCAAATTTCATTTTATCTGCATTATGTGTCACATTCATCACTTTTATTGTGAAATACCATCTAAAATAAATGAGAGGAAACATAAGTGTTTCCCATAGGATGTGTCCTGCCTCCCCCAGTTTTGTTCCAGACATTGTGTACACTTACCATGTAAAGGTGTCTTTAGATGTTGTAGAAGTCAGCACAGTTGAAAGACAATGCCACAGACATGATCATATTGGTATTCTTCACTTTCAGTCTGTAGATGAAGTAAATCTCCCTAATCGAAAATATATAATAAAGTCGTACATAGTTCTGCATCCCTCCCCCTAACACTAACTATTTCCTAAATGTTTCTTAGCAATAGCTTAATAAGCGTATCTAGCCTCTTTTGTGTTATGTTATAACAATCAAGTGTGAAGCTGAGTCACATACATTGTGCATACTTAACCTCTGATGTATGACTTTGTCAATTCGATGTGCTTCAGAGTATCCCTTTATCTGCTATCTGTGGCATTCATCCATTTCAGACTATCTAAAATCTAATAATGTCTAAAATTAATAATACATGTAAACTAATTGTGTGCCATATGATGGATCAGTGGCCAAAATCCCCCCTTCAAGTCTTGGGCCATACATTGTATATACTTACCATCTGATGTTGTCTTTAAAAATCAGTTTGGCAATGGCAAAGTCATCACAGAAGCCAATGCCAGAGACATATGATGTATAATTTACCTTTGATTGTAAAATATTTATTAGATTTTGATATAGTAATTTCTTGAACAATCCTAACATGTTTGCACGATTATACTTTCAATTGACTAAAAGTGGCACATTTTCGCAATGCACCTATATAACTTACAGTATTTACCTTCTGAAGTGGCTGTTAATGATGTTGACTCTGACACTGACCCCCTCGTCCCGGAATGGCCCTTCTATGACTTTGTCGTCCTCCTCATCTCTTTGATGGGCTAGGGGCACCTGGATGTCCTGCAGCATCCTTGCCTGTTGAGCTATGTTATGAAGCATGCTGCAGGCTATAATGAGCTTCACCACCTTCCTAGGACTGTATTGGAGGGCTCCTCCAGACATATCCAGACATTGAAAGTGCATTTTGAGGAGCCCAAACATCCATTCAACTACAGCCCTAGTTCTCTTGTTTGCCTTATTGTAGTGTTCCTGTGCCTCGTCATTGGGGTTATGTAGAGGCATTATGAGCCAATTCCGACTCATGTAACTCAAATCACCGATAAATAATTAACTTCACAAAGAGGGGTTTTTATCAAGCCGTCTACTTTACCTGCCTTCTCCGGTCCAATACGCCCGCCTAAGCTCGCCTCACATCGCCGCCGCGGACCTGAATACGTTTGCCTAAGTTATCAAAAAAGCTGTCAAAAAGCCGTGCACCAAGTACGGGGCGATGAGCAGCGGATTGTGATAGTTATCCCTCATCCGATCTCGCTGCTCTTTGGCTTTTTCACAGCTTTATTGATACCCCTGTCACTAAGCACCCACACTAACTACACTGTTCTACCCCCTATACCGGCCCCCCCGGAGCCCCCCGCAACTAAATAAAGTTACTAACCCCTAAACCGCCACTCCTAGACCCCGCAGCAACTCTTATAAATGTATTAACCCCTAAACCGCCGCTCCCGGACACCGCCGCCACCTACATTATACCTAGTAACCCCTAGTATCCTGCCCCCCCTATACCGCCACCTAGAATAAATTTAATAACCCCTATCCTGCGGATCCTGGACCCTGCTGCAACTAAATAAATAGTTTAACCCCTAAACCGCTGCTCTCGGACCCCGCCGCAACCTATATTAAACTTATTAACCCCTTATCTGCCCCCCTACACCGTCGCCACCTATAATACATTTTTTAACCCCTTTCCTGCCCCCCCTACACCGCCACCACTGTAATAAATTTATTAACCCCTATCCTGCCCCCCCTACACCGCCGCAACTCTAATAATTATCAGCCAATCGGAATTAAGGTAGAAAAATCTGATTGGCTGATAGAATCAGCCAATCAGATTCAAGTTTAATCCGATTGGCTGAACCAATCAGCCAATCGGATTGAACTTGAATCTGATTGGCTGATTGAATCAGCCAATAAGATTTTTCTACCTTAATTCCGATTGGCTGATAGAATCCTATCAGCCAATCGGAATTCGAGTGATGCCATCTTGGATGATGTCACTTAAAGGTACCGTCATTCGTCGTTAGTCTTCGGGAAGAAGAGGATGGATCCGCGTAGGCTCTTCTGAAGATGGCTCCACTCCGCTCCGGATGGATGAAGATTGAAGACGCCGCCTGGATGATGACTTCTATCGGATCGAAGACCTCTTCAGCGCCGCCTGGATGATGACTTCATCGGATGGAAGATTTCTTCAGCGCCCCTTGGATGATGACTTCTGCCGCTCTGGATTTCCTCTTCGGTTCCATCGGTGGTCAGCTGGCCGAACACGACTCAAGGTAGGATGATCTTCAGGGGGGTAGTGTTAGGATTATTTAAGGGGGGTTTGGGTTAGATTAGGGGTATGTGGGTGGTGGGTTTTAATGTTGGGGGGGTTGTACTTTTTTTTTACAGGCAAAAGAGCTGTTTTATTTGGGGCATGCCCCGCAAAAGGCCCTTTTAAGGGCTGGTAAGGCAAAAGAGCTGTTTACTTTTTAATGTAGAATAGGGTAGGGAATTTTTTTATTTTGGGGGGCTTTGTTATTTTATTAGGGGGCTTAGATTAGGTGTAAGTAGCTTAAAATTGTTGTAATATTTTTTAAATGTTTGTAACTTATTTTTTTTATTTTTTGTAACTTAGCTTTTTTTATTTTTTGTACTTTAGTTAGTTTATTTAATTGTATTTAATTGTAGTTATTTGTAGGTAATTTATTTAATTAATTTAATGATAGTGTAGTGTTAGGTTTAATTGTAACTTAGGTTAGGATTTATTTTACAGGTAATTTTGTATTTCTTTTAGCTAGGTAGTTATTAAATAGTTAATAACTATTTAATAACTATTCTAACTAGCTAAAATAAATACAAAGTTACCTGTAAAAAAAATATAAATCCTAAAATAGCTACAATGTAATTATTAATTACATTGTAGCTATCTTAGGGTTTATTTTACAGGTAAGTATTTAGTTTTAAATAGGAATAATTTATTAAAGTATAGTGTAGTGTTAGGTGTAATTGTAACTTAGGTTAGTTTTTATTTTACAGGTAAATTTCTCTTTATTTTAGCTAGGTAGCTATTAAATAGTTAATAACTATTTAATAGCTATTGTACCTAGTTAAAATAAATTGAAAGTTGCCTGTAAAATAAAAATAAATCCTAAGATAGCTACAATATAATTATTATTTATATTGTAGCTATATTAGGGTTTATTTTAAAGGTAAGTATTTAGTTTTAATTGTGAGGAATGAGCCCAGGCGCCAACAATACGGAGGCTAAGGTTGGGTATAAGAGTGGACTATTATAGCACTATTAGAAGTATTATTAAAATTATAAAAAACAATTTATTACATAGAAAAATAAAAAACTCATAGAAAACTCTTGTAAAAACACAATATTACATGTGCATGGATCCACGCTAATAAAACATAAAATCTTTTGAGCATAAATACATAATAGAGGTAAACACAAATAATTGGTACTGTTTAGTGTAACAGTATAAAAAGGTATTCGAGAGTGTTCAGTTAGATGAATTAGGAATACATAAATATAATAAAGTGAAAAATCCAGATAACAATGAAAAATGTGACAGTGTTCCAATATTAAATGTTCCAATGAAAAAAATGTCAATCCTGTGTGGTAAAATGAAATAAAACGTCAATCCTGTGATTTTCAGTGGAAAAAATGATAAAAAAAACACAAAGCAAAAAACAAAAAGCAAAGTTACATGGAAAGTTTAAATCCTTTGAGTGAGAGTTAATCCCTGTGTCCGGTGTTAATGTGTTGATATCCTTATCCCTTAGTGTCTGGTATCCTTCTCCCTTAGTGTTTGGGGGCCCAAGGGGACTCTGCCCCAGTGAAAAATACTAAAAATGCTGAGTGCAAGAATTCAAAATATAATAAACAAATACAAAAAATTCCAAAAATACAAAAATACAAAAATACAAAAATAGGAAACCTGTGAATGAAAAATATATAGACAATGTGTAGAAAGTTTACAAATGAGTACTCCTAATGAAATTATGCTTACCAGGTCTACGCGTTTCGGCCCTTCCTAGGCCTTTATCAAGACTGATGGTAAGCTATAGTTAGTGGTCTTATATAGAGATAGTAAATCTGTAACCGGAAATAGACTTGGTTTGTTACTTCCGGTTTTTCGTGACTTTTAAACTTTCGTTATTCTGTTTATTTAGTTATTTTTAAACTTTTAAAAGTCACGAAAAACCGGAAGTAACAAACCAAGTCTATTTCCGGTTACAGATTTACTATCTCTATATAAGACCACTAACTATAGCTTACCATCAGTCTTGATAAAGGCCTAGGAAGGGCCGAAACGCGTAGACCTGGTAAGCATCATTTCATTAGGAGTACTCATTTGTAAACGTTCTACACATTGTCTATATATTTTTCATTCACAGGTTTCCTATTTTTGTATTTTTGGAATTTTTTGTATTTGTTTATTATATTTTGAATTCTTGCACTCAGCATTTTTAGTATTTTTCACTGGGGCAGAGTCCCCTTGGGCCCCCAAACACTAAGGGAGAAGGATACCAGACACTAAGGGATAAGGATATCAACACATTAACACCGGACACAGGGATTAACTCTCACTCAAAGGATTTAAACTTTCCATGTAACTTTGCTTTTTGCTTTTTGTTTTTTGCTTTGTGTTTTTTTCATCATTTTTTCCACTGAAAATCACAGGATTGACGTTTTATTTCATTTTACCACACAGGATTGACATTTTTTTCATTGGAACATTTAATATTGGAACACTGTCACATTTTTCATTGTTATCTGGATTTTTCACTTTATTATATTTATGTATTCCTAATTCATCTAACTGAATACTCTCGAATACCTTTTTATACTGTTACACTAAACAGTACCAATTCTTTGTGTTTACCTCTATTATGTATTTATGCTCAAAAGATTTTATGTTTTATTAGCGTGGATCCATGCACATGTAATATTGTGTTTTTACAAGAGTTTTCTATGAGTTTTTATTTTTCTATGTAATAAATTGTTTTTTATAATTTTAATAATACTTCTAATAGTGCTATAATAGTCCACTCTTATACCCAACCTTAGCCTCCGTATTGTTGGTGCCTGGGCTCATTCCTCACAATTATCTTTCTCTAGGTGGGAGCTAGGTACCACCGCCTCAGGCTCACAAGGTTTTTGTTGGCGCTGGGGTATACTCCTGTATCAAGTATTTAGTTTTAAATAGGATTCATTTAGTTAATAAGATAAATATTATTTAGATGTATTTAATTAATATTTAAGTTAGGGGGGTGTTAGGGTTAGTGTTAGACTTAGGTTTAGGGGTTAATCATTTTATTACAGTTGCAGAGGTGTAGGGGTGGCAGGATAGGGGTTAATAATTTTATTACAGCGGCGGCGTTGTAGGGGGGGCAGAATAGGGGTTAATAAATTTATTATAGGTGGCGACGGTGTAGGGGGGGCAGATTAGGGGTTAATAAGTTTAAGATAGGTTGCGGCGGGGTCCGGGAGCGGCGGTTTAGGGGTTAAACTATTTATTTAGTTGCGGCGGGGTCCGGGATCGGCAGGATAGGGGTTAATAAATTTATTCTAGGTGGCGGCGGTATAGGGGGGGCAGGATAGGGGTTACTAGGTATAATGTAGGTGGCGGCGGGGTCCGGGAGCGGCGGTTTAGGGGTTAATACATTTATAAGGATAGGGGTTAATAAATTTATTCTAGTTGGCGGCGGTATAGGGGGGCAGGATAGGGGTTACTAGGTATAATGTAGGTGGCGGCGGGGTCTAGGAGCGGCGGTTTAGGGGTTACTAACTTTATTTAGTTGCGGGGGGCTCCGGGAGCGCCGGTATAGGGGGTTAACATGTTTAATATAGTTGCGGCGGGCTCCGGGAGCGGCGGTTTAGAGGGTAATACATTTATTTAGTTGCGGCGGTGCAGGGGGGCAGATTAGGGGTGTTTAGACTTGGGGTACATGTTAGGGTGTTAGGTGCAGACGTTTCCCATAGGAATCAATGGGATGTCTGGTAGCAGCGAACATGAACTTTCGCTATGGTCAGACTCCAATTGATTCCTATGGGATCCGCCGCCTCCAGGGCGGCGGTTTGAAAACCAGGTACGCTGGGCCGGAAAAGTGCCGAGCCTACCTGCTAGTTTTTTTATAACTAGCAAAAGTAGTCAGATTGTGCCGCACTTGTGTGCGGAACATCCGGCGGATCGAAGCTTACGTCACAAAATTCTACTTTTGCCGGTATCTAGAGCTTGATAACTAAGGCGAATCAGCCTCGCCTCAAATACGCTGCGGAATTCCAGCGTATTTGAGGTAGACACGTTGATAACTACCCCTCAAAATGTCAACTTTATAAATAAATGATAAATAATAAGATGAAAAAAGAAAGAAAGAAAAAGAAAGAAAATGATACAATGGCATCTAGTTATCAAGGTCTGTCGGACCTGATTCAACAGTGCGGATCAGGTTCGACAGACCTCACTGTACGCTCGCCGTATTCAGCATTGCACCAGCAGCTCACAAGAGCTGCTGGTGCAACACCGCCCCCTGCAGACTCGCAGCCAATGGGCCGCCAGCACGGGGGTGTCAATCAACCTGATCGTACTCGATCGGGTTGATTTCCGGCGATGTCTGTCCGCCTGCTCAGAGCAGGCGGACAGGTTATGGAGCAGCGGTCTTTGTGACCGCTGCTTCATAACTGCTGTTTCTGGCGAGCCTGCAGGCTCGCCAGAAACACGGGGCATCAAGCTCCATTCGGAGCTTGATACATATGCCCCAATGCATTTGTGTATACGAAAATCGCATAAACTCCATGAAATTAAAATGAGGGTTAAATGTTTACATAACCTAGCTAAAATGTCTATATGTAATAAACTTGAATTGCTCTGCTAGTGACTTTGCTGATTTTACAGAGTCTTTCAAACTGCTAAACTGTCGTCTACGTCAGTTATATTTAAAGATCTACACCGTCACTTTAAAAGTATTGTCAAGTCTATGACCTGCTACATATCTGTTTATATAAACCTAGATATTTGCTGAAAGAGACAAGTAAATGGTTAAACCTAATTCTATATCTGCACATTTTAGCTATGACCTGCTACATATCTGTTTGGAGTTAAAACTAGACATTTGCTGAAAGAGACCATTCAGGTTAATTGTTTGTTTTGTGTGGGTTATGAATAAACTATTTGATTATTCCTATTTTGTTTTTACAACCTGATCTCCTGCATAAATCTGCTGAGAACCTGCTAAGAGCCTGTGGCCTCTAGTTATCAACGCGTCTACTTTACCTGCCTTCGCTGGCCCAATACGCCTGCCTAAGCTCGCCTACCATCGCCGCAGCGGACCTGAATACGTTTGCTAAAGTTATCAAAAAAGCTGTCAAAAAGCCGCGCACCAAGTACGGGGCGATGAGCAGCGGACTGTGATAGTTATCACTCATCCGATCTCGCTGCTCTTCGGCTTTTTGACAGCTTTATTGACAAGCTGTCACTAAGCACCCACACTAACTATACTGTTCTACCCCCTATACCGGCGCCCCCGGAGCCCCCCGCAGCTAAATAAAGTTATTAACCCCTAAACCGCCGCTCCTAGACCCCGCCGCAACTCTTATAAATGTATTAACCCCTAAACCGCCACACCCGGACACCTATCCTGCCCCCCCTATACCGCCGCCACCTATAATAAAGTTATTAACCCCTATCCTGCGGATCCTGGACCCCGCCGCACCTAAATAAATAGTTTAACCCCTAAACCGCCGCTCCCGGACCCCGCCGCAACCTATATTAAACTTATTAACCCCTAATCTGCCCCCCCTACACCGTCGCCACCTATAATAAATTTATTAACCCCTATCCTACCCCCCCTACACCGCTGCCTCTGTAATAAAATTATTAACCCCTAAGTCTAACACTAACCCTAACACCCCCCTAACTTAAATATTAATTAAATACATCTAAATATTATAACTCTTATTAAATTAATTATTCCTATTTAAAACTAAATACTTACCTTTAAAATAAACCCGAATATAGCTACAATATAAATAATAATTATATTGTAGCTATCTTAGGATTTATTTTTATTTTACAGGCAACTTTCAATTTATTTTAACTAGGTACAATAGCAATTAAATAGTTATTAACTATTTAATAGCTACCTAGCTAAAATAAAGAGAAATTTACCTGTAAAATAAAAACTAACCTAAGTTACAATTACACCTAACACTACACTATACTTAAATAAATTATTCCTATTTAAAACTAAATACTTACCTGTAAAATAAACCCTAAGATAGCTACAATGTAATTAACAATTACATTGTAGCTATTTTAGGATTTATATTTATTTTACAGGTAACTTTGTATTTCTTTTAGCTAGTTAGAATAGTTATTAAATAGTTATTAACTATTTAATAACTACCTAGCTAAAAGAAATACAAAATTACCTGTAAAATAAATCCTAACCTAAGTTACAATTAAACCTAACACTACACTATCATTAAATTAATTAAATTAATTACCTACAAATAACTACATTTAAATACAATTAAATAAACTAATTAAAGTACAAAAAATTAAAAAGCTAAGTTACAAAAAATACAAAAAATAAGTTACAAACATTTAAAAAATATTACAGCAATTTTAAGCTACTTACACCTAATCTAAGCCCCCTAATAAAATAACAAAGCCCCCCAAAATAAAAAAATTCCCTACCCTATTCTTTATTAAAAAGTAAACAGCTCTTTTGCCTTACCAGCCCTTAAAAGGGCCTTTTGCGGGGCATGCCCCAAATAAAACAGCTCTTTTGCCTGTAAAAGAAAAATACAACCCCCCCAACATTAAAACCCACCACCCACATACCCCTAATCTAACCCAAACCCCCCTTAAATAAACCTAACACTACCCCCCTGAAGATCATCCTACCTTGAGTCGTGTTCGGCCAGCCGACCACCGATGGAACCGAAGAGGAGATCCGGTTGCGGCTGGATACGGGAGCGTCGGTTTAGAGGGTAATCCATTTATTTAGTTGCGTCGGTGTAGGGGGGCAGATTAGGGGTGTTTAGACTCGGGGTACATGTTAGGGTGTTAGGTGCAGACGTTTCCCATAGGAATCAATGGGATGTCTGGCAGCAGCGAACATGAACTTTTGCTATGGTCAGACTCCAATTGATTCCTATGGGATCCGCCGCCTCCAGGGCGGCGGTTTGAAAACCAGGTACGCTGGGCCGGAAAAGTGGCGAGCGTACCTGCTAGTTTTTTTATAACTAGCAAAAGTAGTCAGATTGTGCCGCACTTGTGTGCGGAACATCTGGAGTGACGTAAGAATCGATCTGTGTCGGACTGAGTCCGGCGGATCGAAGCTTACGTCACAAAATTCTACTTTTGCCGGTATCTAGAGCTTGATAACTAAGGCGAATTAGCCTCGCCTCAAATACGCTGCGGAATTCCAGCGTATTTGAGGTAGACACGTTGATAACTACCCCTCAAAATGTCAACTTTATAAATAAATGATAAATAATAAGATGAAAAAAGAAAGAAAGAAAAAGAAAATGATACAATGGCCTCTAGTTATCAAGGTCTGTCGGACCTGATCCGACAGTGCGGATCAGGTCCGACAGACCTCACTGTACGCTCGCCGTATTCAGCATTGCACCAGCAGCTCACAAGAACTGCTGGTGCAACACCGCCCCCTGCAGACTCGCAGCCAATAAGCCGCCAGCAGGGGGTGTCAATCAACCTGATCGTACTCGATCGGGTTGATTTCCGGCGATGTCTGTCCGTCTGCTCAGAGCAGGCGGACAGGTTATGGAGCAGCGGTCTTTGTGACCGCTGCTTCATAACTGCTGTTTCTGGCGAGCTCGGAGCTTGATACATATGCCCCAATGCATTTGTGTATACGAAAATCGCATAAACTCCATGAAATTAAAATGAGGGTTAAATGTTTACATAACCTAGCTAAAATGTCTATATGTAATAAACTTTAATTGCTCTGCTAGTGACTTTGCTGATTTTACAGAGTCTTTCAAACTGCTAAACTGTCGTCTACGTCAGTTATATTTAAAGATCTACACCGTCACTTTAAAAGTATTGTCAAGTCTATGACCTGCTACATATCTGTTTATATAAACCTAGATATTTGCTGAAAGAGACAAGTAAATGGTTAAACCTAATTCTATATCTGCACATTTTAGCTATGACCTGCTACATATCTGTTTGGAGTTAAAACTAGACATTTGCTGAAAGAGACCATTCAGGTTAATTGTTTGTTTTGTGTGGGTTATGAATAAGCTATTTGATTATTCCTATTTTGTTTTTACAACCTGATCTCCTGCATAAATCTGCTGAGAACCTGCTAAAAGCCTGTGGCCTCTAGTTATCAACGCGTCTACTTTACCTGCCTTCGCCGGCCCAATACGGCCGCCTAAGCTCGCCTACCATCGCTGCAGCGGACCTGAATACGTTCGCCAAAGTTATCAAAAAAGCTGTCAAAAAGCCGCGCACCAAGTACGGGGCGATGAGCAGCGGACTGTGATAATTATCACTCATCCGATCTCGCTGCTCTTCGGCTTTTTGACAGCTTTATTGACAAGCTGTCACTAAGCACCCACACTAACAATACTGTTCTACCCCCTATACCGGCGCCCCCGGAGCCCCCCGCAGCTAAATAAAGTTATTAACTCCTAAACCGCCACTCCTAGACCCCGCCGCAACTCTTATAAATGTATTAACCCCTAAACCGCCGCTCCCGGACACCGCCGCCACCTACATTATACCTAGTAACCCCTATCCTGCCCCCCCTATACCGCCGCCACCTATAATAAAGTTATTAACCCCTATCCTGCGGATCCCAGACCCCGCCGCAACTAAATAAATAGTTTAACCCCTAAACCGCCGCTCCCGGACCCCGCCGCAACCTATATTAAACTTATTAACCCCTTATCTGCCCCCCTACACCTTCGCCACCTATAATAAATTTATTAACCCCTATCCTGCCCCCCCTACACCGCTGCCACTGTAATAAAATTATTAACCCCTAAACCTAAGTCTAACACTAACCCTAACACCCCCCTTACTTAAATATTAATTAAATATATCTAAATATTATAACTCTTATTAAATTAATTATTCCTATTTAAAACTAAATACTTACCTTTAAAATAAACCCGAATATAGCTACAATATAAATAATAATTATATTGTAGCTATCTTAGGATTTATTTTTATTTTACAGGCAACTTTCAATTTATTTTAACTAGGTACAATAGCTATTAAATAGTTATTAACTATTTAATAGCTATCTAGTTAAAATAAAGAGAGATTTACCTGTAAAATAAAAACTAGCCTAAGTTATAATTACACCTAACACTACACTATACTTTAATAAATTATTCCTATTTAAAACTAAATACTTACCTGTAAAATAAATCCTAAGATAGCTACAATGTAATTAATAATTACATTGTAGCTATTTTAGGATTTATATTTTTTTACAGGTAACTTTGTATTTATTTTAGCTAGTTAGAATAGTTATTAAATAGTTATTAACTATTTAATAACTACCTAGCTAAAAGAAATACAAAATTACCTGTAAAATAAATCCTAACCTAAGTTACAATTAAACCTAACACTACACTATCATTAAATTAATTAAATAAATTACCTAAAAATAACTACAATTAAATACAATTAAATAAACTAACTAAAGTACAAAAAATAAAAAAGCTAAGTTACAAAAAATAAAAAAAATAAGTTACAAACATTTCAAAAATATTACAACAATATTAAGCTAATTACACCTAATCTAAGCCCCCTAATAAAATAACAAATCCCCCCAAAATAAATAAAAATGCCCTACCCTATTCTACATTAAAATGTTACCAGCTCTATTACCTTACCAGCCCTTAAAAGGGCCTTTTGCGGGGCATGCCCCAAAGAAAACAGCTCTTTTGCCTGTAAAAATAAAATACAACCCCCCCAACATTAAAACCCACCACCCACATACCCCTACTCTAACCCAAACCCCCCTTAAATAAACCTAACACTACCCCCCTGAAGATCATCCTACCTTTAGCCGTCTTCAGCCAGCCGACCCACCGATGGAACCGAAGAAGAGATCCGGAGCGGCAGAAGTCATCATCCAAGGGGTGCTGAAGAAGTCTTCCATCCGATTGAAGTCTTCATCCAAGCGGCGTCTTCAATCTTCATCCATCCAGAGCGGAGCCATCTTCAGACGAGCCGACGCGGAGCCATCCTCTTCTTCCCGACGACTAACGACGAATGAATTTTCCTTTAAGGGACGTCATCCAAGATGGCGTCCCTTCAATTCCGATTGGATGATAGGATTCTATCAGCCAATCGGAATTAAGGTAGGAAAAATCTGATTGGCTGATTGAATCAGCCAATCAGATTGAAGTTCAATCCGATTGGCTGATCCAATCAGCCAATCAGATTGAGCTTGCATTCTATTGGCTGTTCCCCAGTTCCCCAGTGTTGCATAACCGACACAGTTATATCAATATACTTTTTGCCTCTGCAGTTGCCTTGTGTCTAGGGGCCTTCTTCTAGCCCCCTGGTCACATGACTGTGACTGTTTATTGTCTATTGTCTTAAATTTAGCATTATATTGTGCTGGATCTTGGATAACCCCCTGGGCCTGCGAACAGTTTTATTTATATGGCTTACGTGTATTTTGTTTCTTGGTGTTGAAAAGAGATTTAAACAGCCTGTGATAAGAGGCAGCCCTCAAAGGCCTAGAAATTTGCATATGAGCCTACCTATGTTTAGTTTACACTAAGAATACCAATAGAAAAAAGCGATTTTGTTGATAGTACATTGGAAAGTTGGTTAAAATTAAAAGTCCTATCTGAATAATGAAAGTTTAATTTATACTAGAATGTCTCTTTAACTGTGGGTTTGCATGGTGCATGCGGAAGGAGAACGGTGGCTGTACCATGGTTATCTGATCTTTCCTAAATAAGCGAAATTTTATTTGTAAAATATGCAACCAAAGTTTCTTGAGCATCTGCAGTGATTGCTTTATTTGTGTGATATCAAAGTCTTGTACATAGGAGACGTTGCAGAACCAGGGTATAGATGGTTCTTATGGGGATGTTTTTAATTATTTGTAGTGTTTTGCAAGTGCTGCGTTTCAGGGAATGTCAGAATATGTGTTGAATTTCAGGTTAATTGTGGTTGTTTGAAGTTTGTGTCGGCAGCTAATGTTTTGTTTTGTGAAAGAAAAGAACAATTGGTTTTCAATGTTTGTTTGTTATGTTTTTCTCTTTTGTGACTGCGTGTGGAAGCGTGCTGTATGGACAGCATATTGAATAGTGAAGTGTATTTGATTTTGCTTGCTATTGAAAATTGTGTCTGCATGAGTGGAGTGCATGTTTTGTCTTTTAGTTTCTTGTTATGTTGTGTTTGCGTGCCACATGGAATGTTTCACGCAAACAAGGGGGTAGTATTGATGAGTATCTTGTATTGATGAGTATTGATGAGTATCTTTATGTAATGGGGGTGATTGTTTTTAGGAGGTGAACCTAAAACATATTGAAATCTCCTCTTATAATGTTATTGCCTAATCACCAGCTCTGCCCTAAATTTCCCTGTCTTACCCCTATGCAGGATGCACTACGTCCCTAGGATTGTCTAGAACTTTCCTTCATTGGGAATCTGGCCACGGACATCATCTACCTTGATGGCCACCCCGGTCGTAACCTGTATACCCATACCCCACTCCTTTTTCCCTCCCTGGTGGTTTCTATATCTTCATTGTTTTTCTGTGTTTTGTTTTGCTCTCATATTTCAGATGCCTAAAATGTTTTATTTTCCTATTTGGTTCTTAACACTATATTTGTATTTGCAGGATGAGAGTATGCAGCTGTATCCAGAGATTAAAGACACTAACTGAATTATTTTTGAGTTTGCATATTTAAGTAAAATCTGTACAGACAAAATTCCATAAGTGCCCTCTTCAAAAGATTAAAGATGGAATGCAAGTAAACCTTTAAAGAAAGAAAAGATGAAGATAAAAGACCTTTTGTCAAGCTTGTTTTAACCACCATACTGCAGTAAAAGTTGCTGAACTATCTTTGGATCCATGCTTTGCTTTGCATGCTGGTACCAGCCCCAGAACTGGACTCTGGGTAATCCATGACTGTTTCCTCTGATGTGTGTCTTCAGGACATAAAGACTATCCTTCTCTGGACTGTGCCTTGCCGGTTGATATGGAGGACCTGTTATGCTGTTACAGGGTCAACCAATTAAATTAGGGGAATATTGTTTTAACGCGATTACTTATATTGCTTAACATTGTATTCTCTTGTATTTGTTTTATTTTTGTTGATCATATTAGGTATAAGAGATCATATAGTTTTGTCTGCAGAAAAGTATGCTTTATTGGTATTAGTGCACATTGTAGTTTATGTGCTTAACAAAGTAATCCTTTAGATAAATGTAACTGTAAACTTTGCAGTATTGTACCCTATTGAATGGCTCACTGAGTATAAAAATATGTTGAAGGAAAATGCTGCAATATATCAGAATATTTTAGATCCTTCACCCTCTAGAACATAAGGAGGACATGTCTCAGCTAGAAGTTTATATTAATTATACAGAGAAATATTTATGTAGGGAATAGCATAATTATAGTTCATGAAAGCAAATGTAATTTTCCCTTTTATTAATTGGTATGGTATCTGCAATTTGAATGTTTGTTTGTTATTTAAAGGAATTATCTTACCATAAAGATGTGTTACCTTTAAAAGATTTTGTAGTTTTAAATGATCTTCTGTTTGTATTCTTTCCTCATACAAGAGTGTGAGAGAATTTAGGTTGCATAAAATAATTAGTAAACTAGTAGTGTTTATATCATATGAGATTGTTGACTATTAGGATATTGGTTGGAGAATTATAAACATTATAGATAGCAGCCATGCAGAATAAAGCAACACTAGGTTCTTTTATTTTTTTTGGAAGTTCAAAGTAACAGTGCAAAGAAATTCATTTATTTTTATTGACTGTTTTCCTTTTTTCATTTTTTCTACAGGGCAGGCCTTAGCATAAGTTTTAGCATAACCATTCAGCCCCTTGATGAAGTCTGGCAGGTTTTCACTTGCTTAGTATTCATGAAGTATCATTTAAAAGTGTATAGAGAAGTTGTAAATTATTCTCTGAAAAATATCAATGTATTTAGCTTGTATTACATATCAACAATGTTTTGTTTGGTTTTAAATGACATAGGATGAAAGTGAAGTTTTATTTGGACATAATTGTGATTGTATTGCGGTGTGTACTCATCTTGTACTGTTTCTGTTTTCTTCCTAGACTCCCTATGACTCGAGTGTCTGCTTGCCATGGGGATCCACTGGCTGCCTTGTCTACCCCATGAACAAACCATCAGATTTCCAGCATCTCCCTGCGGAAGAACACTGGATAAGCACCCCTACTGCAAATGAACTGTTGGAGAACTGTATTAAAGCAAAGTGTCTGAGGAAGGTGAAGCGCTCTAAATGGACAAAGACTGTTCTTCAAATGATCAGAGGCCACCTAGAGACAGTTGTGCTTTTACTATGTCATGCTTTACTGTGGAGAAAGAACTGTTGGACATATTGGGGGGTGCTAGCAATGCAGGTGGAGAAATAAAAGATGCAGAGTTGTTTGGGGGTAGATGGGGGGCTGGTTGGGTCTTTGTGCAGATAGACCGGTAGTGTTGGGGATGCTGGAGGGTAGATGGAAGGTATTGGAGAGACCGCACCTATGTGCAGTGACAAATTGTGCCCTATTGGCCTATAAAAGTATATCATGACATGTGAATATTTTTCTCTTTAGTATTTTCACATAGAGTTCTGTTACCATGATATAATGCTTTACTAATTTTCTATGCCTGTCTATTTTTGGTGTTATTCTGTTAGAATAAAAGAGTGGAATGTTAGGGGTTATTGTGAACCTGACTGGAGCCATCTTGTTCCTGGCAGCCATCTTGTGATGATTAGCATCCATTTTGTAATGATTAGACTTTATTATAAGGGTTTATTCTCTAGTAAGAAAATATATGCTTGTTATTGTATTTTCCTTAGCTGGTTAGCCTTGTAGAAGTTTCCTGGCCTTACGCCCAGAAGAATATGATATCAATAAGATGGTCCAGCGACCTTGTTGTCTCCACAGATGTTAGCTTATTATGACTATAGAATATTGTTTATGAGCTAGTCAATTTCCAGAATCACACTGTGTTTAACTCTGTATAACTGTGTGAAATGACGCGGCCCTAACGTGTCATCCCCTTAACCCTATATGCTGTTACTGAAGTCTATAAGAAATGCTTGCACTGTTCAATAAACATGAATAGCTTTGGATCATTGCTGCATGGTCTGAGTCTATTCTAAAGGAATCCTTATCAGATAATCTACATCTGCTTCAGGTGGTACAGTGGCCCAGAGGCTTCGGCCTGACCTGACACTCCCCCCCTGGGAATAACACCTAACACTAAGTATCGGTTCAGCAGACAACTACTGTTTATAGGATGCCAGCCGATCACGCTACTTTGTAACATTATCTGACGTCATCCTCTCCACGTAACTCACTACAGAATCTGTATACTCCACGAACAGTGAGTTTTCTCTTTTGTATCCTATTTCGGAGGCTGTGCACAGCTGAAGATATTTATAAACACCTTTATACATAGGAAAAGTCTCACTGTATATCGCCTAGGTCCTTTTAGGTGTGTTGACGGGACTTTGTAATTATCTTTACTTTTTAAGTGAGCTGGATATGCTTATCCGTTTTTATTTCAGTTAGCTCACCAAGTATTTTCCATCTTGTTTGTTTTGATTGTTTATTTTATTAATCTGCTTTTTATATTTTATCTTGTTTTATCTATGTTCCTTATCACATAAACGTTGTTAATTTTTAGATGCGGGCATTATTTATACCCAGTATTTTATGACCCACTGCTTTTTATAATTGCTTATTAAATAGCTTATTATATCAATCTTGGGTCTCTTATATATATTTTTGTTTTCTTCTTTTTTTCTGTTTTTTTTAAATATATATTTTTTGGTATTATATATCCTATAAGGTTTTTTGAATATTCTATGTAGAATATATATATATATATATATATATATAAAATTTTGTGGTCGGCTCTTGTATTAGAGCGCTTTTATTCCACCCCCATCTGTATTTCTGAAAGAGACAAATGGTTAAACCTCATTCTATATCTGCACATTTTATATATGACCTGCTACATGTCTGTTTGGAGCTAAAACTAGACATTTGCTGAAAGAGACAAGTAAATGGTTAAACATTTCTATATCTGCACATTTTAGCTATGACCTGCTACATATATGTTTATATAAACCTAGACATTTGCTGAAAGACAATTAAATTGTTAAACATCATTCTATATCTGTACATTTTAGCTATGACCTGCTACATATCTGTTTATATAAACCTAGACATTTGCTAAAAGACAATTAAATGGTTAAACATCATTCTATAACTGCACATTTTGCACATTACACAAACACAACTGTTTGAGAACATTACAGTGGCAATTGTCTAACTTCTTAACCATGCTGTGCAGAAGTACTCACCAACAAGCCACCTGTGGGGAAACTGTCTGTCTTCAAACTGTTGCCAGAGTGAGGACTGCCTGAGGATGGGCATCATGACTGGCGCTCACTAAATTTGCAAACACGTTCATAATTTGCATCTGTGAATATCAAATGAACTGCTCGGTCAAACTATGAAAGTGTTTGTGATTTCAGAAAGGACCCTCTTCTGCTGGAGCCTGCAGAGCAATATGGGTGCAATCTATTGGTCCCAAAACATTTGGCATTTCAGCTATTTGATAGAATTCCCTCTTGATGTGTCTCCAATCGTCCTCATTTTGAGGGAATCCTATGAAAAGCCTTCAAATTATTTTCATGGCATTCAGAAACCTTTCAAAAACCACAGAGAAAGTGCCTTGAGACCTACCGGACAAGTAACCCTCTGCGGATTGAAAGCTTCCGGACGCTAGGACATGTATGCAGCAAAGCATCTTGGACATGCCAGGAATAGCAGTGCACATATGTCTGTGAGGCTCCAGATAAGGTCTTATTTCATTGTACAGGTTCAATAGCTGCTGTCTATTGAGCTGATGCTTGTCAAAAACCTTGGCATCGCTCATGTTATCCAAGGTGAGTCTCACCCTGTGAACAGGAGGAACCCCTCATCCTCAGGCGTTCCACATGCTCCTCTTCAAGGCGCTGGGCACCCCTGAGTCTATTGTACATTACTTGTCCAACAGCACCAACACAATCTAACCGTTAGAGAGATATATCTGTATTTACCCCATGTTAAGTGAACCACTCAGTCTCACAGCAAACGACAGGTCCAATCAGATGTAAATTGGAACCTTATTGTGCTCATCAAACTGAGGGTCACTACTGGTTTGGACAACAGAGTTAATAGCGTATGAAAAATGGATTGATACAAAACTGTTTCAGACTGGTTAGTATGAAAGCTTTTCACAACACTTGGCAGAGAGTTAAGCTGGTGTTAATATGTAGCATATACTAAGTTAGAGGAATACAGGTAAACAGACTTCAGCAAGAGGTGGAGACAAGCTACGAAGAACAATTTGTACAGAGGCAGATTAGATTCTAAGTAACACAGTCCAAGTGCAGCTGCCTATTTGATACTTGAGGCCGGAGCACAAATAATTCAGTTCAAGGTTTCTACTATACCGTGAGTCAGAAGGAATGGTGCCGATCGTGGCTCCCTGGGAGTGATACTCCATTAGTAACGGGTCAGGTGTGATGTCACACGCCAAGAGCATGTCTCAAAGTAGTGATGCGGTTGGAGACTGAATACTTTGGCAGGGAGGTTGAGATGAACAGGATCATAGACAACTTGCACAAAGATTGCTTCCAAAGATATGGATCCTACAAAGTAGGAGATTAAGCAGATGGAATTAATGGCAGCAAGGTACTGGAGAATCCACAGCGTGGATAACGGCTAGGTCTCGCTAAAGACAGACTCAGAGATATGTATAAGCACTAAAGCAAATTACCAAGCAATGATGAAAGGTAGGAGGGGCCTTAAATATTGTGGAGTTGGAAGGATTGCAGAATATTTAAAGATACAAGCCCAAAATTAGAAACTGAAAACATGACACTAACTGAGGGTTGTCCATATTTGTAGAGTCAAGCAGCACAAGCCAAATAGCAGAGCAAACACAAAATTAGTAACAAGGTATTCAAACACACAAAAGCGATCTGATACAATGTCGGTCATAAGGGACATATTGGCCATGGTGTTTGGGTGATTTATAGTGCAAAATGTTCAATGGTAGCATGCTCGTAATGATTGCTGATTGTATACACTTGATTGTATCTGAGTGGCGCGAATGCTTTCAAAGTGGGTGTTTTGTTTTTTTGTGTTTGTTGAATTTTTTCCCCCCCATTAATCGTAATGTGAAAGTGTTAAAGTGTAAAATATAACATATACAGTGTATCTTCATAATGTTTTGCTAAAAATAAATACACAGAGCGCCTCCTAAAAGGCTAAGACACTAGTAGTGACAAGATTATTTAAATAAAAAATATATTGAAATTCTATAGGGGTATATAAAATATTTTATAAGCTACTTATAGCTAAAATATACAAACAAGATACAAAAGTGGATCCACTTAAAATTAACAATAAAATATGCATATATCTATATAAAAAACAATACAATTGTGGTTAAAAACCACAACAATATACAATCTTAATCACAAAATAAATTACAATAAAACAGCTGTTGATGGTTGGATTAAAAATATAAATATATAAAAACATCAATTTACTGAGTAGGTGTCCATAATATAGTGCAAAACTGCTATTCAAACTTAGTAATTGAAAAGAAGCTTACCATATATGTCAACGCGTTTCGGCCCTAAGAACTGGGCCTTTATCAAGACTATCCTTAGGGCCGAAACGCGTTGACATATATGGTAAGCTTCTTTTCAATTACTGACTAAGTTTGAATAGCAGTTTTGCACTATGTTATATTTGTTTTATTACAGGTATATCTTTGAATGAATTGATCCCTGAGACATAGGATCCATTTCTGTATTTTTTCATCGTTTACACACAGGAATAACTTTTTAGGAGCATCTCTTCACATCTTGTATTCACATAAGGGTCACTTTATAAGTGTGTTATTCACTTTAACACATCCTAAATATTCATTTGGATTATTTTTTCACATTTTTTCCTTTTTCTTTTTTAATTTTTGTGTACACACATTTTTGATTATTCACACCCACTTCATCACATCATCTTTTCAGGATTTTTGGGATATTCACAATAATTTTTGAAATTTGATTTGAAAACCACTACGTTTTTCTTTTTTACACACTTCATCATTTCACCGTTTATCGAGGGATATATAAGGATAACTGTTTAAAATAGAATCTTCATATTGGACATTCACTCTCTGGAAAGAATTTAAAGTTTGGGACCCACATATTTATGGACACCTACTCAGTAAATTGATGTTTTTATATATTTATATTTTTAATCCAACCATCAACAGCTGTTTTATTGTAATTTATTTTGTGATTAAGATTGTATATTGTTGTGGTTTTTAACCACAACTGTATTGTTTTTTATATAGATATATGCATATTTTATTGTTAATTTTAAGTGGATCCACTTTTGTATCTTGTTTGTATATTTTAGCTATAAGTAGCTTATAAAATATTTTATATACCCCTATAGAATTTCAATATATTTTTTATTTAAATAATCTTGTCACTACTAGTGTCTTAGCCTTTTAGGAGGCGCTCTGTGTATTTATTTTTAGCACTAAATTCACCTTTTTGGGGGCGCTGGTACCCACAATACTAGGAGCTACAGACACAAGGTTGAGCGCTGTCAGATTTTAACAGATTTTTATCTTCATAATGTTTGTTCACATGCGTAACAAATACTTACGGCTAGATTTAGAGTTTTGACGGTAAAGACCCGCGTAGCTAACGCTGCTTTTTTCCCAACGCACCTTTCCAACAATGCTGGTATTTAGAGTTATCTGAGGGGCTGCGTTAGGCTAAAAAAAGGGTGCGTTGAGCCTAATTTAGCTCCACTTCAACTCTCAATACCAGCGTTGCTTATGGTAGCGGTAAGCTGGGAAAACGTGCTCGTGCACGATATCCCCATAGGAAACAATGGGGCTGAGCTGGCTGAAAAAAAACCTAACACCTGCAAAAAAGCAGCGTTCAGCTCCCAACGCAGCCCCATTGTTTCCTATGGGGAAACAATCTCTAAGTCTGCACCTAACACCCTAACATGAACCCCGAGTCTAAACACCCCTAACCCTACACTTATTAACCCCTAATCTGCCGCCCCCACTCTCGCTGACACCTGCATTTTATTATTAACCCCTAATCTTCCGCCCCGGACACCACCGCCACCTACATTATCCTTATGAACCCCTAATCTGCTGCCCCTAACATCGCCTACACCTATATTATATTTATTAACCACTAATCTGCCCCCCCCCAACGTCGCCGCTACCTTACCTACACTTATAAACCCCTAATCTGCCGACTGGACCTCGCCGCCACTATAATAAATGTATTAACCCCTAAACCGCCGCACTCCCGCCTCGCAAACACTATAATTAATAGTATTAACCCCTAATCTGCCCTCCCTAACATCGCCGCCACCTAACTTCAAGTATTAACCCCTAATCTGCCGACCGGACCTCGCCGCTACTATAATAAATGTATTAACCCCTAAAGCTAAGTCTAACCCTAACCCTAACACGCCCCTAAATTAAATATAATTTTAATCTAACGAAATAAATTAACTCTTATTAACTAAAGTCTTCCTATTTAAAACTAAATACTTACCTGTAAAATAAACCCTAATATAGCTACAATATAACGAATTAATTATAGTGTAGCCTATTTTAGGATTTATTTTACAGGCAACTTTGTATTTAATTTAACTAGGTACAATAGCTATTAAATAGTTATTAACTATTTAATAGCTACCTAGTTAAAATAATTACAAAATTACCTGTAAAATAAATCCTAACCAAACTTACAATTAAACCTAACACTACACATATCAATAAATTAATTAAATAAATTAATACAATTACATACAATTAATAAACTAAACTAAATTACAAAAAAAACAAACACTAAATTACAAAAAATAAAAAAAATTACAAGAATATTAGGCTAATTACACCTGCTCTAAGCCCCCTAATAAAAATAAAAAAGCCCCCCAAAATAATAAAGGTCCCTACCCTATTCTAAATACAAAAGTAATCAGCTCTTTTACCAGCCCTTAAAGGGCTTTTTGCGGGGCATGCCCCAAAGTAATAAGCTCTTTTTGCCTGTCAAAAAAAATACAACCCCCCAACATTAAAACCCACCACCCACATACCCCTACTCTACCAAACCCACCCTTAAAAATAAACCTAACACTACCCCCTGAAGATCTCCCTACCTTGAGTCGTCTTCACCCAGCCGGGCCGAAAGTCTTCATCCGATGGGGCAGAAGAGGACAATCCAGACCGGCAGACATCTTCATCCAAGCGGCATTTTCTATCTTCATCCATCAGTAGCGTAGCGGAGCCATCTTCTTTCCCGCCGACGCGGAACCATCCTCTTCAACCGACGCCTTCTCGCCGAATGAAGGTTCCTTTAAAGTACCGTCATCCAAGATGGCATACCCTCGAATTCCGATTGGCTGATAGGATTCTTATCAGCCAATCGGAATTAAGTAGGAAAAATCTTATTGGCTGGTTGAAATCAGCCCAATCAGATTCAAGTTTAATCCGATTGGCTGATGCAATCAGCCAATCAGATTGAGCTGCATTCGATTGGCTGTTCGATCAGCCAATAGAATGCGAGCTCAATCTGATTGGCTGATTGGATCAGCCAATCAGATTGAACTTGAATCTGATTGGCTGATTCAATCAGCCAATCTGATTTTTCCTCCCTAATTCCGGATTGGCTGATAGAATCCTATCAGCCAATCGGAATTTGATGGACGCCATCTTGGATGACGTCATTTAAAGGAACCTTCATTCGGCGAGTAGGCGTCGGTTGAAGAGGATGGATCCGCGTTGGCTGGAAAGAAGATGGCTCCGCTCTGCTCTGTTCCGGATGGATGAAGATAGAAGATGCCGCCTTGATGAAGATGTCTGCCGGTCCGGATGTCCTCTTCTGCCCGGATAGGATAAAGACTGTCTGCCGGTCTGAATGTCCTCTTCTGCCCCATCGGTGAAAGACTTCAGCCCGGCTGGGTGAAGACGACTCAAGGTAGGGAGATCTTCAGGGGGGTAGTGTTAGGTTTAATTTAAGGGGGGTTTGGGTTAGAGTAGGGGTATGTGGGTGGTGGGTTTAATGTTGGGGGGGTTGTATTTTTTTTTACAGGCAAAAGAGCTGATTTACTTTGGGCATGCCCCCGCAAAAAGCCCTTTTAAGGGCTGGTAAAAGAGCTGATTACTTTTGTATTTAGAATAGGGTAGGGACCTTTATTATTTTGGGGCTTTTTTATTTTTTATTAGGGGGCCTTAGAGTAGGTGCAATTAGCCTAATATTCTTGTAAACTTTTTTATTTTTTGTAATTTAGTGTTTTTTTTTTGTTGGTAATTTAGTTTAGTTTATTTAATTGTATGTAATTGTAGTTAATTTATTTAATTTATTTATTGATAGTGTAGTGTTAGGTTTAATTGTAACTTAGGTTAGGATTTATTTTACAGGTAATTTTGTAATTATTATAACTAGGTAGCTATTAAATAGTAAATAACTATTCTAATAGCTATTGTACCTAGTTAAAATAATTAAAAAGTTGCCTGTAAATTAAATATAAATCCTAAAATAGCTACACAATATAATTATTTGTTATATTGTAGCTATATTAGGGTTTATTTTACAGGTAAGTATTTAGTTTTAATTTAGTTTAGTTTAATAGAGTTAATTTATTTTGTTAGATTAAAATTAATCTTTAATTTAGGGGGGTGTTAGGGTTAGGGTTTAGACTTAGCTTTAGGGGTTAATACATTTATTATAGTAGCGTCGAGGTGTCCGGTCGGCAGATTAGGGGTTAATACTTGAGTTAGGTGGCCGGCGATGTTAGGGGAGGGCAGATTAGGGTTAATACTATTTATTATAGTGTTTGCAAGGCGGGAGTGCAGCGGTTTAGGGGTTTAATACATTTATTATAGTGGTGGCGAGGTCCGGTCGGCAGATTAGGGGTTACTAAGTGTAGGTAAGGTAGCGGCGACGTTGGGGGGGCAGATTAGGGGTTAATAAATATAATATAGGGTCGGCGATGTTAGGGGCAGCAGATTAGGGGGTACATAAGTTAACGTAGGTGGCGGCGATGTCCGGCTCGGCAGATTAGGGGTTAATACTTGAAGTTAGGTGGCGGCGATGTTAGGGAGGGCAGATTAGGGGTTAATACTATTTATTATAGTGTTTGCAAGGCAGGAGTGCAGCGGTTTAGGGGTTAATACATTTATTATAGTGGTGGCGAGGTCCGGTCGGCAGATTAGGGGTTACTAAGTGTAGGTAAGGTAGCGGCGACGTTGGGGGGGGCAGATTAGGGGTTAATAAATATAATATAGGGTCGGCGATGTTAGGGGCAGCAGATTAGGGGTTCATAAGTATAACGTAGGTGGCGGCGATGTCCCGGTCGGCAGAATTAGGGGTTAAAAAATTTTTATTAGGAGCGGCGACGATGTGGGGGGGGGGGCTCGGTTTAGGGGTACATAGGTAGTTTATCGGGTGTTAGTGTACTTTATAGCACAGTAGTTAAGAGCTTTATATTCACGCGTTAGCCCATAAAGCTCTTAACTACTGACTTTTTTCTGCGGCTGGAGTCTTGTCGGTAGAGGCTCTACCGCTCACTTCTCCCAAGACTCCAAATACCAGCATTAGGCAGATCCCATTGAAAAGATAGGATACGCAATTGGCGTAAGGGGATCTGCGTTAGCCTGGAATCGCGGTAGGGAAGTGAGCGTTAGACCCTTTCCTGGCTGACTCAAAATACCAGCGGGCGGCCCAAAAGCAGCGTTAGGACCCCTTAATGCTGCTTTGATGGCTAACACCGAACTCTAAATCAAGGCGTATGTAAACGCGATGTTATATTAAAAACCACAAGTCCACACTAACAGGATTCAAAGTGCATACTTGTCTATAATGTGTGCATAGACATGGCATAGAATCTGATTGAGCAATGTTGCTGCAATATTGTTGCAAAACGATAAAGTAACGGTTGACATATATAATATTATATATATAAGTGATTGTCGAGATTTCAATGTTTTACATGTACTATTGAAATCGCAAAAATTAATGAAGATCTTCCAAACCTCTTATCTACGTATATGTAATATTGAGTAAGAAACTGATTAAAAAGGCAGTAAAGTCCTAATGATAAATCCCTATGGTTCAAGCTTAGAATGATGTCATCATATTAGCTACATGCCTGTCTACTTTCCAAATATTCGTTCTCTTGTTCTACTTTGCAAACAGTAATTTCTTAAAAGATTTTGAGCTTTTACTGATGTTCTCACATGTAATAAAACTATAGTCACAAATAGTATATTTTGGGATCTATTTGTCACTGTGGGACCTACGCAAGAATGAATTAATTAGTGCAAACGTAGACCACCAGTATTACGATGTTTAAAAAGGAAAAAATTATCAGGTGCGTTAGGGAAAGAGGCCGATCGCATGCACGAGCATGTATTCCCCATAGAAGTCAAAGAAGGAGAAAAATAGAAAAAAAAATATATAAGTGAGTGACGTCATGTCATTCTGTGAAATAGTACATGAAATCGTGATAATTTCATATTTAAAAAATGTTTTGTGTACGTAATCTGCTGTATATTGTTTGTATGTAGATAATTATGTATGTATGGGATGATATTTGTAGTCAGATGTAGCTAAATGAGTGTATGTTCATGTATGTCTATGTGAGTCAATGTAAATGGCTTTGCGTGCATTTTTTTCTAAAACCCCGAGATCTCGTATCTTTGATCCGTTATAAATTTTTGTTAAAATATTTTAAAAAAAAATTAATTATTGTACAGTGTTTATATGAGTGTAAGTGTACTTTGTATAATATTTTTAAAAGTGATTAGTGAAGGTTTTTGGTTGCGATATACCAATAACTACTGGTCTTGCAAAGCATAATGGATTTGTGTGCAAATGGGAATTTTTGTTTCTCTATGGAGGTTTTTTCAAACTTGTAATGGCTGCGTTATGGAAATTGATGCGTTATGGGCCATAATGCTACAATTTGAGTCATAACGCACAACTCGTAATCTAGCTTGCTTAGGATATTACCATAAGTGAACAGCAGATGGCACAAATAAACTAGTATCTATCTTTATTCAAAACGTAAAAGCATAACAACAGCACAGTCAAACATATTTCGTTAGAACGCAACTTTCTCAATCACAAGATACCGTAATGTAAGATACTGCTATTTAACCCTTTCATGAAAGGGTCATAATGTCTACATCGGAACAACGTTCCAATGTAAACAAATTGAAATCCTGCGATCGTGTACCCAATTGCAGAAATTTCAATTATGGGATTGGGTTAGAGGTGCATCCTTATGACGCTAGGCACGACCTCAGACCGCTATCACATCTTGGAAGTGCGGTTGGCTTCAGGACAGCCAAATGGCTATGAAGTTGTATTTCGTACTAACGGCGCTAAAGCCCAGCGCCGTTTGGACTGAATACAACGCCATAACGGCGGTAAAAGGTTAAAGGGCCAGACTACGCCCTTTTCAAGTCAAATGACAAACATTTAAACTTTTAAATATTTTAATTTATTAAACTTTTGGTATACTTTTCAATAAACACTCTTCTCCATATGACTACATGAAAGATATATAGGGGCAGATTTATCAAGCAGCGGATGCTGCAATTACCCCTTGCCGGAAACGTAAGTTAAGATACAATCAGGATGATTGACAGCCCCTGCTAGCGGCTGATTGGCTGCAAATGTGCAGGGGGCGTCATTGCACAGGCATTTCACAAGAAATGCTTGTGCAAATATAAATGCCGAAAACGTATGCTTATTCAATTATTTATATCCAATCAAATGTTCATTGTATGACCCATATAATTATATATATATATATATATATATATATATACTGTATATATATATACAGTATATATATATATATATATATTATATATAATATATATATAATATATATATATATATATATATATATATATATATTATATATATATATAAAAGTTCAGGATAGACAAGCACTCCAGAAATCCGGTTCCAATGCCCAGGGTGGCAACAGATAAGTAAATAGAAAATAATGACGAGTGCACTCGCCAGGGCTTTTTCACAAGTTTAATTCCAAAATGTAAAAATTGGAATTAAACTTGTGAAAAGTCCTAGGCGAGTGCTCTCCTTATTATTTTCCCTGAAAAGTTAATAGAGAACTATCTGAATTATGAAAATTATGGAAGTCTGTGGCTATGGGAGTACTGGAGTCCGGGTCCTCTATGGCTCATAGATTTTCCAAAAATCAATCTTTTAGGAACCTAATTGTTTGTCTTACATATTTCATATTGCACCCCCTGCAAGTAGGTAAACTAAATTACATATTTCATATTGCACCCCCTGCAGGTAAGTAACTAAATTACATATTTCATACTTCACCCCCTGTAGGTAAGTAACTAAATTACATATTTCATATTGCACACCCCTGCAGGTAAGTAACTAAATTACATATTTCCTATTGCACCCCCTCAGGTAAGTAACTAAGTTACATATTTTGAATTACAATTAATATATTGTTTGATTTATAAAATTTATTACTCTGCTGGCCTGAAATTCATCACCTAAAGTGGTGTATGAGCATGACTTACATCTGCTGTTACCACATTTAAAGGAGCCACAAAATAGGCCAGATACTGAATACAATTATTGAGCAACTGAATCTGTCACATGCTGTAGCTATGATGGCTGCTGATTCAACATTCCTGCAATTCTCATAGCTCCATTCTGTATGTGTCACTGTGTCACCCTGCAGGGGGAGGGACAGGCTCATAGCTCCATTCTGTCTGTGTCACTGCGTCATCCTGCAGGGGGAGGGACAGATTCATGGGTCCCTACTGTATGAGTCACTGTGTCACCCTGCAGGGGGAGGGACAGACTCATAGCTCCCTTCTGTCTGTGTCACTGTGCCACCTTGCAGGCGGGAGTGACAGACTCATAGCTCCCTTCTGTCTCTGTCACTGTGTCACCCTGCATGGGGAGGGAAGGATCATAGCCCCCTTCCTGTCTGTGTCAATGTGTCACTTGCAGGGGGAGGGACAGACTCAAAGCTCCCTTCTGTCTGTGTCAGTGTGTCACCATGCAGGGGGAGGGACAGACTCATAGCTCCCTTCTCTCTATGTCATTATGTCACCCTGCAGGGGGAGGGACAGACTCAAAGGTCCCTTCTGTCCTGTGTCATTGTATCACCCTGCAAGGAGAGGGGACAAACTTATAGCTCCCTTCTCTCAGTGTCACTGTGTCACTCTGCAGAGGAGGGACAGGACTCACATCTCCCTTATGTCTGTTTCAATGTGTCACCTGCAGGGGGAGGGGCATACTCATAGCTCCCTTCAGTCTGTGTCACTGTGTTACCCTACAGCAGAGGGACAGACACATAGCTTCCTTCTGTCTGTGTCACTATGTCACCTGCAAGGGGAGGGACAGACTCATAGCTCCCTTCTGTCTGTGTCACCCTGCAGGGGGAGGGACAGACTTATAGCTCCATTCTGTCTGTGTCACTGAGTCACCTGCAAGGGGAGGGACAGACTCATAGCTCCCTTCTGTCTGTGTCACTGTGTCACCCTGCAGGGGGAGGGACAGACTCATAGCTCCCTTCTGTCTGTGTCACTGTGTCACCCTGCAGGGAGAGTGACAGACTCATAGCGCCCTTCTGTCTGTGTCACCCTGCAGAGGGAGGGACAGACAGACTCATAGCTCCCTTCTGTCTTTGTCACCCTGCAGGGGGAGGGCAGATTAATAGCTCCCTTCTATTGGTGTCACTGTGTCACCTGCAGGGTGAGGGACAGACTCATAACTCCCTTCTGTCTGTGTCCCTGTGTTACCCTGAAGGGGGAGGGACAGACTCATAACTCCCTTCTGTCTGTGTTACTGTGTCACCCTCCAGGGAGGGGGAGAGACTCATAGCTCCCTTCTGTCTGTGTCACTGTGTCACTCTTCAGAGGGAGGGGCACACTTATAGCTCCCTTCTGTCTGTGTCCCTGTGTCACCCTGAAGGGGGAGGGACAGACTTATAGCTCCCTTCTGTCTGTGTCACCTGCAGTGGGAGGGACAGACTCCTAGCTCCCTTCTCTCTGTGTCACCCTGCAGGGGGAGGGACAGACTCATAGCTCCCTTCTGTCTGTGTCACTGTGTCACCCTGCAGGGGGAGGGACAGACTCATAGCTCCCTTCTGTCTGTGTCACTGTGTCACCCTGCAGTGGGAGGGACAGACTAATAGCTCCCTTCTGTCTGTGTCACTGTGTCACCCTGCAGTGGGAGGGACAGACTAATAGCTCCCTTCTGTCTATGTCACTGTGTCACCCTTTAGAGGGAAGGACAGACTCATAGCTCCCTTCTGTCTGTGTCACTCTGCAGGGGGAGGGGCAGACTCTTAACTCCCTTCTGTCTGTTTCACTGTGTCACCCTGCAGGGGGAGGGGCAGACTCTTAACTCCCTTCTGTATGTGTTACTGTGTCACCCTTTAGAGGGAGGGACAGATTTATAGCTCCCTTCTGTCTGTGTCACAGTGTCACCCTGCAGGGGGAGGGACAGTCTCATAGCTCCCTTCTGTCTGTGTCACTGTGTCACCCTTCAGGGGGAGGGACAGACTCATAGCTCCCTTTTGTCTGTGTCACTGTGTCACCCTGCAGGGGGAGGGACAGACTCATAGCTCCCTTCTGTCTGTGTCACTGTGTCACCTGCAGGGGGAGGGACAAACTCATAGCTCCCTTCTCTCTGTGTCAATGTGTCACCTGCAGTGGGAGGGACAGACTCATAACTCCCTTCTGTCTGTGTCACTGTGTAATAATGCAAAGACTATCCAGCAACAATACCACAGGACAGAGCTTCAAGGAGTCGCTACCAAACTCCCCAACGACAATGAAAACAATTATTTTTATATTATAGTTGTGTATTTGATCCATTTTTAGAGGCTTCATAGCTGTATGTTTTTAATTTTGTACTTGTGTATACCTGTTTTGGACCAGCAGATGGTGCTGTTGCATTCATATTATGTGCATTACAAGACTGTAAGGGTTAAAATCCCAGTGAAAGCTATTTAAACAGGTGTACCTGTATAATCACTTACCACATGATTAAGGGGCATAGTTCCCCGAAACGTTGTGGCTGTTTGACTCTGCACTTGTTCTAATAAAGCATTGAAAATTTGGCATTTTGGAGAGCTTCATCCTTATTGTTTTCATGTGTCACTGTGTCACCCTGCAGGGGAGAGACAGACTCATAGCTCCTTCTGTCTGTGTCACTGTGTCACCCTGCAGGGGGAGGGACAGACTCATAGATCCCTTCTGTCTGTGTCACTGTGTCACCCTGCAGGGGGAGGGACAGACTCATAGCTCCCTTCTGTCTGTGTCACTGTGTCACCCTGCAGGGGGAGGGACAGACTCATAGATCCCTTCTGTCTGTGTCACCTGCAGTGGGAGGGACAGACTCCTAGCTCCCTACTCTCTGTGTCACCCTGCAGGGGGAGGGACAGACTCATAGCTCCCTTCTGTCTATGTCACTGTGTCACCCTGCAGGGGGAGGGACAGACTCATAGCTCCCTTCTGTCTGTGTCACTGTGTCACCCTGCAGTGGGAGGGACAGACTAATAGCTCCCTTCTGTCTATATCACTGTGTCACCTGCAGGGGGAGGGGCAGACTCTTAACTCCCTTCTGTCTGTTTCACTGTGTCACCCTGCAGGGGGAGGGGCATACTCTTAACTCCCTTCTGTATGTGTTACTGTGTCACCCTTTAGAGGGAGGGACAGATTTATAGCTCCCTTCTGTCTGTGTCACAGTGTCACCCTGAAGGGGGAGGGATAGACTTGTAGCTCCCTTCTGTCTGTGTCACTGTGTCACCCTTCAGGGGGAGAGACAGTCTCATAGCTCCCTTCTGTCTGTGTCACTGTGTCACCCTGTAGGGGGAGGGACAGACTCATAGCTCCCTTCTGTCTGTGTCACTGTGTCACCTGCAGGGGGAGGGACAAACTCATAGCTCCCTTCTCTCTGTGTCAATGTGTCACCTGCAGGGGGAGGGACAGACTCATAACTCCCTTCTGTCTGTGTCTCTTTTACCCTGCTGAGGAGGAAGGATACATTCATAGTGCTTATCTATTTGCAACAGTGTTTCATCCTGCAGGGAGAGGAAATATTTAGATATCTTACTTACAACTGTGTTATAATTAACCTGCTATTTGATGGTGTTAACCACTTAGGAATTTCAATAATCCTACTTGCATTTTTCTCATTTAGTTTTCACTGCATAATATGGGTACCAAATACTAAATAAAGTAAAGTCATATTGAATTATTTTATTGATTTATTTTTAAAAAGTAGTACATAATGCAATTATTAAAATTTATATTTATTTCATCCAGATTCAACAATATAATTTCAGGATAACACCAATCAATTATTCTGGAGTATTCTATTCAGTTAACTGATCATTTTGAACTGTCACTATTATGTAGTAGCATTGCAAGAATTATTTGAGGGGTGTGGTCTGACCTGTGATTGGCAGCAGCTAGAATAGCAGTCTATTGAAAATAAAAACAATAACAAACTTTCTTTTAAACCTTTCTAAAATACCACATGGGAATTAGGCAGAGAAAGAAAATATGTTTACATTAAATACATTTGAAATTAAATAATTTGAGATTGTATTATAAAATGATTTTAATTGTTTGTAGTAAAAAAAATATTGCATTATTTTGGGCCATTGCTTCTGAACTCCAGTGCTTAAGTGCCCCTAACAGGCAAAATTGTCCTGACATCTTAACTATTGCACAGGGGAAATAATCAGCTGATGGATAAGAGCAAGTTAGTAACTATGGTTACTGATCAGCTGATTATTTCACCTGTGCAATAGTTAAGAGGTCAGGAAAATCTTGGATGTTAGGGGTACTTAAGTACTGCAGTTTAGAAACAATGGTCTAGATTACAAGTGGAGCGGTAATTAGTGCTTGTTGGGTTTGTGCGAGTTGAGACCTATTGTAAAGTGTAAAGCTTAAAAAATGTACGCAAAACAAAACATAAATACATTAAAATAAAGCGTTATACTCATACATACACTATCTGATAAATATCATTCATATAAATATTCATAAAAAGTATTATAAGGGGAGGGCGGAGCTAGCTAGCCTAGGAGATGGCTGCTTTTCTGTAGAGCTCCTGAGCCCTTTTTGTGTGAGGACGATTTCGGCATATGCCAGTTAACTTTCTGAAGCCAAAAAAGTTTAGAGATGTAGAAGAAAACAGTTCTGCTACATTTGAAGCCCTATTCTGAATTTTGAAAGTGGCAACCTCTGCACCGGACGGTCAGCGTGCTTCCACAGACTTCCTCTAACCACATGGCCCACGGAGTTACGAGAATGTGGCTCTAAAATAAGAGGCTAATCCTTCAGGGAGTCTACATAAGGACCGGATCCCTACAACCCGCACAACTAACTAGATGGCCGCATAGAGAACACCAAACAGCACCGGAGGGGGAGGCGAGCCCCGCAATAGGCCGCAGCCTAAGCTAGAGTCTCTCACGTAACAATCGTGTGGTGAAAAAGCCAGGACTTACTTCTTGAAGAGGAGGTCTCTGATCCGATGGGAGGTTGGTCTGTTTGGATTGCGACCGCATGTACCACCAACTCGAAAGCAGACTTTTTAACCGCAGTTAGAAGATATATAAGCACTGTTATAGTGCGCCTCCATTTGCAAGAGTTGGCAACACAGTGCTAGCGGCGCGATCTGGGAGTTGTTAGCCCTATTATTAAGACTCAGGGGATCAAACCAGCCACAACATCCCTCATAAATGGAGTAATACCCTTAGAAAGATATTTCACAAAGCGGAATATACAAGCTATAATTAAAGTGGCCAAATGCCTCACTTATACAAGCATAAATAATGCTAGCTAGGCCCATGACTATGCTTGGATGTACTGTGTCATAACTAAGGTTATAATCTATAATCTCTCCTAGTAAGCAACAGCACTTTCATCACATAAATGCATTGCTTGTCAGCCTTATAGTGCAGCTGGTTTTGTACATGCTAAATCTCATCACTCATGCTCACTGAATTTTTGCTGATTTTAGTCTCAAAGTAAAGGAGAAATTGCTTATAGCACTTGAAAGACTTACATACTGGTACTTGAAAGATTTCAAAGTCTTTTAAATCTACCCTGGCAGCAAACACGATTATTGAACAGGGAGGTTGGTGAGAGACACAAATTTAAAAACATAAGGGCATGCTCATCAAGCAACACAGCCACATAAAGTCTTTACTTAGCAATTAATCTCTAATCTCCTCTCATAAGGCCCCAGACCCATTGAAATCCTCACCTTACACCGGGGTACCTGAAGCAGAGATACAGAGTTCATATGAGTGTCAAAATGTCATCCAAGAAGACTAATAAAGCTGGAAAACAACACAAGAAACTAAAAGATCCACCACCCTCAGTGAATAATTTTTTCAAATCCCTGGAGCCCAGAACCCCTGGCAAAGCAGCAGCAGATCAAATAGAAGATGCATCGTACCAAAGCACTTCGGATTCTGAGGTGGAACAAACCACAGAGACTATAACTATCCCTACTGCACTGTTTGAAGCAATTCCATCAAAAAAAGATTTTTCCTCACTGATCTCTCAGGTCAAGCAGTGCATAAGAGAGGAAATAGCAGACATCAAAAAGGAGATTACGGACACGGGTCACAGAGTTGAAACTCTTGAAAATAACCAGGATTCACATACATCTGCTATATCTGACCTACACACCCTTATTCAAAAACAAAACTCCACTATCTCTGAGCTAGAAGATAAGGTGGATGACACCGAAAACAGGAACAGGAGGCATAACATTCGTCTCAGAGGAATCCCAGAGACCATCCCCCCTTCAGAATTAGAGCAATACCTCCAGGATTTCTTTAGTGCCCTAAGAAAAGAGGATTCTCTGACCAAAATTGAAATTGACAGAGCACACAGGGCTCTCCGTCCTAAACCGCCAGAAGGGCAGCCTCCCAGGGACGTGATAACTCATATTACAAGCTTCCAAGTAAAAGAGGAACTAATGAAACTGGCGAGACAGCAACAACCCATTAAATACGAAAATGCTGACATTCAAATGTTCACTGATCTATCACAGAGGACTCTGCTGAAAAGAAAGGAACTTAAGCCCTTAACAACTCTTCTTTGAAGCAAAAATATTCCATATAGATGGGGGTTCCCCTTCCATCTGCTCATCATCTGGAGAGGCAGACGCCTTATATGCTCATCGCCTAAAGATATCATATCTATCTGCAAGGACCTGGACTTACAACCCCCTAGGTGGGAAGAAGAGCAGTCCAGCACAAATGATGGATCAGGCCCTCTCGCCACTCTAGCCCTGCCCCAGAGGAAGGAATGGCTGACCTCTCAAAATAAGAAAGCTAGAAAACAACCACAGACCCCCCATACTAAGGCGACAGGAAAAGGATGAGGAGCCCGAGCCATTCTGGAACTTATTGAGCTTATTATTGCTCCAAATTCAATTTGTAGTTATCTGACACATGATGGTGCCTTGTTAAGGTATTGGTACGTGTACCAATCTATTAGCTTCAATAAATATAATTTCAAAAAAAAAAAAAAAAAAAAGGGGAGGAGTGAGAACCTCCACTGCAGACTGTTACACATATTATTTAGTCATTATGAGATAAAATATTGTTTGATCCAGAGGTTTTGGTATTCAATTAGTTACTCCTTACTAGTTCTCACACAGTTGGAATAGATTTTCCCTATATATTGCAAAATGTTTGATATATATTGTTTGAAAAACCTGTTTTACATCCTTTCTTTCTTCCTTCTTAGCATATTTTCACTTTTTCTTTCCTATCCTGGCAACGTCACTCCACACAAAGAGCAGAGCTACATGCGGGAGCCATATGCTTGATACACAATCTTGATGACACCCTTAAATGAGTAAGTACAACTCACAAAATATTACAATTTTCACACAAAATGCAAAAAGTCTGAACTGTCCTCATAAAAGGAGACTAGCCATATTGGACCTCCGGAAGAGAGGAGGCCTTATTTTAATGCTGCAAGAAACTCATTTTAAATCTAATACGGTCCCAAAATTTTTCTCCACATACTATCCACAACATTATCATTGCACTAACCCCCACAAAAAGATTAATGGAGTCAGCATTCTGATCCATAAGTCACTACCATTCACTAAAACCCATTTAACCTCAGATAAGGAAGGGAGATTTCTCTGTTTACGGGGGAAACCTTAATGGCAAACCAGTCACCCTGGTAAACCTATATGCACCTAACAAACATCAGGATGTTTTTATATCATCAGTCTCTAACTCAATAATAAAAGAAGCTCAGGGATCTCTGATAATAGCTGGAGACTTGAACATTACCTTAAACCCTACCATTGACTGCACTAACCCTGACACTAGATCCAGAACACCCCACCTAAATAGTATATGGCAAAATCTTAAGCTGATGGGGGTACATGATGTATGGAGATTTCTCAACCTAGAAAAGCTAGATTTCACCTTCTTCTCAAACCCCAAGAGAAATTACTCTAGACTAGACTACATCCTATTAGACCACCTCGCCCTCTCACATGTCCAACAATCAAATATAAAACATACTACATGGTCAGACCACTCCTTGGTAACATGCACGATTTTCTGGCCGTCTGCCCCACTTAAGCCTTACCAGTGGAGACTGGATGAATCCCTGCTCCTCGATAAAAAACAGACAAAGATCCTTGCTAGACACATAGACTCATATTTCTGCACGAACAAGACTCCAGATGTAAGCACCCCCACTATTTGGGAAGCACATAAAAGCACAATTAGGGGAGAATTTATTAAGTTAAAAGCACAAATTACAAACAAAATAGAGAGGAAACTGAAGCACTAGCCAAAGACATTGCAGAACTAGACTTTCTACATAAATCCCATCCAGAGGACACCACACTCCGGGTCCAACTTTATGAGAAAAGGAGTAGGATGTGTAGGATCTTGCAAATTAAATCTCAAAGGCAGCTATTATACTTACAACAAAACTTCTATAGAGAAGGGAATAAGCCGGGAAAGCTTTTAGCAAAAGCATTAAGACAACAACAACAGAAAACATATGTACACTCAATTATCTCTTCTAAAGAGGGTAGTTTGGAAGATTCCAAGAGCATAGCCGTAGAATTTAAAGAATTCTACCACAAATTGTACAATCTCTTCCCGAATAGAAAATCCAGCCCTCATAGGCAGACATGCCAGCAATATTTAAAAGACTGCCCAGTTCCACAGTTAACTTTAGATCAGCACAACTCCTTAGAACAGCCAATTCAGACCTCAGAGGTAATGAAGGCAATAAAGCAACTAAAACAGAATAAAGCTCCAGGGCCAGATGGCTTCTCAGGCCTCTACTATAAAACATTTGCTAAGCAGTTAGCTCCTCACCTAACAGAACTTTTTAACTCCATCTCAGACAGCCTTCCCTTCCTAGATTCTATGTTACAAGCTCATATCACAGTATTAGCAAAACCAGGCAAACCACCCAACTCCCCAGCAAATTTCAGACCGATATCCCTCTTAAACGTGGACTTAAAATTATATGCAAAAATACTAGCAACCCGTATGAACTATATCTTACCCTCAATCATACATCAGGACCAGGTAGGCTTTGTTCCTAATAGGGAAGCAAAGGACAATACGACCAAAATACTCAATCTTTTAGACCATGTCACGACTAACAAGATCCCAACGATTTTTCTTTCTACTGACGCTGAAAAAGCATTCGACAGACTAGACTGGACATACCTACATGAGACGCTAAGACACTTCAACTTCCCCGACTCTTTTATCAAAAAAATCCTGACAGGGGAGGCGGAGCTAGCCTGTGAACAGTGTAGACGTGTCTGCATAGAGCTCCTAAAAAAGTACCAGCAAAACCTGTTTTAAAAGACCGTTTTTTTCTCATCTCAACTCAGCTTCCCTAATTATCTTGCCCTGGAGGGACTTCTAACTACTCGTTTGGGGCTGAGACCCCTGCTGCCTTGCTGCTGACAGCATTTCACACTCTGCTAGACCGGGCAGCATAAAATCCAGGGGGATTCTAAGGAGCGATCCTCCCTACCTACATCACAAATCCCTACACCGGGTACTTGGAGGTACCCCCCCCGGACACCTACCTGCTGAGGAGCGCTACCGCAACTTCCCAGAGAAGAACTGACCCGGCCGGCGAAAAGGCGCGAAAGGGCGCCATTAACTTCTGACGTCATCAGGCTGCGACAAAGTGAAAGGGAACACAGGCACCGGTAAGCGTTAAGGCAGTAGGCCTATGGAACACGACCCCCATAGACACTATAAAGAGCAGTGAGCACTATCACCACATCTTAAGGGGGAACACTTGCAGACCACTGTGCGCCGGAGGGCCAGGCTCCGCTCCGGTGCACATACTAAGTGAGCCATATCTGCCTGTCTCATTATACAAGCTACTTGTGACCTGGCAAACCTGGGCTGCAGGAGAAAGGTCTACTCACTCTTAAGTCTGGCCACTATTCCACTGAGCTATCGCAGCCCACAGCACAGAGGTACAAAATACCGGTTTAAATAAACACTCATCAATAAACTGCTGGGACTTTCTGCTAACAGTACCCTGTTAAACTATACCTGCCTGCCATCTGGCCACTTGCTTTTACCTACATATCACTGTTTGATGGGATACAATATTTGAACTCTGGCCTCCCATTAAAAATTCCAGCAACTGCCACACTTTATCTGATGATGATGTGAGCTTTGTCCTGTCTGGCTCAGAAATCTCACTAAAAGATATAAGAGATCCACCATCCATCATCCCTGACTCTTCCTAACACTGCAACTTCTAAGCTAATCAGCTACAAAGGGAAAGATAGAAAAGCTGTGTCTCTCCCCCTCCTTTCCTGCTCCAGCCTAGAGCAGGTCATATCCCAGCTCCTTTTTCCGGCTAAGCCCAGTGGTGGCACTTTCCCCTGGGGAGAGACACCTCTTATATTGGAATTTTGTCTCTAAGAGCTAGTCATCACATATACCCCAGCCGGTCAGGTTTCTACTCACAATTACAACTGCAGTCACTCCTGCCATTTTTCTTTCTAACTAGTCTCTCCAATCTGGCAATGAGGTGCTAAGCCCTGCGGCACCCCTCCCCACCGGTGTGAATCAGCTGTGCCTACTGAGACCCCCCACCTAAGAGTCTGCTTCCGCTCTCCCCTTTTAAAAGGTCTCTGTCTCCCAACTCACTTGCAGTCAGAAATCTTGCTACACAATGTCCCAACAATCTAAAAGGAAGTCTAAGGGTCCTCATACTTCAAAACACACGGTCCGTGACCATTTTCAGCCAATCCGAGACCCCCTCCCGGACATCTCGGATGATGATAGATCGTTATCTCCTTCTTTATCTGAGGAGAGGGCCAGTGTGAGGTGCTCACCACCATCTCGCATACAGTCTGAAACGGTCACCATTGACTCTATCAAATTGTTACTAGATCAACAAACCCAATTTTTTGCAAAAAGATTTGACAAGCTTGAGAGGTCTTTTGACGATCTACGGAAAGACATTGTTACAGTCAACGAGAGAACTGATATAATTGAACGGAAACAAGAAGATTTGCTGGTAGATCACACGAACTGGGTTAGCTATACTCAAAACCTGGCAGATCAGGTATCTTCCTTAGAGGCGAAACTGGCAGACCTGGAGGACCGCTCCAGGCGGAACAATATTAGAATACATGGAATTCCTGAATCTGTGGGCCCTCAGGAGCTTGAAAAATATGCCCAAGCGCTGTTCAGTGCTATCTTAGGTCCTTCAGGAGACCATGACGTGAGAATTGACAGAATCCATAGAGCTTCCAGACCACAAAATCTCCCTATGGATAAACCTCGGGACACCATAGCCAGACTCCATTACTACTCCTCTAAAGACCGGCTTATGAAAGTGACCCTTAGGCAACCTCAACTACCTGACCAATTTCAGGACATTGCATTATTTCCTGATCTATCCTCCTTTACCCTGCAACAAGAAGGAGCTTCAATGAATCCACCAGAACCCTACGCCTACACCAAATCCGGTATAGATGGGGATACCCTACAAAATTGATCATCACTAAAGATGGGACTCAACACACAGCTCTGACCCCACGACAAGCTCAAGATCTGCTGAGGGTTTGGAACCTCCCCGCTGGAATTGTGGATGGCGATCTTCCCCGCCCACATGGAGGGGGCCCGCCGCTGAGACCAGGGGCTCAGGCCTGGAATCCAGACAGATTGGAGGGGGCTCGGCAGGGTCCAGTCCGTTAAAGCAAACCTCTTTATTATCAGTGCCTTACTAGCCTTGACCTAGGGCTGGACACCTGTTGGTTGCACCTAAGACTGAGATTGTCCCCAATACCTTCAAGGGTCTAAATGGACTGGTAATGTACTAAAAACTGCACCAATGGTTATTTATCTGTTGTTTACTGTTTATTCTGTTTATAGGTGCCTCAAGTGGGGCAACTGTTTTCTTTGAGTGTTACTTCTCTTCATTCGTTGATGTAGCTGTTAAGGATACTCCCGCTATCTCTATTTACCCTCTCTTCCCCCTTACGCCCTCTTTTCTGCTGGCTTTTTCTTTCCTTCTTCATCTGCCTCTCTCTGGCCCCTACCCATACTCCCACTGCCCTTAATACCCCACCCAGTTGGCTGAGCGCTATACTCTACTCTCCCTACTTGCTATTCGCCTCCTGGTTGACGTTTATTGCCTCCTGTGGCCTACACACTGCAGAGGTGAGTTTGGGGGGCTATATCATTTTCACTATATGATCTCACAGTAGATTACTCTCACTAGTTATTTGCTCACCTTGCCTTAGCTCTAACCTGCTACTCCTCCTTCTTCCAGATCCCTTTCCCTTAACCCCTCCCCCGCCTCCTCATTTCCCGCTAGAACTATTCCCTGCCCTTCTTCCCATGATGATTTCAACTATTTTCCATCCTACCTAAGCCCTCCCTCCTAATCCATCCCTAGGCCCTCCTCTCTGATATGGTCTCATGTCTCCCCAAGATCAACCCCCTCCCCTGAGTCTAAATACAAATATGTGATCTATTTTGTTGAATTGCATGTTCTTTTGTCTAAAATTTTACATTCCAGGTGTCCTTCAACATTCCCTATGTTTCAAATATACCTATTAATGTTGTATGTGTTTATTCATTAAGGTCTATATATACTAATCGATGTATAACTTACCTATGCAAGTTAATTTCCCTTGGAATCTATGGCTACCCTAAATCTCTGAGGATATATGGGGGTTGGGGAAATGTTGTAGTGTAGGCATGTTACAATCTGACTCCAGCTGATAACCAAGATCATTTGCAGGGGTGCCTTCAATATGCTCACATCCTGAGACTCTAGTTTACTCTCTACGCTCAGGTTTGCTCTTGGGAATCGCAAGTGTATGTTTAGTCATCCCGACATACACCCATCCTGACAAAAACCATAGAATAAGACACAGGATTAACCACTATACCCCCCTCGTCTGCGACCTTTGGTTCTAGCCTCCCATACTTTCCCTTGTCCCCTCGCATAAGTCGCCTCCCCTTCCCTCTGTACCCTTCCCTTCAACCTTCCTTCCCCGCCTTCCCATCTCCTACTAGAACTATTTCCTCCCCTCTCCCCCTGATAACTTCCAGCCCCCCCCATCCTACCTTAGTCCCCCTCCCTAACCCATACCTAGCTCCCGCTCTCTGATATGGTTTTATGCTTCCCCTTGCAGCTATTGAAGTAATGAACGGGTTAAGCTGCACCATTTCCCTGAGTTTATTTACAAATATGTGACCTTCCTTGTTGAAATGTATGTTATTATATCTAAAATTTTACACACTATGCGTCTTTCTGCATGTTCTATGTTTTAAATATGTCTATCATTGTGTTATATGCTTATCCGTTACGACCTATATGCACTAATTGCTGTATAACTTACCTATCCAGGTTTGCCTTTGGGAATCACAGGTCTATCTAGTCAAATCCGATATACACCCAACACGACCAAAAGCATAGAACAAGACACAGGATTTCCCACTGCACCCTCCTTGTCTACTACCTTTAGTTCTAACCTCCCATATTTTCCTGCTTCCCTTTTTCCCCACATTAACCCTATAAGCTGCCTGACCACAGCTCTTTTAACTAGTAGTTAATTACCTATACACTGTGCACCGGTGGTGGGGGGGAGCCCTTTGGTCCCCCCCTTCATTGACCTTCCCTTTCCCCAACCGGGGACTGACTTGTTAGGTGCGGTTAGGGATAAATAACACTATCCTCCATACCCCTTATTTGGTAGAGTGAAGTAGTCTCTACCCAGTCCGAAGAACCTAACGCAACACAGTGTCCCGTCCCCATATTCCCTTATCTTACACTTCTTACCCACCCCCATATTTGCCATTAGTTCTTCGGATCCCCTAACTTCCCCCTACTCCTACACTGGTTCATTGGGTGGTTTACACTCAGCAGTTCATAAACTCAATCCCAACATATCTTAGAAGGTTCCATGCGCATAACAACCACTCCTTTTTCTATGTGATTCCCAATACGCACTTATGATTGTGAATGTCGAGTCTCCTGCGGGAACCAGACTTCAGATCCCACGAGTGGATCTATTTGATACAGTTGACATTTGTATGTTCGGTTTATTATTGTTCTAAATGAGGCAGCATTGGGGTCCACTCCCCGGACTCACCGTCAGTCAGAGATTGTAAGCACTCTTGGAAAGTTACCGACTTGTATTATCCTATACGTCAATGTTTTTTTTCTATTGCAGTGTTGGCTCTGTACGACAATGTTTCTTTTTTTTTATTGCAATGTTTGTATATTGGATTTTGTTATTGCCTCAATAAAAATATATTTTCAAAAAAAAAAAAAAAAAAAAAAATCCTGACACTATATTCAAATCCCACTGCCCAAATTAGGGTTAACGGTATCCTATCAGATAGTTTTGAAATAAGGAATGGGTCTAGACAGGGATGCCCTCTCTCTCCTCTCCTGTTCATTTTATCCTTAGAACATTTGGCAGCTAGAATTAGACTAAATAGACACATCCAAGGAATATCTCTTGACAAACAAACCCACAAACTAGCGATCTTCGCTGATGATTTACTGCTAACACTCACTAATCCCAAGGCTTCTCTTAAAAACGCACTTACCGAATTATCACACTTCAGTGCAGTTTCTAACTTTTCAATTAACCTTACCAAATCAGAATATCTACCCTTAAACTTATCACAACAAATGTTAGAGGATATTAAACAGACCAATGATATCAAAATACAAACTAAATTTCTTAAGTACCTGGGGATATGTATCACTCCTGACAAATCAGAGCTTTGCAAACATAACTATGGGTCTTTAATTTCGGAGTTTCAAAGACTGGTCTCGACTTGGCTTCCCAAGTCTATATCTTGGCTAGGAAGAATACAAGCTGCCAAAATGGTACTTTTACCTAAGGTATTATATATTCTTCAGACAGTCCCAATCCCAGGCATCCTAAGAGAGCTAGATACTTTGCAGAGAATCATAAACGACTATATCTGGCATAGACGCCCACCTCGTATTAATAAAAACACAATATATAAATTGCCCAAAGATGGAGGTCTGGGAGTACCACACCTCCGCTCATATAAGCTAGCAATATCATTACAAAGAGTAGCAGACTGGTGTAGAGCTGATGGATCAAATTCCAAATGCTGGATTCAAATAGAGTCAGCCATGGCAACTACCACAAATTTATGTGGAGTCTGCTGGAACCCCTCCTCATATAATAAACAGACTATTTCAGCCTCTTTTATTTCTAACGAAACTTGGTCAGACTGGAAACAGTTTTGCAAAATCTCCCAATGCCACACACCCAATTTCTCCCCCCCTTACCACCCTACTCCATAACAAAGACTTTACGCCAGGCCTTCAGACGAAGAGTGGGAACCCTTTAAGATTTCAAGATCTCTTACCCATTTACCTCCTGCTGGATGGAAATAATATTAAAAATGCACGACAACTATCCAAATTAAACCATAACTTCTTCACATCATGGTTTAGAATACATCAGGCCAAACACTTTATCTCAACACATAGAAACAAGGGCAAATCTTTCAAGGCCACTTACAACCTTTGAACAGCTATGCATCTCACCAACTCCTGTCTCCAGAACCTATCTCTATCTATATAAATTAATATTAGACAATAATTTTCCTCAGTTACCATCTTATACACAGAAATGGGACAAAGAGACTGGTAGCATCACTACACCACAAACATGGAAAATGAGATTCAAACACCTGTCACACTCAAGCCACTCATCACAGGCAAAAGAAACAAATATAAAAATGATGATGAGATGGTATCTCACCCCGGCAAAAATAAAATACATATATAAAAAATCTACGGGATTATGCTGGAGGGGATGCCAGCTAGAAGGCCACTTATCGCATATATGGTGGGAATGCGAATTTATTAAACCCTTCTGGTCCAGTCTTTTCACAAACATTAACAAAACCTTAGGAACCCAGCTTTCCCCAACACCTGACCTAATACTACTCAGCCATCCTACAGGCATCTCATGTAAAATACGTAAACATCTATACCAAATTATGCTGAATACAGCCAACCAGTTAATACCGAAATTCTGGAAGAAAGCACAAATTCCCGCCATACATGAGTGGGTTGAATTAGTTAATAAAAACCTTCTGTTAGAAAGGTTCCACTATTTAAAATTGGGGCAACTATCCCTTTTCCATGACATTCAGTTCTTATGGGACACCTTCCTTCAGGGTAATACCCGAACCTGACGTTTTGTATCACATTGTGTGAGTCATGGTTACATGAACAATTACTCTTCTTCTTGAGACATATTAGAAGAACAAACAACCACATTATACACAAATTAAAAGGAGTACGTTGCCTACTTTGCCTACTTTTCCTGCTATTCCCCCCTATTTCTTTCTATACCTTCCCCCTTCCTTATCCTATTTTGTTTTCTATATATAGGCACAATTGCATGTCTTAGCCATTTTTACACTGGCATAATGTATGTTCCCTATCAAAAAAGGATAATACTGTAATTAAAACATCTTTAATTATCTACGACATAGTTAAGTATAGACACCTTCATAATATGACAATACGGTAGTCACTTTCATTGGACTATTATTACACAATTAGTGTATACAAAGACTGCCTTTCACCAGCTAATATGAAAAGAATTACTCCGCAGAAGTGTGTCTTGTTTATCTTAGATATATGCAAAGCAGTACTGAGTATTGTCATTTTGTCACGTTATAACGTTGTGATCTAAGGACATTATGCCTCACGACCAATTGTTATTTGTTGCTTATCCTGTTTATATGTAACACTTGACTGTTATACTCTCTTTATTCAATTTAATAAAAAGAATATAAAAAAAAAAAAAAAAAAAGTATTATAAGGGTTACAAATGATATGGTATATGGCAAGGTGTTTGAATGGAAAGGCCTATATTGTGTGTGCGTTGTGGGAATATATTTCTATATATTTGTATAAACATGTGTATACACATATAAAAAAACCATGTGTGTGTATATATATATATATATATATATATATATATATATATATATATATATATATATATATATATATATATATATATATATATATATATATATATATATATATATATATATGAGAATAGAAAGGAGCAGGGTGGCGCAGAGAACCAAAGCTAGAGAACACAGTTAATGTACAACAATGTAAATATAGAACAGCAGATAAGATAAAATATAATAAATATAATAAAATTATTACATGTACAGAATCAAATCCATAAAATAAGTAAAACACAAATAAAAAACTGATATATCAGAGGGAGATATATGGTAAATATGAAATAGGCCTAAGCCCAATGATGAGTCTAAAATAAAATAATCCAGTGCACATCAGATGTAGAGGAAAACAATCTTCATGCGGTAATCCTCTAATGGATGTACACTTACTTCAAAAAAACCTCAATCAAATGAGGTAAGAATGTAGCACTTTCATAGATGGCAAGGCACCTCCTGTAGAATGGATGGAATACGATAACTGTGGGTCTCCCAGTATATAAACTTCTGTGTCTTGGAATACTGATAGTAGAACCTTCCCAGACTCCTCGTGCTCTCTTTAGTGAGTGGTAACTTCCAATTCCAGTATAGGTGTCATCTAAAAGGAACCAGAAACGCATAATAGTGTAAAACAGGCTTTAATAGAACATAAACTGACACACAATAAGTTACACTCACATTAATGAACCTCAACTAATGAGGTATGATAATAGCACATAAAAGAAGTGAAGCTGAAGCCCAGAAGTCCTGTAGTCATCCGTAGTAGGAAGACAGTCAAGATAAAAATCAAAGGCTCCAGATATACAGAGGCACAGGTAAATCCCAAACCATAGACAGGCCGTGCACCTTCCTTAAATATCTTACGCATTTCGAAGGGTTAAGTAATTTAGATTCCCTTCTTCATCAGAGGTAAGGACTATTGCAAAACTCACCTTTAAATAGTGCCCAAAAATTGCTACATTTAATTTCCTATTCGGCCAAGAATGGTTTGACACGCAAGCTAGCATTTCCGGAGTCCGTGACACGCAAGACGTTATTTCCGGACATGCGCAGAATCAAGGGAGACTCCCTCTCAGGCTCTAACGTTGTCATAGATACCGACAACAAAAAACTTAACATGAAAAGGAGACTGCGGCAATGCTTACAAAGCGTGTCAACGCCAAACGGGGTATAATAAAACATATGTATTGATAAGCAAAGTATGAAAAACAAGAAAAACTAGTGCATATTAGCTGATATTAATATTACACATAATGCGATAAACGAATATTACAATACATATACCTACATCAATAGCAAAAAATATATATATATATCTTAAAAATGTTTATGGCTAAAAACGAAATATCTATATAAAAACATAATTTAAATACATTCTTAAAAGCATTGTTTTAAAAAAATAGATCCCCTTCATAAAAACATCTAGATATATAGTATGTATCAGCATATTATATGTAAGACATGAATAACTCTCATATAGGACATATACGTCCTATTATCTCCTTTAGAACCAAGGAAGAGAAATAAAGACAAAAAGAGAAACAAAGAACAACTAAGGGAAGAAAGGAAGAGAAAGATAATAATTCGTACTTCCAAAAAATATTATATTATATTGTTATAATTTGATAAGATCCCCAATATATATCAATATAGAAATTTTATAAAGTGTATAAAAATAAATATAAATCCAAAGTTGAGATCAAAGTATGATATCAACAGTGGGAGAGATGTAAATACACCGGATTTATATGTACACATATGTGTATATTTTTATTTATATTATTATTTATATTTACAAAAAAGCAGCAATGTCTATATCCACATTTAGTCCAGCTGGGACCCTAGTGTTGAATGCATGGATCCCAATACGTCTCCCTCTGTCTAAGGAGAGTCTCCCTATTACCACCCCTAATTCCTACATTTACATGCTCTAAGATCGTACCCCTTAGGCATTCAGGGTTTTCGTGGTGTATATGTCTGTAATGTTCAGACAAATTGTGAGATTTTAGACCTTCTTTGATATTAGTAACATGCTCATAGAGCCCTTTTTTTATATGGTCTCGTAGTTCTACCTATATACTGAAGGTTACAGCTACACTGTAATAGGTATACTACATATGTAGTTTTACAGTTAACCAGACTATTAATCCTGCATTCTTTCCCATTCGAAGTTGAATTGATGCATTTCGTAGGTTTTTTACCATGATACATTTTTTCACATGATACACAGTTCAATCTGTTGCATCTATAGAATCCTACAGATTCTTTATTTAACCAATTCTCCTTCCTTTTCATATCTTTCAATTGACTGGGGGCTATAATAGATTTTAGGTTTTTGTTCCTCCTAAAGATACAATTCCGTTTTGGTCCCTATTTTGTCTCTTAGTAAATCATCCTTTTGAAGGATATACCAAAGCTTTTTTAAAATCTGCTTAATACCTTCAGATCCTTCATTGTAGGTTGATATAAAGCAAGCATTGGTATGCCCAGATTTTTTCTCTTTCTCTGGTATTAAAGAACCAGGCGTATCCTTAGGTTTATATTTGTCTTCTACCCTATTATGAGCCTTTTCAATCCATTTTTTCTTATATCCCTTCTCAAGGAATTTTTGAGCCAACTTATCTGCTTCTATTGTATAATCATCATAGTTAGTACAATTCCTTCTTATTCTTTCCATTTGTCCCACAGGGATATTCTTTATCCAGGACATATGGTGGCCACTGGAGGCGTGAATGTATCCATTACAGTCTGTTTCCTTTGTAAATAGTTGTGTTTTTATAGTACCATTTTGATGAAATAAGGCGAGGTCCAGAAATTCTATTTCCTTTTTGCTATGTTTTTCAGTGAACTTGAGATTCATGTCATTGACATTAAGATATTCGAAGAATTGGACCAGAGAGTCTTCCTCTCCCCTCCATATCAAAACAATATCATCAATGAATCTAAGCCAGATCACAACATTGTCATAGAAAGGGTTATTTTGCCATACATATTTTTCCTCCCAATAACCCATGTACAGGTTGGCGTAGCTAGGGGCAAATTTAGTGCCCATAGCTGTTCCGCCAACCTGTACATAGTAATCATTTTCAAATAGGAAATAGTTTTTTCCAAGATAAATTCAATTGCCTCTTTCAAAAAATTTTGTTTATTTAGTGACAAATTGGTTGATGTATCTAGCCAATGTCCTACTGCTTCAATCCCCAACTTATGCGGGATGTTTGTATACAGGGCTGTTACATCAATCGTAGCCCAAATGTAATCCGCTTCCCATTTAATCTTAGTTATCTTGGATATAGTGTCTGGAGTATCCTTAATATAAGATTTAACTTTTGATACTATGGGTTGCAAATAATGGTCCACATATTCAGATAATGGGGAAGTCAAAGAATCAATTCCTGCAATAATAGGTCGGCCCGGAGGATTCTGTATATCTTTATGGACCTTAGGTAAATGATAGAAGACAGCCGTTTTAGGCTCTCTTCTATCCAGAAACATGAGTTCATCGTTATTTAAGATCCCATAAATAAAGAAAAGAAATTGTCTATTGATGAAGGGAATGAAATCCTTAATGAAAATTTAAGTATTACCAATCCCAAAACATCTCTTTGAGAAATTAGAAAAATTGACAAAAAAACAACTTCTTAGTTGGCATGACTGCACAAACCTAGAAAGGTATGTTAAATATAAGATTATACCTAAAGGCCTTAAATTTGAGAAAGTTGCAATCATGGATCCATCAGAAGTCGAATTATTAACTGAATGGGACAATAGTTTGGAGGACATTTCCTTCAAATTGATAAATATTTTAATCAGATATATACAAAAACAAGTATTAACGGCTACTACTCAAATCAATGATTTTAGAGTAAGATTAAATAACTTTAAAGGGGACCTGTATTATAAGGAATTGGATATGGCCAATAAAAAGAAAATAGAGATCTTTGAATCCAAAGTTGAGAATAAAAAAAGAATAAAGTTCTTAAGGGATTATACCCTAAAAAAACAAAAGGATGAATAGAATACCTTAATTACTATCTGGGATTGATAACATAGAAGGGAGGTCCCCTAGTCGCCCGAATGAAAATAGGGAGGACTTGGATGATCAGGTTTTTCATGAAGTAGAAAACAGAAGGGAGAATGATCCAAAAGAAGGGGGATCCAATTGGGATTGGACTGACATCTATTCCCCAGATTATAGGGAAGATGGTACTGTGTGGGGTGATGTTCCTATTATGGGACACTCCAAGGCCACTACGAATAAGAATCCTAATAAAAAGAATAACATGAACTATAATAAAAACAAGAATGACAAATTGGGGGCAATTGAAAATAACCCCAAAAATATCCCGGCTAGTAATAGGAAGAGAATTCCTTCAAATAGGGTACCTAATAAATAAATGAGCCATATTAAATATGGAGGTACTGATTTGAGAATACAGGGTCATATTAACACACAAAGACTTAAAAGACACCAAAATTTGAACAGAATAGGAATAATAGACCAAATAAGCAGACTTTTTTAGAGCCACGCTTCAGGGACCACCATTTGAGTCCCCCAGCAAACAACCTCGGAACGGACCGCCGACTCCGCAATGGAGAAGGCAAAGCCAAAAAAGGGGTCTAGAAAGAAATTTAGAGGATGTAGAGCAGGGAAATTGGTACGATGCCGGAAGTTCAAAAAGGAACAGAACAAACATAGAATGGGATTATTAAAAAGCGTAAAAATATTTAATTTGACTGATAAAACCTTTCCTGAGAACACTTTAAATTTATTTAGGAAAGGCCTATCTTTTGCTCCCACTAGAGGGCCTAATCCGTTCTCTTTTGTAATCAACTATTTTATTGAGTTTTCAAACAAATATCCAGGAGGGGTAACATTACAAACTGTTAGATACATTACAGTAGCGTATTCACATATATGTAAGCAGGCAGTTCGAGTGATTGATGTTATCTAGTTCCAAGTCACCAATCTTATCTTACTGATATCATGGTTGCAGTCAATTGTACATAAGCAATTAATTACTTGATATAGAGGTACAACTACTGAGGGGGGGTTACACACCGTCTATACATTTGACATAAGTTCTGACAATTCTATCAACACATATATTTTCATTTCATTACATGGAGTAAGAGGTATAGAGTGTTATATTGCTATATGTCATACTGTGTCAGTGAGAAGGTCTCTGTTCCCAAATGTACAAAATGTCTGCAATAAAATCTTGTTGTCCCGCATATGTGTAGTGTATTTTTTCCAATGATAAAATGTGATCCACTTCTCTTAACCACATGGGTAAGTCAGGTGTTTGTGTAGATTTCCAGAACCAGGGCATAAGGCGTTTGGCGCAGTTAAGTAGACAAGAGAATAATTTTTTATGGTAAAGACAAGAAATTGAGGGGGTGTCATTTAACAAAACCATACTATGAGAGAGCGTGATGGAAAGCCCTAGTGTTGCATTAATGTATTTAGTTATGTCCTCCCAATACTTTTGAAGAAGGGGGCATGACCACCAGGTGTGTGAGAGAGTCCCTATATTTCCGCATTTCCTCCAGCACAGAGGGGAGGAACATGGAAAAATACTGTGAAGACGGTGTGGAGTTAGATACCATCTTGACAGTAGCTTATAGTTCATCTCTGCAAACACCAAGGATATGGATGATTTTTTGGTTTCTATGAAAATATGACTCCACTGAGTATCTGTGAGGGTAATGCCAAGTTCCCCTTCCCATTTAGATATGTATGATGGCCGTTTAGTTGGGAACGAACCTCTAAGAAGCTTATAGATCATAGAGATGTGGGACCTGTTCAAGGCTGTGGTTGTGCACAATTTTTCAAAGGGGTGCAAGGGTCTGGTCAGGTCATCTGTGAAGGGGCTATTTAGTATGGCATGTCTAAGTTCTAGGTAGGGGAACCAGAGATGAAATGGGGGACCTAAGATTTGCGAGAGTTCTAACTGGGAGCGGATTTGCCCATTCTTAAGTGCCAGGTGGGCTCGGACATTAGAGGGAGAATTATCAACTGTCGGAGTTTGTAGGGTCTGTGGTTGTATTAGAAGGGGGTTATTGAGGACAGGGGTTAGAGGGGATGGTATAGTTGAGATAGGATTGTTTAAGGCTAATGTTTTATCCCATACCCTTAGTGTTGCTGCCACGTAGTAGTTAACCTTAACTTCTGGGGGTCTATGCTTGGCTGGGATCCAGCACAAATCTCCAAGATTATAACCACCCGCCAAGTAGGATTCCAACTGCACCCAAGGTTTTTCATGCGAGGAGTGTTTCCATGCCACAATTCGCGCTAGGTTGGCTGCCCTAAAGTATGCTGCAAGATTCGGTGCGCTTAGACCACCATGTTCTCTATCAAGGTACAGGGTGTTTTTATTCACTCTAGTGCGTTTTTGAGCCCATATAAAGGAATCAAATACTTTTTGTTGTTGTATTAAATAAGTTTGGGGAATGTCCAAGGGAAGGACCTGAAACAGGTACAGGAATTTAGGATGATGCTCATTTTAGTGTATTAATGCGGCCCATCCACAAGAGGTGACCCTGCTTATGCCACGTCTCTAGAGATGTTTGAGTTTCTTTTTGTAATGGGATGTAGTTGAGGTCGAACAGGTCAGACTGAATAGGGGATATATCTATACCTAAATAATGAATGATATTGGTTATCTGAAAGGTAGTGTATGTTTTAATAAAACCCAGTTCCTCATCTGTTATGTGAAGGGGCAGGAGCTTCGACTTCTCCATATTAATAGAGAAGTTTGAAACCCTTTTATAGTTCGCTAATTCTGTCAGTAGCGCTGGTAGCGAAGTGGAAGGTGAACGAATAGTAAATATGATGTCATCCGCGTATAGTAAGCACTTCTGGCAGGCTGGCCCGAAGGGCATGCCCTCAATTCCGGCGTTATCTCTTACTCTGGTTGCAAGGACTTCTACTGTTAGGGCAAACAATAATGGGGATAGGGGACACCCCTGTCTCGTACCATTTCTGATAGGAATTTTCTGAGATAAGATATTGTTAGCGCTAATACGAGCAGAGGGGCAGTTATATAGTGCTTTAATACGGGAGATCAAGTTAGCTGAGAAGCCAAATTTCGACAGGGTGGCCCACAGGAAATCCCAGTCCACCCTGTCGAAGGCCTTCTCTGCATCAGTGGAAAGTAGAATTAGGGGGGATTTAATGATATTGGCAGTGTGTATGGTCTGTAGTAGTCGTATCGTATTATCTTTGGCCTCTCTCCCTGGTATAAAGCCGACTTGATCGGTGTTAACCAACGTGGGCAGAATATTATTAATTCTGGTGGCCAATATCTTCGCATATAACTTAATATCAATGTTGATCAGAGATATTGGACGATAATTTGTAACTAATTCCGTATTTTTACTGGGCTTAGGAATAACCGAGATGGTAGCCTCCAGTTGAGACTGTGAGAAATGACAGTCATGATCCAAAGCGTTGTACATTGCTAAAAGATGGGGGCTCAGGAGGGTCTTGAATAGGTGATAAAATTTAGGGGTGAATCCATCTGGGCCGGGGGCTTTGCCCTGTGGGAGGTTTTTTATGGCCACTAGTATTTATTGCATTGTGAGAGGCGAGTCTAAGGACTCGTTACTCTCTGCAGTGAGTGTGGGGAGTTTAATGTAAGATAAATAATTATTGATCATATCTGTTTTGGTTATAGGATCAGCTTGTGGTAGGTTGTATAGAGATGAGTAATAGGATGCAAACTGATTCACTATATCCAAGTTTTTAACGAGTGGGGTGCCTGATGAGTCCACTATTTTGGGGATAAAGGCTTTATAACCTTTCTTTCTGAGGGACCTGGCCAAAAACGTAAAATTTTGATTTAGTGGTGATTGCCCTCAGGTGAGCAGTCTTGACTAGGTATTGGTTAAGATCCTCTCTAGCCAGTCGCGACTGTAAAAGAAGACTTGGGGAGAGGGGGTTCTGTTTCAAGGCTTTTTCACAGTTTTGAAAGTTGGTCGTTAGTGTGAGGTATTGTGCTGCCCTCTGTTTGCGCTGCCTATGGGTGTGATCTAATATCACTCCTCTGATGTAACACTTGTAGGCCTCCCAGTTATTAGAAGCCAATGTAGCCCTTGGGTCATTAAAAGCAAAGAATTCAGTAGTTTTCTCGACTACATCGGTTGTGACAAGTGGGTCAGCCAGTATGTGATCATTAAGTCTCCATTGTTGCTGGTGCTGTGGTCTAGAAGACCAGGAAAACATGGAACATACCATGCTGTGGTCTGACCATGAGGTATGATACAGTCTGGAGTTAGTTAGTGATGTAAGGGTATTTTGGTCACAGAGAAGATAGTCAATCCGGGAATAGGAGTGTTGTGGGTGAGAGAAGAATGTAAAATCTTTTGTGGAGGGGTGTGTGATCCTCCAAGTGTCGAACAAAGGTATTTTCTTGATGGCTTGCCAATTTGCTTTTATTTGACTATATCTCATGTATGATTTGCCCGATGAGGTGTCTAATGCCGGGTTAAAAGGGAAGTTGAAATCCCCCCCCAATATTATTGGGCCCTTGGCTACATCCACTAGGTGGTTGATAACTGTGCGGAAAAAGGAAGGGGCGGGGCGGTTGGGTGCATAGATATTGACTAGGGTAATCAGTCTACCATAGTAAAGGCCAACAAGAATCAACATTCTGCCCTCATTATCTTGGTATTTATGTAGGAGAACGAAGGATGTTCCCCTTTTAAAAGAGATACATACTCCGTTGTGTTTTGTCGGTCCTGAGTTAAGAAAATGTTGGTCATAGTAGTAGTGTGATAGAGCTGGTTCTTTTCTTTTTTTAAAGTGTGTCTCCTGTAGCATAACAATGTCTAGTTGCTTTTTTATAGAAGTCGTGAAAACGCTAAAGAGCGTTTTTGAGGGGATAATAGGCCTTTAACATTTTGTGAGGCTATTTTGAAGTGACTTATTGTGGCATTGCGTGCCATAGGTGCTTGGATTGGTGTACAAGTGGGCTGCAATGCACTTGACAGGGCTTTTTGGTTGTGTTCAAGTGTTGAAGATTTAAACCACTCTAACAGCTAACTGGATGTGTCTATTTTCCAACTAAATTGAGGAGAGAAAAAGAAAGAGGAGGGAGGGGGGAGTTTCAAAGATAATAGGGAAGTTTAGTGGGAGGGGGAGAAGAAGCCCGACGGGAGTATTCCGTCTGAGGAAAGAGAACAGGAAAAGTAAGTTAATAAGTAAAACAGAGGGAGGTAGGATGGCCCAACGGGGCCCCCCCCCCAACAGATCTAGTATCTGATATGTTATGTAGTGCGTTCTAACTGGGGTTTCACATCTAGGGAGTCAATGTGTGCTACTGTTGTCAGTACACAATACATATTTGTTATCTAAAAAAGAACAAAAACAAACAAGGCATAATTAACATTAGTAACAGGAAGGGGTTAACTCGATTTAACATTAGACACCCAAAGGGTTGCCACTTAAGCATTTCCAGCACCAAAAAAAACAAAAAAGAAAAAAAAACCATATTACTAATTGGTGCAGCATTATATATATGTCTACATCTTTTCTTCAATTCTAGCACCTCCTTTCATTTCTGTTTCTGGGTGCTGTACTTCCTAGGGTATCTATCGACCCTTAAGGGCTAAACATGCTAACTTAAAATGATTAACACCATCACATTAATAGCAAATTTAACTCGTCAAATAGGAAGAACAGTGTGTTCGAGAGTTCTGTGACTAGTTCAGGTCAGAAGTCATTCTGAGCAAGTGTCTTTTACTTCAGAGAGAAGATTACCAACAGAAGGAAAAAATGTTCAAAGAATACAAAATAAATAAAGAGTTCAACAGAAAGTAAACAAGGCCAACAAAAAGCATGAGCTGCTCACTAAGTAAGTCCCGCAGCTACTACTCACAAGGTCTGGCAGATGTAGTTCGCTTTATTCATGTTCAGGAGGTGACCAGATGTGAGGATGATTCAGAGTTCAGTCTCTTTATAGCGTGCTTGCCCGCTATTTCAGACCACAGTTTCCTTTGTGGTTTTATGGGAAACGACGATGTTTTTGGTATAGAAGATTCCGGAACATCTGGAGGTGAAAGGTTGAGTTGTCTGCAAAAATCTGGGATGTTGGCAGGGTTTAGACATTCATATCTCTTTCCATCCTTAATAACTTGCAAAGATGTAGGGAAACCCCACCTATACGGTATTTTTAGTGAGCGGAGGTGCGTGGTAAAGAAGGCGAATTCTCTTCTATGTTGCAGTGTCCGTATGGAGAGGTCTTGGTATATTTGTATTTTTGCGCCCATAAAAGAAAAAGATGGCTGGGCCCTAGCAAGTTGGAAAACCTTTTCCCTGTCTCTGTAGCTCTGGAAACACACAATAATGTCTCTAGGAGGTTGATTATCTTTTGGCTTTGGGCGTAATGCTCTGTGGGCTCTTTCTAGGGGTATCTCTTCAATCACTCGTTGGTTGGAGATAGCCATAGACTGAAACAGGTTTTGTAGGTGTTCTGAGATATCCTCTCTGCTCACTGTCTCCGGGATCCCTCTGAAGCGTAAATTGTTGCGTCGTGAGCTGTTTTCGATATCATCCAATTTATTTTCGAGCTCCGCAATCTGGGATTGATGCTCTGTTAAAGAGTGTGACATGTCAGACAGCTCCTTAGTTAGTTCTTCTCTGTCGTCCTCTAATATTCCCACTCTATGGCCCAGTTCATTTATATCTTTTTTTAAATCTGCACATTCCGATTTGATACAAGATTTTACTTGATTAATAAGTGCTTCCATGGCTTTCAGGGTCACCGTTTCATCAACCAAGTGTCCAGGTGAGCTAGGCGAGGTTATGTGCGCCTGACAGGTGTCCGGGTTATCAGACAATGCTTCATCATCGCTGCCCAACTGAGGCACTTTCTTTTGCTTCTCTGTATTTTTAAAAAAAAGTGTTCATCGGAGTAATGGTGTTGGTAGTTTTGGTGTTTTTGTCCAGTTTAGAGGTTCTTCTCAGCGCCATCTTGTATACTGCGTACTCAGACTACTGTGTAAATCAGTTAAGCATGTAATGGTTGAAATCTAAACAACACCCAATGCCCAGTAATATATTATATAATAGGTCACCCTTGAATGCAAAATGCTGATTCAGGAAGAATAATATAGGTAATGGGCTTGTAGGAAAGAAATCTTCAACTCTGGCTGAGAAAGCTCATGTGGTGTATATACTGCTCAGCATAGGACCTGAATATTGTGCTAATACATTTTAGGCAGTAGGGCTTCAAGTGCTTTTGTGCTGCAGGACATGTACAGACTGTTGCTCTGTGCTGTTTATCCCCTTAACTGCTGTACCCGGGAGACCAAGCAAGCTGATGCAAACCTCTGGATAAATTTAAAACAATATTATAGCAGGTTCAGCATGTTAATGGTTGCTTTGCAAGTTCCCCGTGTTAAAAGGGCAGAATAGCAGTGTGTATTGCTGTCTAAGGAGAAGCAGCTTATACTGAGCTAGAGGGGCTGCATATTGTAGTTGTGTGCACTGGCGTTGTGTGAGTGCTCCGTAATGAGCTCTTACCCCCAAAATGGCGCTGTGTTCAGCGAGTGTCTCAAGTACTAATCTCCCCAGGTCTCATCGGCCATGCTGGACATATGCACGCATACTTGTGGGGCTGAGAGAGGTTATGCTCCGGTAAGGCACCTTCCGGTAGTTTTATCCTCTATACTGGGCTCTTTGTTTAGAAGATGCGGCGTCTCCACGCACGCTGACACTCTAGCTGTGCCTTAATTGCGGCCTGTACGGCGGATCACATCTGTGTCTGTGAACGCCAACTTTCACCTCAGATGCGCTGATTATAGCTCAGCCAGCTTCTCCGATGCTTCGCCCGCTATTTTTGGGCACTGTGACAGCACTAACGCTTGCCTGGTGGGGGGCCCGCTATAGCCGCTTCAGGAGCTCTGGTGAAGTGCGGCCATTAGGTACGCCCGCACGCTCCGCCTCCTAATCCGTTCTCTTTATATATTGATTTACAGAGATTTGTGAGAAAACTCACATTGGATAGGCATTATGCTAAAAATCAGAAAGATCAACCTACCAAAGTAGAGAACAGAATAAACACTGTCCTTGAAAAGGAGGATTTGGATACTGTGTGTATTTTGGAAGAATTGGAGGCCAGTGGAGGTCAGAATACGGGGGAAACTGAATTGGAGGAAAGTAGTAAAATAATTTATAAACAATTTTCGACACTGAAATTACTCTCTAATTTTTACCCACTAAATTCTAAGGGCCATTACATTTCGGTATTTGAAACTCTTGTGGGTCAGGAATTTGATGAATACTGTAAAAATTATAGAATTAGACATGATAACCTCAGCAAGAAGGAGAAGGAGGAAATTAAAAATCTTTCTGATAATGCCGAGATCGTGATAAGAGAAGCGGACAAGGGTGGGGGAGTGGTGATTCAAAATAGGGAGATGTATGTAAAAGAAGCCAAGAGACTTCTGGACGATCACACTACCTATAGGAAATTATTAAAAAATCCCACCTTGTACGACAATATTCCCATTTACTTAACAATGCCAAATATGAAGGGATCTTAAATAACGATGAACTCATGTTTCTGGATAGAAGAGAGCCTAAAACGGCTGTCTTCTATAATTTACCTAAGGTCCATAAAGATATACAGAATCCTCCGGGCCGACCTATTATTGCAAGAATTGATTCTTTGACTTCCCCATTATCTGAATATGTGGACCATTATTTGCAACCCATAGAATCAAAAGTTAAATCTTATATTAAGGATACTCCAGACACTATATCCAAGATAACTAAGATTAAATGGGAAGCGGATTACATTTGGGCTACGATTGATGTAACAGCCCTGTATACAAACATCCCGCATAAGTTGGGGATTGAAGCAGTAGGACATTGGCTAGATTCATCAACCAATTTGTCACTAAATAAACAAAAAAATTTTGAAAGAGGCAATTGAATTTATCTTGGAAAAAAACTATTTCCTATTTGAAAATGATTACTATGTACAGGTTGGCGGAACAGCTATGGGCACTAAATTTGCCCCTAGCTACGCCAACCTGTACATGGGTTATTGGGAGGAAAAATATGTATGGCAAAATAACCCTTTCTATGACAATGTTGTGATCTGGCATAGATTCATTGATGATATTGTTTTGATATGGAGGGGAGAGGAAGACTCTCTGGTCCAATTCTTCGAATATCTTAATGTCAATGACATGAATCTCAAGTTCACTGAAAAACATAGCAAAAAGGAAATAGAATTTCTGGACCTCACCTTATTTCATCAAAATGGTACTATAAAAACATGACTATTTACAAAGGAAACAGACAGTAATGGATACATTCACGCCTCCAGTGGCCACCATATGTCCTGGATAAAGAATATCCCTGTGGGACAAATGGAAAGAATAAGAAGGAATTGTACTAACTATGATGATTATACAATAGAAGCAGATAAGTTGGCTCAAAAATTCCTTGAGAAGGGATATAAGAAAAAATGGATTGAAAAGGCTCATAATAGGGTAGAAGACAAATATAAACCTAAGGATATGCCTGGTTCTTTAATACCAGATAAAGAGAAAAAATCTGGGCATACCAATAGTGATGTCCCGAACTGTTCGCCCGCAAACGGTTCCCAGCGAACATAGCTTGTTCGCGTTCGCTGCTGCTCGATCCGCCCCTATGTGTCATCATTGAGGAAACTTTGACCCTGTATGTCACTGACACATTAGAGCCAATCAACATCAGACACTCCCTCACAGACCCTCCCAGCTACTCGGAAACCGCCATTTTAGATTCATAACGACCTTGCTTTCTTAATGAGAGGACGTGTTGTGTTTTTGCTCCTGACATTAAAAGGAAAAACATAGCTAGGCTAGTGTATTTAGTGTCCACTACAGTCCAGAAGGACTCCACTCATCTCTGCTGCAAGCACAGCACCCCAAAAAGCCTTTTTTAGGGCTATATTTTGTGCCAGGTTTTTTTGTTTTTTTCGTATTTTTTTTATTAGCATTTGCCTGGCTTTCAGCCTGTATGTTTAAGGCTCACAGCATATGCTGTGATTACTGCCACCACTGATATCTCCCTAACAACATTAGTTTAAATTTAACTAACCAAAAATTTTTATTATTTTGCTAGTGTAATTTTTTTTTCATTTTCTATCAGGCCTGTGTCACACAGCATATACTCTGGTTCATTGCTCTGTGCCAGCCACCAGTGTTAATATCCGTTTATAACATTATTTTAAATTTAAATTTTTTTATTTAAATCATTTTTCTAGTGTAATCTAATTACATTTTCTATCAGGCCTGTGTCTGTCAGGCTCACTCAGCATTAATATACCTCATTTTTTTTCAGTCTTTTGGTTAATTGGTCTGTGCCAGGCAGCCACCACTCATATCTTCTTCACCTTAATTTAAATATAAAAAAAAAAGTTTAAATTTTTTGATAGTGTAATCTAATATAATTTTCTATCAGGCCTGTGTGTTTTGCTGACATACAGAGCATACTGTGTTTACTTGCTGCCCTCCCTAGTCTATGAGCCACGACTCATATGTGTTTAACCTTTTTTAATTTACCCCCCCAAAAAATAATTTAAATCATTTTTCTAGTGTAATCTAATAGTATTTTCTATCAGGCGTGTGTGTATCTGACTTACAGAGCCTACTGTTTTTAATAGCTGCCCTTCCAAGGCTATCAGCCATGACTCATATGTATGTGCTTAACCTTTTTCTTTAAATTCCCCCAAAAAAGTCTTTAAATCATTATGCTAGTGTAATCTAATTTTATTTTCTATCAGGCCTGTGTCTAACTGTCTATCTGACTTACACAGCATACTGTTGTTAATTGCTGCCCTACGTAGCAGCCAGCCAGTGCGACCACTCATATGTGCATTGCACTTCTTAACATAATTTTAATATTAAAATCTAAAATTTTAAAATATTTTGCTAGTGTAATCTAACTTAATTTTCTATCAGGCCTGCGTTTTTGTCACTTACACAGCATACTGTGTTAAATTGCTGCCCTACCTACCATCCACGACTCATATCTGCCAGCCTGTGTGCCAGGCCCAACTAGCCAATTAGTGGCACCAATCATAATTCTTGTAACAGTATCAAAAAAATTTAAATTCATAATTTTTTGGACTGCAAATATTCAGTCTACTAGTGCCATTGAATTGCAATTTCCTCTTGCCTGGCAGCCTGTGTGCCAGGCACAAACTAGCCAATTAGTGCCACCAATCCTAGTTGTTGTAAAAGTATTGTTAATCTTTAAAATTCCAAATTGATCGCTTGTGTTTCCTCAGTTTGCTCGTGCCATTGAATTGCACTTTCCTCCTGCCTGCCAGCGTGTTTTCCAGGCCCAACAAGCCAATTAGTGGAACCAATCATAATTCTTGTAACGGTATATAAAAAAATTAAAATCATAATTTTTTGGACTGCAAATATTCAGTCTCCTAGTGCCATTGAATTGCATTTACCTCCTGCCTGCCAGCCTGTGTGCCAGGCCGTCTTGCCAACTATTTACACCAATCATAATTGTTGTCACAGTATTGTTACTAATTAAAATTAAAAAAAATTTGATTGTTGATCTTAATCCTCAGTTTGCTCGTGCCATTGAATTGCACTTTTCTACTGCCTTCCAAGCCTTTGTGCCAGGCCTACTTTCAAAATATTTACACCAATCATATTTGTTGTCACAGTATTCTTAATAATTAAAAATTAAAATTTTTGGTAATAGTTGTGAATCCTCAGTTTGCTCGTGCCATTGAATTGCACTTTCTTCCTGCCTTGCAGCCTGCTGTGTGCCAGGCCCACCTAGCCAATTATTCCCAGCAATCATATTTCTTTTAACAGTATTGCAAAAATTGTCAATCATCACTGTTTTGACTGTCAGTATTCAGTCTCCTAGTGTCCTTGAATTGCATTTACCTCCTGCCTACCAGCCTTTTGTGCTATGTAATCTATGTATCTATCTATCTATCTATCTATCTATCAAATCTATCTATCTCGTGGTTGTGCAAGTGGACTGTTTACGGCGGATTGCGGTGCGTAACACTTGGAGTTTGCTCTGTCACTGTGATGCGGCCGTAACCCTTACACTACCTGATAGATACGACATCATAACTGATGTTTTAAAGCACGTTATTGCAAACAATTTGGGAATGTTAGTTGATTTAGGCCCTTTATGGGTTAAAAGCAGACTCTGCATAAACTATGTAATTTTCCATGGGAGTTTTGCCATGGATCCCCCTCCAGCATGCCACAGTCCAGGTGTTAGTCCCCTTGAAACAACTTTTCCATCACTATTGTGGCCAGAAAGAGTCCTTGTAGGTTTTAAAGTTTGCCTGCCTATTGAAGTCAATGACGGTTTCGCGACATCACTACATACCAATACTTGCTTTATATCAACCTACAATGAAGGATCTGAAGGTATTAAGCAGATTTTAAAAAAGCATTGGTATATCCTTCAAAAGGATGATTTACTAAGAGACAAAATAGGGACCAAACCGAATTGTATCTTTAGGAGGAACAAAAACCTAAAATCTATTATAGCCCCCAGTCAATTGAAAGATATGAAAAGGAAGGAGAATTGGTTAAATAAAGAATCTGTAGGATTCTATAGATGCAACAGATTGAACTGTGTATCATGTGAAAAAATGTATCATGGTAAAAAACCTACGAAATGCATCAATTCAACTTCGAATGGGAAAGAATGCAGGATTAATAGTCTGGTTAACTGTAAAACTACATATGTAGTATACCTATTACAGTGTAGCTGTAACCTTCAGTATATAGGTAGAACTACGAGACCATATAAAAAAAGGCTCTATGAGCATGTTACTAATATCAAAGAAGGTCTAAAATCTCACAATTTGTCTGAACATTACAGACATATACACCACGAAAACCCTGAATGCCTAAGGGGTACGATCTTAGAGCATGTAAATGTAGGAATTAGGGGTGGTAATAGGGAGACTCTCCTTAGACAGAGGGAGACGTATTGGATCCATGCATTCAACACTAGGGTCCCAGCTGGACTAAATGTGGATATAGACATTGCTGCTTTTTTGTAAATATAAATAATAATATAAATAAAAATATACACATATGTGTACATATAAATCCGGTGTATTTACATCTCTCCCACTGTTGATATCATACTTTGATCTCAACTTTGGATTTATATTTATTTTTATACACTTTATAAAATTTCTATATTGATATATATTGGGGATCTTATCAAATTATAACAATATAATATAATATTTTTTGGAAGTACGAATTATTATCTTTCTCTTCCTTTCTTCCCTTAGTTGTTCTTTGTTTCTCTTTTTGTCTTTATTTCTCTTCCTTGGTTCTAAAGGAGATAATATGACGTATATGTCCTATATGAGAGTTATTCATGTCTTAATATAATATGCTGATACATACTATATATCTAGATGTTTTTATGAAGGGGATCTCTTTTTTTAAAACAATGCTTTTAAGAATGTATTTAAATTATGTTTTTATATAGATATTTCGTTTTTAGCCATAAACATTTTTAAGATATATATATATTTTTTGCTATTGATGTAGGTATATGTATTGTAATATTCGTTTATCGCATTATGTGTAATATTAATATCAGCTAATATGCACTATTTTTTCTTGTTTTTTATACTTTGCTTATCAATACATATGTTTTATTATACCCCGTTTGGCGTTGACATGCTTAGTAAGCATTGCTGCATTCTCCTTTTCATGTTAAGTTCTTTGTTGTCGGTATCTATGACAACGTTAGAGCCTGAGAGGGAGTCTCCCTTGATTCTGCGCATGTCTGGAAATAACGTCTTGCGTGTCAGGGACTCTGGAAATGCTAGCTTGCGTGTCAAACCATTCTTGGTGGAATAGGAAATTAAATGTAGCAATTTTTGGGCACTATTTAAAGGTGAGTTTTGCAATAGTCCTTACCTCTGATGAAGAAGGGAATCTAAATTACTTAACCCTTCGAAACGCGTAAGATATTTAAGGAAGGTGCACGGCCTGTCTATGGTTTGGGATTTAACTGTGCCTCTGTATATCTGGAGCCTTTGATTTTATCTTGAACTGTCTTCCCTACTACGGATGACTACAGGACTTCTGGGCTTCAGCTTTCACTTCTTTTATGTGCTATTATCATACCTCATTAGTTGAGGTTCATTAATGTCAGTGTAACTTATTGTGTGTCAGTTTATGTTCTATTAAAGCAGTTTTACACTATGTATGCTTTTCTGGTTCCTTTTATATGACACCTATACTGGAATTGGAAGTTACCACTCACTAAAGAGAGCACAAGGAGTCTGGGAAGGTTCTACTATCAGTATTCCAAGACACAGAAGTTTATATACTGGGAGACCCACAGTTATCATATTCCATCCATTCTACAGGAGGTGCCTTGCCCATCTATGAAAGTGCTACATTCTTACCTCATTTGATTGAGGTTTTTTGAAGTAAGGTGTACATCCATTAGGGGATTACCGAATGAAGATTGTTTTCTCTACATCTGATGTGCACTGGATTATTTTATTTTAGACTCATCATTGGGCTTAGGCCTATTTCATATTTACCATATATCTCCCCCTGATATATCAGTTTTTTATTTGTGTTTTACTTATTTTATGGATTTGATTCTGTACATGTAATAATTTTATTATATTTATTATATTTTATCTTATCTGCTGTTCTATTTTTACATTGTTGTACATTAACTGTGTTCTCTAGCTTTTGGTTCTCTGCGCCACCCTGCTCCTTTCTATTCTCATTTCTTTTAAGAGGGGTGATAGGTCTCCTCTGCTATTTGGGGTTTGGTGGCTGGATTTATCTTGCTAGTTTTTTGTATATGAGGTTCTGGTTTTATAATATATACATTGTGGCATAATATTTCCATGATAATAAGCGCCTAGGAGTGATCCAGTGGATTCTTTCTACTGGTTCATTTTTCTTTTGTACTTATATATATATATATATATATATATATATATATATATATATATATATATATATATATATATATTTTTTATCAAAAAATAAATACGGGAGAGAAGCAGTTGCTATAGGCTAGTGAAGCAAAGGATACCGCAATCGGCCCTTATTTGGCTTATAAATAAATGTGGTGCAGACCCTTATATAGTAATGTATTGTAGGACATAACAAGAGAACTCATCCTGGAAAGTAGCCAGGTTGAAAAAAGACAGGGAAACAGCACTCTTTTGAAAATGATCAATATTTTACTAGCACAATATAATATACATAAATGGTAAAGGAGATGGCATACGGGGGTCCTCCCTCCGCCTTTGCACTGCAAGGATAGGTAGAATTCACTGTGTGAAAAAATACAAAATCTAATTGCAACAAAAATATATTACAAAGAAATAATAATATAGGACCTATCAAGTCCAATAGACAAAACCTGACCGGTCAGGGGATGTGCGAGATAAATTGCCCAGAAATATAGATGCAGCAAGATGCAGAGCTGGCTCAAGTAAGGCCTGTCACACTTCCTACACCCGGCTGCACACAGCACCCCTGTGAAGAGGTAATTGCTGGGCAGGTTAAACGGAATGTGGGATCTAAGAAAGTAATGACAGCCTTGCGACAAGCGGAATATAATTATCAGGCATACCTTGCAATATGTACAATATTAAAAGTATATACAGAGGGAAAGTGTGTACCAAAGATCAACTACACCCTGCTGCATCCGACACCTCACTCAGGAGGTATGAATGGTCGGGCAGGTAGTGGAAATGGGATCTAAGTGATCAAATGGAGACACGCCCTCAGGATATGTACATAGGTTTATGAGCCATATATTTCAATCTTCATATGGAAATGACATAAGTAAAACTCAAAAACAAGGCATTGGTTAGTGTCTGAAATGACCAATTGACACATTAAAGCAAATAGCGTTAGTACATGCTATGCAGAGAAGCAAAAGAATATATTAGTGCTCAGCATGCATCCATCCATTTGTTATCAGATGAGCAATGATCCTTATAAGTTCTTAAGGAGAGCTGTGCCCCCTCTAGACAGAGTGGCGTTTGCCAGGTGCAAAGTTCACACACAAAAGCCAGAGCTGATTAGTACAGTTAGCGGCAAGGAATCTAATGACAATATGGAACCATACGACCTGATAGATTCAGTGGTTTGCAGGCCGTGCCAGGTAGCTGTAAGTCCATGACAGTGAATGCCAAATGTTGATCCGGACTTTGCTTTAAATGTGCCTGTTCAGTAACCGCAGGGCTTGTTGTAAGTTGTTTTCTTCGAGATCCTCACACGCACATCACGTGATCCGGTCGGCTGGACCTATGCCGACGCGCGTTTCACCCGTGCGTCCAAATTGCTTTACGGGCTTCGTCAGGGCGTAATATCCATGGTACTCTTGTCTCCGTATTTATACAGAGTATGGTTAGCGCCACTACTGACGGGTGAAAATATTGCAGGTGAATACAAAGTGTCAAAACTTAAGAAAAAACACAAACTGTCTATATTTGAATTTTTAGTAGCAAAAAAGCTCACTCTACTTTATATTACATATTTACAAAAGAATGAAAGTTAGCTATATTAATGTTGCAACCTTCAATTTGTTGAGGATTTACTAAGTTTAATTTAATAGCGTACAAGACTCTAGAGAATGTATATATTTACAAAAAGCAGGCCATGTCCAATTTATCATTAAGGCCTGCAGGAAGCTGTGTACCCAAAATAGAGATCCACCTGCATTCCTTCTGGAGGAGAATTCTATCGTTATCCCCTCCTCTATTATAGGTAATACCCCTATCTATTCCAATAAAAGAGAGAGAGTCAGGATTACTATCATGCATGAGTTCATAATGTTTAGCAACATTGCTTTTCTGGTTTTTGTATTTTACATCATCCCGGTGCTCTGTTATCCGGTCTTTTATGGCCCTTCTCGTTTTTCCCACGTAATAACGCGGGCAGCTACACGAAAGGAGGTAGACAACCCCTTCCGTATTACAATTCACAAAGGCCTAGATTTAGAGTTCGGCGGTAAAAGGGCTGTTAACGCTCCGCGGGCTTTTTTCTGGCCGCACCATAAATTTAACTCTGGTATCGAGAGTTAAAACAAATGCTGCGTTAGGCTCCAAAAAAGGAGCGTAGGGCATTTTTACCGCAAATGCAACTCTCGATACCAGAGTTGCTTACGGACGCGGCCGGCCTCAAAAACGTGCTCGTGCACGATTCTCCCATAGGAAACAATGGGGCTGTTTGAGCTGAAAAAAAACCTAACACCTGCAAAAAAGCAGCGTTCAGCTCCTAACGCAGCCCCATTGTTTCCTATGGGGAAACACTTCCTACGTCTGCACCTAACACTCTAACATGTACCCCGAGTCTAAACACCCCTAACCTTACACTTATTAACCCCTAATCTGCCGCCCCCGCTATCGCTGACCCCTGCATTACACTTTTAACCCCTAATCTGCCGCTCCGTAAACCGCCGCCACCTACGTTATCCCTATGTACCCCTAATCTGCTGCCCTAACATCGCCGACCCCTATGTTATATTTATTAACCCCTAATCTGCCCCCCACAACGTCGCCGACACCTACCTACACTTATTAACCCCTAATCTGCCGAGCGGACCTGAGCGCTACTATAATAAAGTTATTAACCCCTAATCCGCCTCACTAACCCTATCATAAATAGTATTAACCCCTAATCTGCCCTCCCTAACATCGCCGACACCTACCTTCAATTATTAACCCCTAATCTGCCGACCGGAGCTCACCGCTATTCTAATAAATGTATTAACCCCTAAAGCTAAGTCTAACCCTAACACTAACACCCCCCTAAGTTAAATATAATTTTTATCTAACGAAATAAATTAACTCTTATTAAATAAATGATTCCTATTTAAAGCTAAATACTTACCTGTAAAATAAATCCTAATATAGCTACAATATAAATTACATTTATATTATAGCTATTTTAGGATTAATATTTATTTTACAGGCAACTTTGTAATTATTTTAACCAGGTACAATAGCTATTAAATAGTTAAGAACTATTTAATAGTTACCTAGTTAAAATAATTACAAATTTACCTGTAAAATAAATCCTAACCTAAGATATAATTAAACCTAACACTACCCTATCAATAAAATAATTAAATAAACTACCTACAATTACCTACAATTAACCTAACACTACACTATCAATAAATTAATTAAACACAATTGCTACAAATAAATACAATTAAATAAACTATCTAAAGTACAAAAAATAAAAAAGAACTAAGTTACAGAAAATAAAAAAATATTTACAAACATAAGAAAAATATTACAACAATTTTAAACTAATTACACCTACTCTAAGCCCCCTAATAAAATAACAAAGACCCCCAAAATAAAAAATTCCCTACCCTATTCTAAAATACAAAAATTACAAGCTCTTTTACCTTACCAGCCCTGAACAGGGCCCTTTGCGGGGCATGCCCCAAGAATTTCAGCTCTTTTGCCTGTAAAAAAAAACATACAATACCCCCCCCAACATTACAACCCACCACCCACATACCCCTAATCTAACCCAAACACCCTTAAATAAACCTAACACTAATCCCCTGAAGATCTTCCTACCTTGTCTTCACCATCCAGGTATCACCGATCCGTCCTGGCTCCAAGATCTTCATCCAACCCAAGCGGGGGTTGGCGATCCATAATCCGGTGCTCCAAAGTCTTCCTCCTATCCGGCAAGAAGAGGACATCCGGACCGGCAAACATCTTCTCCAAGCGGCATCTTCTATGTTCTTCCATCCGATGACGACCGGCTCCATCTTGAAGACCTCCAGCGCGGATCCATCCTCTTCTTCCGACGACTAGACGACGAATGACGGTTCCTTTAAGGGACGTCATCCAAGATGGCGTCCCTCGAATTCCGATTGGATGATAGGATTCTATCAGCCAATCGGAATTAAGGTAGGAATATTCTGATTGGCTGATGGAATCAGCCAATCAGAATCAAGTTCAATCCGATTGGCTGATCCAATCAGCCAATCAGATTGAGCTCGCATTCTATTGGCTGATCAGCCAATCGGATTGAACTTGATTCTGATTGGCTGATTCCATCAGCCAATCAGAAAATTCCTACCTTAATTCCGATTCGCTGATAGAATCCTATCATCCAATCGGAATTCGAGGGACGCCATCTTGGATGACGTCCCTTAAAGGAACCGTCATTCGTCGTCTAGTCGTCGGAAGAAGAGGATGGATCCGCGCTGGAGGTCTTCAAGATGGAGCCGGTCGTCATCGGATGGAAGAACATAGAAGATGCCGCTTGGAGAAGATGTTTGCCGGTCCGGATGTCCTCTTCTTGCCGGATAGGAGGAAGACTTTGGAGCACCGGATTATGGATCGCCAACCCCCGCTTGGGTTGGATGAAGATCTTGGAGCCAGGACGGATCGGTGATACCTGGATGGTGAAGACAAGGTAGGAAGATCTTCAGGGGATTAGTGTTAGGTTTATTTAAGGGGGTTTGGGTTAGATTAGGGGTATGTGGGTGGTGGGTTGTAATGTTGGGGGGGGGTATTGTATGTTTTTTTTTACAGGCAAAAGAGCTGAAATTCTTGGGGCATGCCCCGCAAAGGGCCCTGTTCAGGGCTGGTAAGGTAAAAGAGCTTGTAATTTTTGTATTTTAGAATAGGGTAGGGAATTTTTTATTTTGGGGGTCTTTGTTATTTTATTAGGGGGCTTAGAGTAGGTGTAATTAGTTTAAAATTGCTGTAATATTTTTCTTATGTTTGTAAATATTTTTTTATTTTCTGTAACTTAGTTCTTTTTTATTTTTTGTACTTTAGTTAGTTTATTTCATTGTAGTTATTTGTAGGAATTGTGTTTAATTAATTTATTGATAGTGTAGTGTTAGGTTAATTGTAGGTAATTGTAGGTAGTTTATTTAATTATTTTATTGATAGGGTAGTGTTAGGTTTAATTATATCTTAGGTTAGGATTTATTTTACAGGTAAATTTGTAATTATTTTAACTAGGTAACTATTAAATAGTTCTTAACTATTTAATAGCTATTGTACCTGGTTAAAATAATTACAAAGTTGCCTGTAAAATAAATATTAATCCTAAAATAGCTATAATATAATTATAATTTATATTGTAGCTATATTAGGATTTATTTTACAGGTAAGTATTTAGCTTTAAATAGGAATCATTTATTTAATAAGAGTTAATTTATTTCGTTAGATAAAAATTATATTTAACTTAGGGGGGTGTTAGTGTTAGGGTTAGACTTAGCTTTAGGGGTTAATACATTTATTAGAATAGCGGTGAGCTCCGGTCGGCAGATTAGGGGTTAATAATTGAAGGTAGGTGTCGGCGATGTTAGGGAGGGCAGATTAGGGGTTAATACTATTTATGATAGGGTTAGTGAGGCGGATTAGGGGTTAATAACTTTATTATAGTAGCGCTCAGGTCCGCTCGGCAGATTAGGGGTTAATAAGTGTAGGTAGGTGTCGGCGACGTTGTGGGGGGCAGATTAGGGGTTAATAAATATAACATAGGGGTCGGCGATGTTAGGGGCAGCAGATTAGGGGTACATAGGGATAACGTAGGTGGCGGCGATTTGCGGTCGGAAGATTAGGGGTTAATTATTTTAAGTAGCTTGCGGCGACGTTGTGGGGGGCAAGTTAGGGGTTAATAAATATAATATAGGGGTCGGCGGGGTTAGGGGCAGCAGATTAGGGGTACATAAGTATAACGTAGGTGGCGGTCGGCAGATTAGGGGTTAAAAATTTTAATCGAGTGGCGGCGATGTGGGGGGACCTCGGTTTAGGGGTACATAGGTAGTTTATGGGTGTTAGTGTACTTTAGGGTACAGTAGTTAAGAGCTTTATAAACCGGCGTTAGCCAGAAAGCTCTTAACTCCTGCTATTTTCAGGCGGCTGGAATCTTGTCGTTAGAGCTCTAACGCTCACTGCAGAAACGACTCTAAATACCGGCGTTAGGAAGATCCCATTGAAAAGATAGGCTACGCAAATGGCGTAGGGGGATCTGCGGTATGGAAAAGTCGCGGCTGAAAAGTGAGCGTTAGACCCTTTAATCACTGACTCCAAATACCAGCGGGCGGCCAAAACCAGCGTTAGGAGCCTCTAACGCTGGTTTTGACGGCTACCGCCGAACTCTAAATCTAGGCCAAAGTGTTTAAGAGTGTAGGTTTTGCCTGTGTGCCTTGCAAATTGTTTAGTCTTAACCATAAACTTGCATGCAACACATTTACCACAGGGATGGTTGCCATAGGATCTATGTTTAGAAAGCCAATTTTGTTGTTTAGGAACTGACAGATATTGGCTTTTTACCAATTTGACTTTTAAGTTTGGTGCCCTTTTGGCTGTGATGTTTGGAAAATCCCCAACATCACGAGATACAGCTTCATCACTGAGTAAAGTGTGCCAATTTTGTGCCAGGATTTGTTTTAGTGATGTCCAGTGGCAATTATATTCAGTGACCAATCTGATTTTTGATTCACCGATCTTGTCTTTGGGCACAAGGAGACTGTCTCTATTCAAATGGGCCGCACCAGTTAGGGCTTGTTTTACTATCCTCTTGGAATAACCTCTACTCAAAAATCGTTTTTCCATTTCAGCCGCGTGTTGATAGTATTTCCCTTTCGTGGAACAATTCCGGCGTAGCCTGAGAAATTGGCCCTTGGGAATGCCTCTTTTTAGGTGGCTTGGATGGTGACTTGAAGCGTGAAGTAGGCTATTGGTGGCAGTGCTTTTGCGATAATTTTCTGTCACCAGATAGCCATCTTTGATCTTCACGTTAATATCCAAAAAGGATATTTCTTCCTTACTAAGCTGTAAGGTAAGTGAGATGTTACTCTTATTGTTGTTTAAAGAATTGACAAATTCTTTCAAATCATGCTCCGAGCCTTCCCAGACGAGGAAGACATCATCCACATATCGTAGCCATATGTGGATGTTCTTTTCGAAGAGGGGGTTCTGGTACACTTCTTCCATCTCCCAAATGCCTAGATGAAGGCACGCATAAGTGGGAGCACATGTTGCTGTTCCCTGTTGTTGGGAATATATCTTATTATCGAACATAAATATATTGTTGGTGAGTGTAAATTTTAACAGTTCGATTACAAAATCTGTATGTTGCATTGCGCTCATACCTCTCATCGATAGAAAGTGCTTGCAGGCCCTGAGTCCTACCTCATGGGGGATTGATGAATACAGTCCCTCCACGTCAAGAGTGACAAGAATGGCGTTGTCTGGAATCACCAATCTGTCAATCTTCCTTAGGAAGTCCGAGGTATCCATAATGAAGGATGGTAAAGTATTGAGGGATGGTCTGAGAAAGGAGTCCACATAATTGCCCAGATTTTCAGTGAGGCTGCCAATGCCTGCCACGATTGGTCTGCCTGGTGGATGGTTGGCATTTTTGTGGATCTTTGGGATGCAGTAAAATACAGGCATCACCGGATGTTCTGGATACAAGTATTTAAATTCAGTGGAGGTTATGATGTCTTTACTTTTTGCTTCTTTTAAAATATTAAAGAGTGCAAATTGTAATGTAGGGATAGGGTTAAACGTTAAACTCTTGTAGAATGTTTTATCCAAGAGTTGGCGTTTAACCTCCAATACATACATGTTCTCGTCCCAGAGAACCAGGTTCCCACCCTTATCCGCGGGTTTTATTATAAAGCCCTTGGCATTCATGAGCTGATTTAGTGCCTTTCTTTCAGATTTTGTTAGATTGTCATTGACCAATCCTGTGAAGGGTAGTCCTGAAATTTTGTTTTTCAACTTCTCTGACGAAGATGTTCACAGCAGGTACCATGGATAGCTGTGGCATGTATTTGGATTTTGCCTTAAAATTTGAATGAAACCTCTCATACTGAATGGAATTCTCCATCTGTGAGGGGACATATTGACTACCTTCACTATCTGCCAATAGACTCTGAAGGTTATGTATACTGGATGAGTCTTCTCTGTTCAGAGAAACATCTTCCACCAGGTGTCTGCTTTTGCCTTTCATAATCTGCGACAGTACGACACGACGTGCAAATAGATGTAAGTCTTTAATAAACTTAAACTTATTAAGTGAATTGGTAGGACAAAATGTTAGTCCTTTTTTTAAAACCTCTATGTGCATTAGGTTCAGTTTGAAGGAGGATAAATTAATTATCTGAAGACCCTCTTCAGATTTATTTAATATCCCCTTCGACCCCGGAACCCTCGCGATCTGCCCCGAGGGTAGTTCGCTTGGTTCTGGTCGTAACTCCGTTGCCGTCGTTGTCTGGAAGGATACCTCCTCTCTTCTGAGTGTGTACCTGCTATCTTCCCTCCTCCTTTTTCTTCCCCCTCTCCTCCTTCTCCTAAAAAAGACTGTGAGTTCCTACGGGTAGATCTACGGTGCTCAGATTCTATGTCTGACCCATCAGTGCCCGAATCATAAGAACTTCTTACTGGCAAATAATTATATACTTTTTTATTTTTATAATCATCATTATCTCTCGAGAATTTCCTACCTTTTCTAAGTTTGATGTCATTTTGTAACCTTGATATCTGTTCCTTTATTTCCTCATTTAGTTTTACGAAGTTTGTATTGGTTGAAAAAGTGTTAACTAGTTTTAATGATTCCTCAGCCTGTGTAATGGTTTTCTCTAACCTTTCTTTGTTGCGAATTGCCATTTTTTTCATCAAAATGATGGAACAGTCTGAGAGGCTGGAATTCCAGCCTTCCATAAATTCTTCGCCTCCCTCATCTTCCCTCAGAATAGTCCCAGGGTCAAGTCGAAGACGTAAACCCCTTGGGATGATGTTCATTTTGATATAGTTTTCAAGGCTGGATGTTTCAGCCCTGAGTTTAACTTGTTTAACAAGTTGTTTTTTATAGCTTTTAAATGCACCGTAAATGTTAACCGGTGTGTTGCTGCTAGTATCCTGGCTCTCTTCCAAATTAGATACAGATAGGGAAGCTGTTAATTCAGCCTCCCAATTTTCATCTGAGAATGTAAATGCCATTCTAATAGCGTCTTGTAAAGTAGTACACATCTCTATTTTTGGGTACACAGCTTCCTGCAGGCCTTAATGATAAATTGGACATGGCCTGCTTTTTTTAAATATATACATTCTCTAGAGTCTTGTACGCTATTAAATTAAACTTAGTAAATCCTCAACAAATTGAAGGTTGCAACATTAATATAGCTAACTTTCATTCTTTTGTAAATATGTAATATAAAGTAGAGTGAGCTTTTTTGCTACTAAAAATTCAGTTTGTGTTTTTTCTTAAGTTTTGACACTTTGTATTCACCTGCAATATTTTCACCTGTCAGTAGTGGCGCTAACCATACTCTGTATAAATACGGAGACAAGAGTACCATGGATATTACGCCCTGACGAAGCCCGTAAAGCAATTTGGACGCACGGGTGAAACGCGCGTCGGCATAGGTCCAGCCGACCGGATCACGTGATGTGCGTGTGAGGATCTCGAAGAAAACAACTTACAACAAGCCCTGCGGTTACTGAACAGGCACATTTAAAGCAAAGTCCGGATCAACATTTGGCATTCACTGTCATGGACTTACAGCTACCTGGCACGGCCTGCAAACCACTGAATCTATCAGGTCGTATGGTTCCATATTGTCATTAGATTCCTTGCCGCTAACTGTACTAATCAGCTCTGGCTTATGTGCGTGAACTTTGCACCTGGCAAACGCCACTCTGTCGAGAGGGGGCACAGCTCTCCTTAAGAACTTATAAGGATCATAGCTCATCTGATAACAAATGGATGGATGCATGCTGAGCACTAATATATTCTTTTGCTTCTCTGCATAGCATGTACTAACGCTATTTGCTTTAATGTGTCAATTGGTCATTTCAGACACCAACCAATGCCTTGTTTTTGAGTTTTACTTATGTCATTTCCATATGAAGATTGAAATATATGGCTCATAAACCTATGTACATATCCTGAGGGCGTGTCTCCATTTGATCACTTAGATCCCATTTCCACTACCTGCCCAACCATTCATACCTCCTGAGTGAGGTGTCGGATGCAGCAGGGTGTAGTTGATCTTTGGTACACACTTTCCCTCTGTATATACTTTTAATATTGTACATATTGCAAGGTATGCCTGATAATTATATTCCGCTTGTCGCAAGGCTGTCATTACTTTCTTAGATCCCACATTCCGTTTAACCTGCCCAGCAATTACCTCTTCACAGGGGTGCTGTGTGCAGCCGGGTGTAGGAAGTGTGACAGGCCTTACTTGAGCCAGCTCTGCATCTTGCTGCATCTATATTTCTGGGCAATTTATCTCGCACATCCCCTGACCGGTCAGGTTTTGTCTATTGGACTTGATAGGTCCTATATTATTATTTCTTTGTAATATATTTTTGTTGCAATTAGATTTTGTATTTTTTTACACAAACCTTGAATTCTACCTATCCTTGCAGTGCAAAGGCGGAGGGAGGACCCCCGTATGCCATCTCCTTTACCATTTATGTATATTATATTGTGCTAGTAAAATATTGATCATTTTCAAAAGAGTGCTGTTTCCCTGTCTTTTTTCAACCTGGCTACTTTCCAGGATGAGTTCTCTTGTTATGTCCTACAATACATATATATATATATATATATATATATATATATATATATATATATATATATATATATATATATATATATATATATATATATATATATATATATATATATATATATATATATATATATATATAGTAAAGAGAAGACAGCACTCTCTGGTCTTGAATATAAAAATGTATTTATTTGTACTGATGTTTCGGGGAAAGCTTCTGTTACAGAAGCATTAGTTATTTTGTTGTGAAGAAACTTATTTCCCAGCAGCAATGCCTGAACCAGCCAAGCCAGCGCCTAAGAAGGGCTCCAAGAAAACTGTAACAAGTATCATTTCATAAAGGGTTAACTCTGTTCAGTTTTGAGAAAACTATTTTCTGAGGCAGGTTTCCTAGCATATTGTGTACTGTAATTAAGTTTGTGATAAGCATTCACTGCTAGGTGATAAGAAGGACTCAATTGTTTTCTTGTGTGTACTTGTTATCTGCGGTGGCCTGTCCAAGGGCTTTGTCTAAATGTGTGATGGGGGATTTTATGCTTCCCCCCCTGGGAGTGCCCTGTGTGCATGTAACCTAAATAAAAAGCAGGCTGGGCATCCCAGTCCTGAGTTCTTGGTTGTCCCTCAATCGCAGCGTTGACTTGTTTTTGTGGGCAGAAGGGTATCCTAGCTGTACTACAGCTAAGGGGGATTATTCTACATTTGCGAGACTCATATAGAATACTATGGAAAGCAGTTTCTCCCCTCTTCAGCAATAGGAATCCAGGCTACTAAGCGGTCCATCTCTCAGCGAGACTAAGGGTAACCGTAACATTTGGCGGCAGCGGTGGGATTTTTCCTGGATTTCCTAGGAGAGGTACAGAACGGATGGAGAGCGCTTACGAAAAATTGAAGCGTACAACCCTAAAGGATTTACTTGAAAGCTAAGGGGGGTACGCCAGCAACCGGCCGAGGAGAGAGCTGATCGCAGAATTGACTGAACTGGATCAGAGCTTCACAATGGCGGAAACACCGACCACGATTAGTGACGAAAAAACCAGGATTGTTCGGGAGAGGCTCTCACTGTACGGGCCGAACCCCTCCATGGAATTGGTACAGCAGTTGATGGCGGAAGCGGACAAGGATATACGAGAGACTCGAGCCCACGAACTCAACCTAGCGAACGCACACCGCAATGCTGAAGCCCCGCAGGTAATCATCCCTGTCGAAAATGCTGGGAGGCCCAAGATACCCTATGCGGCATTTCGACCCTTCCTAGAGAGCGAGACAGGGATTGATGAATATTTGGCGGACTTCGAAAGGCAATGTGCCCTGCACCAGATTCCCAACAGGGAGTGGCCCACGATATTGTCTGGGAAACTATCCGGGCGAGCCCTGGAAGCCTTTCGTACTCTGGGTGCTGAGGAAGTGACACAGTATGAGCTAGTTAAGGAGACACTGTTGCGACGGTACGCAGTAACTCCGGACGCGTATCGCCGACAGTTTCGGGGCACGAAAAAGAAGCCTAACGATACCCATATGGAATGGGCGCACCGAATGCGGAGAGCGGCAAATCACTGGATGAGCGGAAGTAAAGCGGTGACTGGTGAGGAAATTTTACAATTGTTTCTCTTAGAACATTTTTATAATGGCATGGAACAGCAAGGGAAGGAATGGCTGCGAGACAGGCGACCTTCTACCTTAGAAGAAGCAGCCAAATTGGCCGATGAACATTATGACTCCCGTCTTCACGAACCCAGAGAGGTTTACCGTGCACCCCCTCGTGCTGAATTCCGAGCCCCTGTGCCCGCAGGGCCCGCCCGACACTCAGGACCACCCAATAACAGCTCTGAGCGTCCCAGACCGACTTGCCACCGATGCAAGCAACCAGGGCATTTCATGGCTAGCTGCCCCCTTAATACGCACCAGACACCCAGGAATTACAATTACCCCTCTGGGGCATATCGTCCGGCCCGGACCCTCTATGTTAACCAAGAGGCCCCTATGGAGGAATATTTGGGGCCGCTTCACGAGGCGGACCCTGTATATGCTGCCTCAGATAACCGCCAGCACCATCGGCAGAAGGTATGGCTCGAGGGGCGATCTACCGAGGGATTGAGAGACACAGGGGCTACTATCACGCTGGTACAGAGTCATTTGGTGCCGGAGCACAAGCGATCTGGACAGACTGTGGCCGTTAGAGTGGCGGGGGGGGATGTGTACAAAATTCCAACAGCTAAAGTGCATCTTGATTGGGGAGCGGGAAAGGGGGCTGTGAACGTGGGCATAATGGATAATTTACCTGCCGAAGTACTACTGGGCAATGATTTGGGCCCCATGACTTCTGCCTATGCTCCAGTATGCAACAACGAGGCGGACCCAGTGACTACACGGGCCCAAGCCCGGACGGAGCGAGAACTCTCACCAGTGCGGGAGACACAGGTAAGACCTACCCCGACCTTGCCTGACATGTTAGGCCCCATACCCTGGGACTCCCCAGATGCTTTCGAGACAGAGTCTAAGACTGACCCGACCTTACAAAAGTACCGGGAACGAGCAGAGACCGGAGGGGGCGGGGCAGATAATGAAACATTCTTATGGGAAAAAGGGAAACTATACCGCTGGACAGAGAAAAGGGGACAGCGTAGGCGACAGCTGGTAGTGCCCCACAAATACCGTCAAGAAATCCTCAAGATAGGCCACGACATCCCCTTAGCAGGCCACCTAGCTGTAACCCGTACCCTACACCGCATTACTCACACGTTCTTTTGGCCAGGGGTACACGCTGACGTTAGAACTTACTGTAACACCTGCGATGTGTGTCAACGAGTAGGAAGGCGAGGCGATCACCCTAAAGCCCATCTAGTAAATATGCCCATTGTAGAGGAACCCTTCAGCCGGGTTGCTATTGACCTAGTGGGACCACTGGCTACCCCTAGTCCCTCCGGTAAGCGCTACATTCTTACCGTAGTGGACTACGCTACCAGGTACCCAGAGGCTGTCGCCCTATCCAACATACAAGCGGATACGGTAGCGAATGCACTAGTACAGGTGTTCTCCCGGGTAGGATTTCCAAAAGAAATCCTATCCGACCGAGGCACCCAATTTACGGCTGAATTGACCCAACAACTCTGGCAGGTTTGCAAAATTAAGTCCCTCCTGAGCTCCCCATACCACCCCCAGACGAACGGGCTGTGTGAGAGGTTCAATGGGACCCTCAAGCAAATGCTCAAGACGTTCACTCAGGAATTCCGAGACTGGGAACGCTTCCTGCCGCACCTCCTTTTTGCTTATCGGGAGGTGCCCCAGGAAACGACAGGGTTCTCTCCCTTCGAGTTGCTCTACGGAAGAAAGGTACGGGGACCCCTAAACCTGATCCGGGAGCACTGGGAGGGAGAGATGGAGACTGACGGTGTCCCCATTGTGCCATACGTGCTGGAACTCAGGGACCGAATGGAGCAATTAGCCAAATCCGTGCGGGCTAATCTCCAGTCGGCCCAGAGAAGACAGAAAGTATGGTACGATCGGGGGGCCCGAAAGAGAATCTTTACCATAGGACAAAAGGTGTTAGTACTTAAGCCGGTGAAGACAGACAAATTGCAGGCGTCCTGGCAGGGCCCCTACCAGATCGTAGAGAAAAGGGGAGACACCACTTATGTGATAGCTAGCTGCCACGACAACAATCTTAGAAAGACATTCCATGTAAACATGCTCAAGGAATATTTTGAGCGACCAGAGAACGTGACGGCCGTATGTTGTTCCCCTCAGGAAGGCCCCGACAGTCTACCCATTCCAGACCTATTAGAAAAGAGTCTCCCCACAGGTATAGTGGCTCAGGTTCAGATAGGAGACCGACTTAGCCCCACTGAAAGGGAGCAGCTCAACCAACTCCTACAGTCCAAACACCTCACCTTCTCCCCGAAGCCAGGGTACACTACTTTAACCACCCACCAGGTAGATACTCCGGGACAAGCTCCCTTGCGCCAGGCTCCGTACCGAATCCCCGAAGCAGTTAGGATAGGAATGAAGAAGGAGATCGATGAGATGCTCCAACTCAGGGTAATTGAGCCCTCCGATAGTCCCTGGGCCTCCCCAGTTGTCTTGGTGCCCAAGAAAGATGGGACCACCCGGTTCTGCGTAGACTATCGGAGGCTCAATGAAAAGACCGTGACGGACGCTTACCCTATGCCCAGGGTAGACGAGCTACTCGATCGTATAGCCAGGGGAAATTACCTGACCACTATTGACCTCTGCAAAGGTTACTGGCAGATTCCCCTGGCCCCGGAGGCTATCCCCAAGTCGGCATTCGTCACCCCATTCGGCTTATATCAGTTTAGGGTAATGCCGTTTGGGATGAAGAATGCCCCAGCTACATTCCAGCGCTTGGTGGATGGGCTCCTGGATGGCTTCCAGAGTTTTGCTTGCGCCTACCTGGACGACATAGCGATCCACAGTGAGTCATGGGAGGACCACTTAGCTCACATAGGAATGGTTCTGGATCAGATCCGGGCTGCTGGCCTGACTCTGAAGCCAGAAAAATGCCACTTTGGGATGGCCGAGGTACAGTACCTGGGTCACCGGGTGGGGTGTGGAAAGCAGCGACCAGAGCCGGCCAAGATAGAAGCTGTCGCCAATTGGCCCACCCCCATCACTAAGACTCAGGTCCTAGCCTTCCTGGGCACGGCAGGGTACTATAGACGGTTCGTACCAGACTACAGCACACTTGCCAAACCCCTGACTGACTTGACCAAGAAGAACTTACCTCGACAGGTCCTGTGGTCTCCCCACTGTGAAACGGCTTTCCAGGCTCTCAAAAATGCTCTAATTAACGCTCCTGTCTTGGCGGCTCCAGCCCTTAACAAACGTTTTATCGTCCATACAGATGCTTCCATGTTCGGGCTGGGAGCCGTCCTCAGCCAAGTAGGCGAAGATGGAGGGGAGCATCCAGTTGCCTACATCAGCCGGAAGCTCCTGCCCCGCGAAGTCAGCTATGCAGCGGTTGAAAAGGAGTGTTTGGCTTTGGTGTGGGCATTAAAGAAATTGACTCCCTATTTATATGGGCAGGAGTTCACTCTGGTCACCGACCATAACCCGTTGGTGTGGCTGAACCGGGTCTCTGGAGATAATGGCAGGCTATTACGTTGGAGTTTATCGTTGCAACCCTTCAATTTCACCATTACTTACAGACCTGGGAAACAGAATGGCAACGCCGACGGGTTGTCCAGACAAACCGACCTCAGCCCCGCATAACCAGCGGTCTGGACAGCCTTAGTCTGCCCCGAAAAGGGGTCAGACCGTGTCTGCCAGAGTGTTCCACAGAAAGGGAGCACTGTTACAGAAGCATTAGTTATTTTGTTGTGAAGAAACTTATTTCCCAGCAGCAATGCCTGAACCAGCCAAGCCAGCGCCTAAGAAGGGCTCCAAGAAAACTGTAACAAGTATCATTTCATAAAGGGTTAACTCTGTTCAGTTTTGAGAAAACTATTTTCTGAGGCAGGTTTCCTAGCATATTGTGTACTGTAATTAAGTTTGTGATAAGCATTCACTGCTAGGTGATAAGAAGGACTCAATTGTTTTCTTGTGTGTACTTGTTATCTGCGGTGGCCTGTCCAAGGGCTTTGTCTAAATGTGTGATGGGGGATTTTATGCTTCCCCCCCTGGGAGTGCCCTGTGTGCATGTAACCTAAATAAAAAGCAGGCTGGGCATCCCAGTCCTGAGTTCTTGGTTGTCCCTCAATCGCAGCGTTGACTTGTTTTTGTGGGCAGAAGGGTATCCTAGCTGTACTACAGCTAAGGGGGATTATTCTACATTTGCGAGACTCATATAGAATACTATGGAAAGCAGTTTCTCCCCTCTTCAGCAATAGGAATCCAGGCTACTAAGCGGTCCATCTCTCAGCGAGACTAAGGGTAACCGTAACAGCTTCCCTTCCTCAGACCAGAGAACAATACAAGGTGCCAAACATTTATACATTCAAGAACCCTTCCCCCTGCTAAAAAAAACGCCAAAATTAGTTGCCAGGCAACATATAGCTGGCTGGTAACCAATTAAGCAATGTAAGCAAATCAAAACCACAAACAACACCTAATCAAAGTGAACATGAAAAAGCAATTAGTGAAAAACACTCTTAACATGCTAGCCACATACTGACAGTTGATGTTGATACAATTCATTGATTATTAGCAAGAAACAAAATACAGAATACAGTGATTAGCTGTAGAACAGGGGTAAATAACATTGTACCTACTATATGGCTTAGAAACAATTTATCATGTGTCCTACAATATAGATGTATTGTTTGTAGCGGCATCGTACCACATAGTTTCTTAACACATTAAATTGGCTTTATGTTTAAATACAGGAGGCAGTCTTGATGTTGAGTGTATTGTAGAGGGACAGTTTACAGCGGTTACACTATTTTCTTCGCTAACTATATATAAGTATTCCCAACTCCTCTTCTGGCTCTCGCCACCTCCAGTTACACACTATGTCTGCCAATCCGTGTCCCCTTTAGGGGCTTGCCCTGATCGCCCAATCATTATACCTTATTCCATTGGGGGCTGGCACTATTCGCGATCTGGTTGGTAGAACTACAGGTACTGCTTGGAATACACTTACAGTCACATATAGGTATTTGCCTACCGTATAGAGGCCTGCTGTTTTAACACAGAGCTACGGGGCACTGACAACATCGCTCACTCGTAACTGGTATCTATACCCCATTTTTAATTAGTGGAGCTCTTTTTGTAATAATAACTTTTGGCACGTTACCCACTACCATTTATATAATAAATTTACATACTATGTTTTATTACAAGGGTCCCCCGTAGGGGCGTGCTCCGTCCTCCCAATTATATCACTTCATCCCATTGGCGGCTGGCACTAGACTTGTTCAGTTTGGCAGGGCTGCAGTTACTGTTCAGACATTACATATAGTCTCATGTATTTCTGTACCACTTAGAGATGTAATAGAGTTTTGTGCAATAGGAACTTGTGACACATTATGTTTTGCTACGGGATTTGTCCGCAATCACTGGCCGGTCTGGTATATCTAATATAACCCTCACATATGGGCTATTATCTGTACACATTGGTACATAATATACATTTGTACTTATGACAATACCCTAGATAAGACATTGGGTGTTTATTGGTTTCTCCACAATTACAAACAATACATCTATATTGTAGGACACAGGATACATTGTTTCTAAGCCATATGGTAGGTACAATGTTATTTACCCCTGTTCTACATGAGCTAATCACTGTATTCTGTATTTTGTTTGTTGCTAATAATCAATGAATTGTATCAACATCAACTGTCAGTATGTGGCTAGCATGTTTTTCACTAATTGTTTATTCATGTTCACTTTGATTAGGTGTTGTTTGTGGTTTTGATTTGCTTAAATTGCTTAATTGGTTACCAGTGTTGTTTGTGGTTTTGATTTGCTTAAATTGCTTAATTGGTTACCAGTGTTGTTTGTGGTTTTGATTTGCTTAAATTGCTTAATTGGTTACCAGCCAGCTATATGTTGCCTGGCAACTAATTTTGGCGTTTGTTTTAGCAGGGGGAGGGGTTCTTGAATAATGTATAAATATTTGGCACCTTGTATTGTTCTCTGGTCTGAGGAAGGGTAAGCTTTCCCCGAAACATCACCACAAATAAATAAATTTTTATATTCAAGACCAGAGAGTGCTGTCTTCTCTTTACTATATGATTACCTACATTCAAGCACCCTGGCATTTGTGACACAGTTCGTGATAGTGCACTTGTCCTAGTATCATATATATATATATATATATATATATATATATATATATATTGTATAGGCCTATAGATATATAGGTATAAATATGTATTTTTAAAAAATTCATTATATAGATATTTTAATGCGGACATTGGAATGTAAAATATTCATAGTGATGTTGGTCTAACGAGGTGTCGGGTTTGCACACAAGCAATACGTTTTAGGCTTTTTTTTTTTCAACAGCTGAGACCTCCTTTTTTGAGCCCTTATAACTTTTTTGTGCAATATCATTTTTAATAATTTTTATTATGTTATTATGAGTGTAACTAGAACTCTGAAGTCGCGCTAACCTGACGTGGGTTAACTTCCATTGCGCTTAAGCGATGTTGTTTACTTTCAACTTGTAATACAAGCGTTATATATCAGCATAAGGTCACACAAAGTGAAAGATGTCCAGCTGACAATGGTCTGTAAGAGTAAAAAATAACTTTTATTAGTAATGCAGGTAAAACATTGTTAATGAAGTCAAACAATAAACATACCACAGCCATTGAAACAACCTTTTAAACATCACCCATATCCAACATGTTTCATGTCGTCATGGTACTTTGTCAGGGATAGAGTTAAACTCACTAGTCATAGAATATAAACATATTATGAACCAATCCTAATCGACTGTTAGTGTTTAGACTAATCGCTATACCTCATTTTGAAAAACGTCATAAGTGATGTAATACTCTATAGCGAAAGTTAAGTCAAATTTATAAATCTCCAGGATCCATATTAAAAACGTAAATCTTACTAGATAATTATCCAGCTATTTTCTAAAATTTAAAACAAACTCTTACAGGGTGACTTACAAATACTGACTTGGTCTAATCTTAATTACAGTATTTATACACTTTTATGAAGTATGTGAGGCAGTTGGAGATTTTGCTACAATTGTTTAGCTGATTGCATAGTATTATAATGTGTTCAACTTGACTGGAATGTTGCACAATGTTGACAATAGTAAGAGACTTAGGGGCCGATTTATCAAAGCGTCAATCTCGGTGCATTCGCTGGAGTCAATACGCTCGCCAGACATCGTCAGACATTGCTGCCACAAATCCACATACAATACTCTTATTTATTAAAAAGTCTGTCAAAACATGCGCGTCAAGTACGGAGCGATGAGCATTGGACTGTTAATAAATAAGAGTCATCGATGTTGCGGATATTCTGTTTTTTCCAACTTTATTTATTCCATATCATTACTGTCCATGAACAAGCACATTTCTTTAAAACTATTTTTTTATTTTTAATCTGTTAATGTCAAAGAAATAGATAGATTTATACCTGAACAAACAATAATACCTCATAGAAAGTAATTTTTTTGTTTTATTTATTTGTTATACAAAAAAATCAGATATATGATATTTTCACATAAATTAAAGTGTATTTCTATAAATCATGATATGACTCTCATGTTTTTTTTCCGTTTTTTTTTTAAATGATTATTAATGCTAGAGTTTGTACATATATCTTTGCACATACTTGTATATATATGTGTTATGTCAGAAATCATTTCCAAACATATCTACATGTCCCTAAATTTTATTTTGTTCTAAACAATTTTGTCTTTCATATCTCTGTGTTTATTTACACCACTATACAGGGAGTGCAGAATTATTAGGCAAGTTGTATTTTTGAGGATTAATTTTATTATTGAACAACAACCATGTTCTCAATGAACCCAAAAAACTCATTAATATCAAAGCTGAATATTTTTGGAAGTAGTTTTTAGTTTGTTTTTAGTTTTAGCTATTTTAGGGGGATATCTGTGTGTGCAGGTGACTATTACTGTGCATAATTATTAGGCAACTTAACAAAAAACAAATATATACCCATTTCAATTATTTATTTTTACCAGTGAAACCAATATAACATCTCAACATTCACAAATATACATTTCTGACATTCAAAAACAAAACAAAAACAAATCAGTGACCAATATAGCCACCTTTCTTTGCAAGGACACTCAAAAGCCTGCCATCCATGGATTCTGTCAGTGTTTTGATCTGTTCACCATCAACATTGCGTGCAGCAGCAACCACAGCCTCCCAGACACTGTTCAGAGAGGTTTACTGTTTTCCCTCCTTGTAAATCTCACATTTGATGATGGACCACAGGTTCTCAATGGGGTTCAGATCAGGTGAACAAGGAGGCCATGTCATTAGATTTTCTTCTTTTATACCCTTTCTTGCCAGCCACGCTGTGGAGTACTTGGACGCGTGTGATGGAGCATTGTCCTGCATGAAAATCATGTTTTTCTTGAAGGATGCAGACTTCTTCCTGTACCACTGCTTGAAGAAGGTGTCTTCCAGAAACTGGCAGTAGGACTGGGAGTTGAGCTTGACTCCATCCTCAACCCGAAAAGGCCCCACAAGCTCATCTTTGATGATACCAGCCCAAACCAGTACTCCACCTCCACCTTGCTGGCGTCTGAGTCGGACTGGAGCTCTCTGCCCTTTACCAATCCAGCCACGGGCCCATCCATCTGGCCCATCAAGACTCACTCTCATTTCATCAGTCCATAAAACTTTAGAAAAATCAGTCTTGAGATATTTCTTGGCCCAGTCTTGACGTTTCAGCTTGTGTCTCTTGTTCAGTGGTGGTCGTCTTTCAGCCTTTCTTACCTTGGCCATGTCTCTGAGTATTGCACACCTTGTGCTTTTGGGCACTCCAGTGATGTTGCAGCTCTGAAATATGGCCAAACTGGTGGCAAGTGGCATCTTGGCAGCTGCACGCTTGACTTTTCTCAGTTCATGGGCAGTTATTTTGCGCCTTGGTTTTTCCACACGCTTCTTGCGACCCTGTTGACTATTTTGAATGAAACGCTTGATTGTTCGATGATCAGGCTTCAGAAGCTTTGCAATTTTAAGAGTGCTGCATCCCTCTGCAAGATATCTCACTATTTTTGACTTTTCTGAGCCTGTCAAGTCCTTCTTTTGACCCATTTTGCCAAAGGAAAGGAAGTTGCCTAATAATTATGCACACCTGATATAGGGTGTTGATGTCATTAGACCACACCCCTTCTCATTACAGAGATGCACATCACCTAATATGCTTAATTGGTAGTAGGCTTTCGAGCCTATACAGCTTGGAGTAAGACAACATGCATAAAGAGGATGATGTGGTCAAAATACTCATTTGCCTAATAATTCTGCACTCCCTGTATGTATCTAGTGTAAATATATTATTCTGAGGAAGATTAATTGCGAATATAACATGTAATCAGGGTATCATAGGTATTTATTTGCAAACAATGTATATGTTAAGAGCTTGGCTAGTTTTCTCTTTGCACCTGTCTAAACCCTCCTGATTGCAGTCTAGTTTTAAATACCACCCCTACACAGGTGTTATAAAATGGGCTGGCATATAATATGACATTTCTTAATGAAAATTAAATTCAAGAGAAGGAACAAAAACACTGAAAATAGCATAACAGTATAGAGGTGATTTTAATTTCTGCTGTATCTGATTCATGACAGATTAAAGGGACACTGAACCCACATTTTTTTCTTTTGTGATTCAGATGGGGCATGCAATTTTAAGCAACTTTCTCATTTACTCCTATTATAACATTTTCTTTGTTCTCTTGCTATCTTTATTTGAGAAATAAGACATCTAAGCTAAGGAGCCAGCATATTTTTATTTCAGACCCTGGACAGCACTTGTTTATTGGTTGGTGAATATATCCACCAATCAGCAAGAACAAGCCAGGTTGTTGACCAAAAATGGGCCAGCATCTAAACTTACATTCTTGCTTTTCAAATAAAGATACCAAGAGAATGAAGACAATTTGATAATAGGAGTAATTAGAAAGTTGCTTAAAATTGCCTGCGCTATCTGAGTCATATAAGAATAAAATTGGGTTCAGTGTCCCTTAAATGTTAGGTGGGCTATCCCTTTGAGCTATCAGCTTAAAATTATATTGAATCAAACATCATTCGATTTTTAAAATCATTGTCAAAAATATTACACTGTGTGTCCTAATGTCATCATCAATGTTTATCTTTGATACTAATTTCACATATACATACTTTCAAAGTATAATACACAATGTAACAAATGGCACTTACAAGTTCTGATGAGTGATCAATGACACAAGTATTGAGCAATTTGATTCGTTAGTGATTAGTATAAAATGTATATTTAAATCAGATTGGCTGATGTCATAAATCATGTGATTATGTATTTCCCAATCAAAAGTGGTGGAAAATTTCACTAGTTTGTGGGTTGTCAAGGAGTTTGAGTCTTGCTTCCAATTTGGTTCGAAGTATTGCATCAAATTTGGTGCGAAATGCAATGAGACTTGTATTACATGCGTTAAACATGGTGAAATTAGCTTGATCAAAAAAAGGAAGTTAACTGTAGTATGTAATGTATTTATTTTATTTTTATCCCTATATCTACTAGTCCTGCTGCCAGACAAACAATACCTGTCATTAAAACTACTTTCGAAATGAATTTGTCCCTTGAAATTACATGTGATTATAATATTATTATTTAGCATATTATTTAGATACTGAACGTCTTTGTTGTCTGTGTGATTTAGAAATAGTATACAACTGAAATCAACTTTCTAATTTGCATAAATATGAAATAAGCTTCATTCTCTTGCAGCATCTAACATAACCTTTCTGGGTTTTCAGACTCCCATTGATTTCTATGGCATTCGCGGCCTCAAGGGTGGCAGTTTGAACGATAGGTACGCTGTGGAGGAAAAGACAAGAGCGTACCTGTTGAATGTTTGATAAATTGGGAAGAGGGTCAAATAGATTCGAATGTGAATCCGAAACATCTGGAATGACGCAAGCATCGATCTGCGTTAGATTGAGATTGCGGGAGTGTATATTACGTTATACATTTCAACATTTGACAATGTTGATGCTTTGTGTTAATTACGGCGGATTCAATTTGCATTGAATATGACTCGAGATTCAAGTGGATTCCATCGTATTATCAGTTAAAGCTTTGATAAATTGGCCCCATATGTTTAAATTATCTAATTATCTAGCAAGATTTATGTTTTTAATATGGACCCTAGAAGTGTATAAATTTGACAACTTAACATTCGCTATAGAGTATTACGTCACTTATGACGTTTTTCAAAATGAGGTATAGCGAATAGTCTAAACACTATGGGGCATATTTATGAAACTCCGTATGGAGCTTGATGCCCCGTGTTTCTGGCAAGCCGGAAACACAAGTTATTAAGCACCGCTGCTCCATAACCTGTCTGCCTGCTCTGAGGCGGCGGACAGACATCACCAGAAATCAACCAGATCGAATACGATCAGGTTGATTGACACCCCATGCTAGCGGCCGATTGGCCGCAAATCTGCAGGGGGCGGCATTGCACCAGCAGTTCACAAGAACTGCTGGTGCAATGATAAATGCCAACAGCGTATGCTGTCGGCATTTATCGATGTGCAGCGGATATGATCCGCAATATCGGATCATGTCCGCTCGCACAATGATAATTCGGACATTAAAAGTCAATTAGGATTGGTTCATAATATGTTTATATTCTATGACTAGTGAGTTTAACTCTATCCCTGATAAAGTTCCATAATGGCACAAAACATGTTGGATATGGGTGAGCTTTATAAGGCTGTTTCACTGGCTATGATATCGTTTGACTTCATTAACAAAGCTTTACCTGCATTACTAATAAAAGTTATTTTTTATACTTACGGACCATTGTCAGCTGGACATCTCTCACTTTGTGTGACCTTATGCTGATTTTTATACTTTACAAACGGATTTCTCAGGGCAACATCCACTTCCAGCTGAAGTTATTCGCTCACAATTAACCTACAGTTTGAACAGAGCACACAACATAGTCGCCTGTAATTCCGGAACTTAAGGTGTAAGCATAACATAGCATCGGAAAGTCTGGTACTGACAATGGCAGAGGCAGCTGCATGTGCCGAGAGCTGGGACATTTCACTCCAGGGCCTCATTTCGGACACCTTAGCAGTACCTTTAGGCTTCAAACACCACATTGATAACAGCCCTAAGGTGCATATCAAGCGCATCCTTTTCTCAAATACGAGCGTTATACCTGACACGTGCAAACACCCATGATAAATCTCTTATCACTCGTGCATATCTGTTGGCGTGTAACTTAGCCCTAAATGTCCCTTTAAATAAGTCCAAAAATAATGTGAATAACCTGTGTATTCTAAAGAGTTAGAATAACGTGGTCAATCTGCCTCACTGCAAAATGTCTGTTTTTTTGTGATTCATCTGAAAAACAAAAAATAGAGAGAGAAATCAAAGTTAAAGGGACATTAAACCCAACATTTTTCTTTCATGATTCAGATAGAGAATACAATTTTAAACAACTTTCCAATTTACTTCTATTATTTAATTTGCTTCCTTCTCTTGTTATCCTTTGCTGAAAGGTTTATCTATGAAAGATCAGTAGAAGCAAAAAACCTAGGTTCTAGCTGCTGATTAGTGGATGCATGTATATACTGATTGTCATTGGCTCACGCATGTGTTCAGTCAGCAACCAGAAGTGCATTGCTGCTCATTCAACAAAGCATATTTCCTGCTTTATCTGAATCATGAAAGAAACATTTTGGGTTTCATATCTCTTTAAATAAATGTTGTACTAATTTGAAATACCCTTGCATTTTAAAACCCTTTAAATCTTAATTTATTCATAGTTTTTCTAAGGATTAGAAAATATTTCAGTGGCCAAACATGAGAATCTTTTGGTTCTGAGGACTTAGGTGATATCATTGAATATACCCTCTGGTAACTGTCCAGTGCTCCCAGTTTGACACTTTCTAACATTATGCAAAGACTAATTAATTTGGTAAATTATTTCAGGTATTCAGAGCACATAATATTACTTGTATTCCTGCTTTCCACTTTACATTAATGAAATATATAATTAACTCTAATTGGTTTAATTGTTGAAATAATTAATTTCAATTTGACATATTTAAAACATAATGCCATAAAAAATTCAAATTGCTCCAAATAGCAGGTGTGTGTGTGTGTGTGCGCATATCTATCATCTATCAATCTATCAATCTATCTATCACCTATCTAATTATCTATCTATCTATCTATCTATCTATCTATCTATCTATCTATATCTATCTATCTATCTATCTATCTATATCTATCTATCTATATCTATCTATATCTATCTATATCTATCTATATCTATCTATATCTATCTATATCTATCTATATCTATCTATATCTATCTATCTATCTATCTATATCTATCTATCTATCTATCTATCTATATCTATCTATCTATCTATCTATCTATCTATCATCTATCTATCTATCTATCTATCTATCTATCTATCTATCTATCTATCTATCTATCTATCATCTCTCTCTCTCTATCTATATGTATATACTGTATGTATATATATATATATATATATATATACACACACACACATACCTACAGTGTGCTTTTATATATATATATATATATATATATATATATATATATATATATATATATATATATAAAATACATACAGTATGTTTGAGTATATATATATATATATATATATATATATATATATATATATATATATATATATATATATATATATATATATATATATATATATATATATACCTATATATTCTTTGTGGATTTGTATTTAAAAAATAGTCAGACTGACCATCTTCCATTGGTTAAAGCACCTGACCCAAGCATGTATTGAAATGGCATATAAAGTCAGGGAAGCAAGAATGATTGTAGTGTTTGAACCATTTCACATTGTGACAGCTTGATAATTGGTGACTGGCTAAGCAGAATATGGCCATATTGTGTGACTAAGATCCCAATTTTAATATCAAAACTTAGTTAATTTTTTTAATTTAAATTCTTGTTTTGTAAGGTGTGCTAAACCAAATTTTGTGTGTATGTATATATATATATATATATATATATATACATACACACAAAATTTATATATATATATATATATATATATATATATATATATATCATCAAATAGCCAGTGGCCCAGCACTCCAACCTATGTGTCCAAATAGTGACCTGGGTGCAATACTCAAATTTCAGATACACTTCGTGGTAATAAAGGAGGGCACTCACAGGATTTGAAATAGTCAATAAGAATTGTTATTATGAGTACATCAAGCGTTATGCTTGAAATGTCATGGTCGACGTTTCGGCTCTTACAATGAGCCTTCTTCAAGACTAATTTTAAATCTGTAAAAAATAGGGAAAAAACAACATTTATATAGTGCAGGACAAGTGACAACGAACAACAAGCGCACCCACCACCACACAGAGATAAAATTCAATTGATAAACCGGCATTCAGGCCCAAAAGAGGATAGTCAGAGGATAGATGGTCAGCTTAGAACATGGAATTACATCAAGTACACATTAGCCATACTACTGAGATGGCAACAGATTACACACCAAGTACCTGGGATATAAGGACAGTTTTCCTAGGTCCCCTCAGACTGCATGTCACACTACCCCAGAGAGGCTCACTTCATGTACCATTGGAAACCATAACAGACACGTTTCCGGTTAAGACACAATTCTAACACCTAAACTAGAAGACAAAACTGAATACAATACGCCGTGGTGCTTATCTTTACCAATGTGTTACTGCATCCGTAACTAAATATAACATACAAAACTATGGCAAAAGGCGTGTTGCTGCAGTCCATATTGTAAAACAAAACATCATAATGGTAGCATGCATTCAAAGTGCTAATCAATAGGCAGATAAATGTTAATCACTCCTTCAGATTAGGGACTCAGAGTCACCTCAATAATCAAATACATAAATTAATCAATAATGTATATAGCCCTATATGCGGATCCCGCCATGGCTGCAAACAAGGATGGCCACCCTCTCAATGTGGGGTCTCTATAGGAGCCAATGTCTCTGTGGTAGAACAGTGTGTGGTAACATCTAGAAAACTACTCAAAAAGTGCACTACAGTATCTAGCAATTCTATCCCGTATTGAACTAAAGCAAATGGTGCTGTAAGCTAAGACAGCGTCTTACTACGAAGTGTATCTGAAATTTGAGGATTGCACCCAGGTCACTATTTGGACACATAGGTTGGAGTGCTGGGCCACCGGCTATTTGGTATTATTGCTTCATATTCCCAAGCACCCCCTGTATTCAAATACAACTTCCACGGGTAAACCGTGTGTGGCATTCATCTCCTGCAGAATTTGTTTTTAAACACAACACTGAGGTGTTCAAGATATACTTGGCACATTTTTCCGGGAAACTGAAGAATCAAGTCTGAACTCATTTAGACATGGATGAATTCCCACTAGGAGCTGGTTCACAGAAAACCACAATAGAAATCCCCACAGAGGATGTCACTTTTGCATTTATGGATGAGGCTGCAATGAGGATACTCAATCAGTGTGATTCTGAGTCTGTCGAAGAAGTTCCAATTAACATTTACCTCAAACTCCTGAATTTAAAGAGGAAAGAGGTGGACTATAAACTCTACGCAAACTACTTGACAGACTATTTCAGAAGAAAACTGATTCAACGGGGCTTCAGAGAGCGGAATTTACCCACGATTGGCAGGAACAATAATGAATTCTGCCGCAAATGGTGTTACATAGCTAACAAATGCTCCCTAGATTGGATTTTGCTGGTCATCGAGGAGGTAACCAGACTGAAAAAACAAGTGGTTGATGAATTTACAATCATAGAGAAAGATAAAGTTCATGTGCTGAGGAATGACAATAGTGAGGACTGGCTCAACAAACTACATACACAAGTTTATACGTACAAAAGAGAACTTATAAACTTCAAGAACAAAAAGGTTAATGCCCTTGAGATAGATTACAGAGAACGAGATATGTACCAGTGGCTCACAGGAAGGAGCACTACATTCAGACGGAGGAGGGTGGAACGCAGAACGACTCCCCTTGCTAATACAGTGGATACCAGTGGTGGGGATTCTATCGGCTCGGAGTGTCCGGTGAGTGGACCAAATAGACCCCAACGGCAAGATAAAGTTCTCACAAGATCACAGAGAAAACCGCCCATGCCAAACAACCCGCCCAAAAAATACACAGGGCAGTCATCAGAAGAGGCGGTTGGTGGAAGAAAGCCCCCCAAAAATTAACATCAGGGCAAATGTCATTATCAATTTGAGTAGTAGGACTCTCGATCAGGATGAAACTAATGTCCTTAGTAAAGGTTTGAATTTTGTACCTACTCCCAAAATTGATGCCTTCGACAGCATGATTGACCTGCATAGACTACAACAGACATTGAAACTGAAGGACTTCTTTAAGACCTCAACCCGCACCATACCCCATACTGGATTGTCCAGAAAATCTAAGTTTGAGCCCAAGGTCACACACCCTTCCATTAAAACCTTTGCAAATGTTTGTACTAGGGAGATTGAACGTGAATACAGCTCATACACGGCCCCTAGAACTAACCTCTCAAGATCAGAATGGAAAGCACTGCAGAGGCTTAAGGAAGATGATTCTATAACCTTTTCCCCCGCAGATAAAGGGGGTGCTATTGTTGTGCTGGACTACTCCTACTACCGCACTGAACTGCTCAAACAGCATGAGGATGGGAACACATACAGGAGATTAACCCATAACCCGACACAGCTATTTGAAAAGAAGCTTGACATGAGTCTGACCTTTGCACTTAATTGTGGACATATTGACCAACAGATATTTAATTTCCTGTACATAACACATCCAGTGTACACCATCATTTAAACAATTTGGAAGATTCATAAAGACCAAACGAACCCTCCAGGACGCCCTATAATGTCGGCTAATGGGTCATTGTTCCAAAATCTGCCCAAATATATAGATTTCCATCTTCAAGATCTGGTACGAGCCACAGCAGCATTCCTCTTGGACTCTATTGAGCTGATTAAACTCTTACATAATAGAGAGTTTCCACGAAATTGCATATTAGTGACTTTGGATGTCAATAGCCTCTACACCATCATACCACATGATTTAGATGTGGAGGCTATTAGACAAGCTCTTCTCTTGAATACCTCATATGCTGGTCCTCCTATAGAGATACTACTTGAGTGGTTATTGCTTTGTGTGACTCACAACTATTTCAGGTTCGAGGATAAATACTACCTCCAGCTCATAGACACTGCCATGGGTTCAAGTATAACACCCTCTTACACCAATCTTTTCATGGCATACAGATGTCCCGAAATAGTTTGCTGGTGAATAGTTCCCGGCTTGTTCGCGTTCACCGCGATGGGCGAACATATGCAATATTCGATCCGTCCCCTCTTCGTCATCATTGAGTAAAATTTGACCCTGTACCTCACAGTCAGCAGACACATTCCAGCCAATCAGCAGCAGACCCTCCCTCCCAGACCCTCCCACCTTCTGGACAGCATCCATTTTAGATTCATTCGGAAGCTGCATTCTTAGTGAGAGGAGGGACAGTGTAGCTGCTGCTGATTTAATAGGGAAATCGATAGCTAGGCTAGTGTATTCAGTGTCCACTACAGTCCTAAAGGACTCATCTGATCTCTGCTGTAAGGACAGCACCCCAAAAAGCCCTTTTTAGGGCTAGAACATCAGTCTGCTTTTTTTTTTTTTTTCCTGTGTAATCTATTTGCAGTTGCCTGCCTGCCAGCGTGTGTGTCAGGCTCACAGCGTATACAGTGCCCAATTGCCCAGTGCCACCATTCATATCTTGTGTAACAGTAGTGTAGATTTAAAAAAAACAACACTTTTCTTACTGTGAAATAATAGCAGTCAGTTTCCTTCACACGTGTGCGTTTCAGGGCCTGCAAGGGCACAGTGTCACACCAGTGCAACTCATATCTGGTGTAACAGTAGTGTACATTAAAAAAAAAACTAGAAATTTGACTGTGAAATAATAGCAGTCAGTTTCCTTCACGCGTGTGCCTTTCAGGACCTGCCAGGGCACAGTGTCACACCAGTGCAACTCATATCTGGTGTAACAGTAGTGTACATTAAAAAACAAACCTAGAAATTTGACTGTGAAATAATAGCAGTCAGTTTCCTTCACGCGTGTGCGTTTCAGGGCCTGCCAATGCACATTGTCACACCAGTGCAACTCATATCTGGTGTAACAGTAGTGTACATTAAAAAAAAAACTAGAAATTTGACTGTGAAATAATAGCAGTCAGTTTCCTTCACGCGTGTGTGTTTCAGGGCCTGCCAGGGCACAGTGTCACACCAGTGCAACTCATATCTGGTGTAACAGTAGTGTACATTAAAAAAAACCCTAGAAATTTGACTGTGAATTAATAGCAGTCAGTTTCCTTCACACGTGTGCGTTTCTGGGCCTGCCAGGGCACAGTGTCACACCAGTGCAACTCATATCTGGTGTAACAGTAGTGTACATTTAAAAAAAAAAATTTTTTTTGACTTTAATAGATTTAATAGCAGTTAGTCGTCTGCAAGCATGTGTGTCAGGCCTACAGCGTCTACTCTGCCAACTTCTGCCAGTGCACAGTGCCACTCATATCTGTTATCACAGTAGCTTGCATGCATAGTACCACTAATCGAAAAAAAAATGACAGGCAGAGGCAGGCCACCCCGCAGGGGCCATCATGGTCGTGGTGCTGTGATTCCCTTTGGCCCTAGAATAATGCCCAGTGTTCAGAGGCCACGTACCCTGAACTTGAAAAGTTCTGAGGACATAGTTGACTGGCTAACACAGGACACCCAATCTTCTACAGCTTCCGCTTGGAACCTTGACGCACCATCCTCCTCCAGCTTAGCTTCAGGCACCTCTCAAGTTACCACTCGCCCGCCTGCTGCCACCACCAACACTAGCACCACAGCCGCTTCACTTGATCTGTCAGAGGAGTTATTTACACATCAGTTGGAAGAAATGAGTGATGCGCAACCATTATTGCCAGAGGATGTAGATAACAGGGATATGTCTCAGTCAAGCAGCATTACACACATGGACGTACGGTGTGATGATGATGATGTTGTACCCGCCTCTGCTTCCCTTGCTGAGTTGTCAGATACAAGTGAAGCGGTTGATGATGACGATGCATCCGTGGATGTCAAGTGGGTGCCCGCTAGAAGAGAAGAAGAACGGGGGGAAAGTTCAGATGGGGAGACAGAGAGGAAGAGGAGACGAGTTGGAAGCAGGGGGAGGTCGTCACAAGGAGCTAGTGGCACAGTCAGACAGCATGCATCGGCACCAGGGGTCAGTCAGACAGCACGCCAATCAACGCATGCCATTTGCCACCACCAGAATGCTGTCATTGCAGAGCTCAGCAGTGTGGCATTTTTTTTGTGTGTCTGCCTCTGACAACAGCGATGACATTTGCAACCTGTGCCAAAAGAAACTGAGTCGTGGGAAGTCCAACACCCACCTAGGTACAACTGCTTTGCGAAGGCACATAATCGCACATCACAAACGCCTATGGGATCAACACATGAGTACAAGCAGCACACTAACTCAAAGCCGCCATCCTCCTCCTGGTCCAGCATCTTCAGGCACGTCAACCACTGCTGTCTTCCTTGCCCCCTCTCAACCATCCGCCACTCCGTCTCTCGCCTTGACCAGTTCCTGCTCATCTGCCCACAGTCAGGTGTCTGTCAAGGACATGTTTGAGCGTAAGAAGCCAATGTCACAAAGTCACCCCCTTGCCCGGCATCTGACAGCTGGCTTGTCTGAACTCTTAGCCCGCCAGCTTTTACCATACAAGCTGGTGGAGTCTGAGGCGTTCCAAAAATTTGTAGCTATTGGGACACCGCAGTGGAAGGTACCCGGCCGAAATTTCTTGCACAAAAGGCAATCCCCAACCTGTACTCGATTGTGCAAAAGGAAGTAATGGCATGTCTGGCACACAGTGTTGGGGCAAGGGTCCATCTGAACACTGATACATGGTCTGCAATGCATGGTCAGGGCAGGTATATCACCTACAATGCGGATTGGGTAAACCTGCTGAAGGCTGCCAAGCATGGAATGCGTGGCTCTGCAGAGGAGTCGGTGACACCGCCACGACTTGCAGGCAGGCCTGCTGCCACCTCTTCTACTCCTCCTATTCCATCCTCTTCCATAACCTCCTCTGCTGAGTCCTCTTCTGCTGCTGCATCTTGCTCCACATCAACGACAGCCCCCCAGCTCCCCAGGTACTATTCCACATCCCGGATATGGCAGTGTCACGCCGTCTTGGGGTTGACTTGCCTGAAAGCAGAGAGTCACACCGGACCAGCACTCCTGTCCACCCTGAACGCACAAGTGGATCAGTGGCTGACTCCGCACCAACTGGAGATCGGCAAAGTGGTTTGTGACAATGGAAGAAATTTGTTGGCGGCATTGAATTTGGGCAAGTTGACACATGTGCTGTGCATGGCACATGTGTGTAATCTGATCGTACAACGCTTTGTGCATAAGTACCCAGGCTTACAGGACGTCCTGAAGCAGGCCAGGCAGGTGTGTGGCCATTTCAGGCGTTCCTACATGGCCATGGCGCACTTTTCAGATATTCAGCGGCAAAACAACATGCCAGTGAGGCGCTTGATTTGCGACAGCCCGACACGTTGGAATTCAACACTCCTAATGTTCGACCGCCTGCTCCAACAAGAAAAAGCCATTAACGACTATATGTATGACCGGGGTGCTAGGACAGCCTCTGCGGAGCTGGGAATTTTTTTGCCTCATTGCTGGATGCTCATGCGCAATGCCTGTAGGCTCATGCGTCCTTTTGAGGAGGTGACAAACCTAGTCGGTCGCACTGAAGGCACCATCAGCGACATCATACCATTTGTTTTCTTCCTGGAGCGTGCCCTGCGAAGAGTGCTGGATCAGGCCGTAGATGAGCGTGAAGAGGAAGAGTTGTGGTCACCATCACCACCAGAAACAGCCTTATCAGCATCGCTTGCTGGACCTGCGGCAACGCTGGAAGAGGATTGTGAGGAAGAAGAGTAAGAGGAGGAATGTGGCTTTGAGGAGGAGGAGGAGGAAGACCAACCACAACAGGCATCCCAGGGTGCTCGTTGTCACCTATCTGATACACGTGGTGTTGTACATGTCTGGGGGGAAGAACATACCTTCAGTGAGATCACTGAGGACGAGGAATGGGACATGAGTAGCTCGGCATCCAACCTTGTGCAAATGGGGTCTTTCATGCTCTCGTGCCTGTTGAGGGACCCTCGTATAAAAAGGCTGAAGGAGAACGACCTGTACTGGGTGTCCACGCTACTAGACCCTCGGTATAAGCAGAAAGTGCCTGATAAGTTACCGAATTACCGCAAGTCGGAAAGGATGCAGCAGTTCCAAAATAAATTAAAAATTATGCTTTACACAGTGTACAAGGGTGATGTCACAGCACAACGGGAATCTAACAGGGGAAGAGGTGAAAGTAATCCTCCTCCTCCCACGACCACGCCGGCAAGGACAGGACACTTTACAGACGTGTTGTTGATGGAGGACATGCAGAGCTTTTTAAGTCCTACGCATCGCCACAGCCCTTCGGGGTCCACCCTCAGAGAACGACTCGACCGACAGGTAGCAGACTACCTCGCCTTAACTGCAGATATCGACACTCTGAGGAGCGATGAACCCCTTGACTACTGGGTGTGCAGGCTTGACCTGTGGCCTGAGCTATCCCAATTTGCGATAGAACTTCTGGCCTGCCCCGCTTCAAGTGTCCTGCCGGAAAGGACCTTCAGTGCAGCAGGAGGTATTGTCACTGAGAAGAGCAGTCGCCTAGGTCTAAAACGTCTAGATTACCTCACCTTTATTAAGATGAATGAGGGATGGATCCCGAAGGGACTGACAGTGGGCGATACATTTGACTAAAAAAGGCCTGATGAAATGAGCTGCCTTGGGCTAAAAATGGTCCACACGCTGCTGTATTTTATCTCTGGATGCCGGATGACTTGCGTGACTTATCCGCCACCAACTAGGGTTCAAGCCGCAATGTTTTAGGGCACTTTCTGCCTGGGAAACAAACATCAATTTTTCTGGCCGCTGCTACAGCACCGGCTGCCACAATACCTAATTTTTCAGGCATGTGTACATGCCTAATTTTTCTGACCTCTGGTGCTGCACTGTGGCTTCAAAAACCAAACCAAAAAAAGGCACATAACAGGGATTAAACTGATAGGAATAGTACTACTTAACACACCACTCCTATCTGGTGGCACATTAGATTGCACGTGCAGTGCCCCAAATTTGAAGTAGGAGGTCCGACCAAGCATCTTTTTCCATCTCCCGGTTCCTAAAATCGATGCCATATACACGTCCCTTAATAGGGGACGTAACAGGGATTAAACTGATAAGAATAGAACTACTTAACACACCACTCCTATCTGGTGGCACATTAGATGCACGCGCAGTGTCCCACATTTGAAGTAGGAGGACCGACCAAGCATCTTTTTCCATCTCCCGGTTCCTAAAATCTATGCCATATACACGTCCCCTGATAGTGGACATAACAGGGATTAAACTGATAAGAATAGAACTACTTAACACACCACTCCTATCTGGTGGCACATTAGATTGTACGCGCAGTGCCCCAAATTTGAAGTAGGAGGACCGACCAAGCATCTTTTTCCATCTCCCGGTTCCTAAAATCGATGCCATATACACGTCCCCTGATAGGGGACGTAACAGGGATTAAACTGATAAGAATAGTACTACTTAACACACCACTCCTATCTGGTGGCACATTAGATTGCTTGCGCAGTGCCCCAAATTTGAAGTAGGAGGACCGACCAAGCATCTTTTTCCATCTCCCGGTTCCTAAAATTGATGCCATATACACGTCCCCTGATAGGGGACGTAACAAGGATTAAACTGATAGGAATAGTACTACTTAACACACCTTATAAAAACACAGAGAGAGGCAATGCAGAGAGAGGAGTCTGAAGAAGAGGAGTCAGAGGAGGAAGGTGGCTTTGAGGAGGTGGAAGACCAAACACAGCAGGCGTCCCAGGGAGCTTGTTGTCACCTTTCGGAGACCCTTGGTGTTGTACGTGGCTGGGTGGAGGAAGAGACCTTCAATGACATCAGTGAGGACAAGGAACGGGACATGGCTAGCTTGGTATCCAACCTTGTGCAAATGGGGAGTTTGCGGTTGTGCAAATGGACTGTTTGCGGTTGTTTGCGGTGCGTTAAACGGGGAGTTTGGTCTGTCACTGTGAAGCGGGCGTCACCCTTACACTACCTGATCGATACAACATCATACCTGATGTTTTAAAGCACGTTATTCCAAACAATTTCGGAATGTTAGGTGATTGATGCCCTTTATGGTTTAAAACCATTTTCCATGGGAGTTTTGCCATGGATCCCCCTCCGGCATGTCACAGTCCAGATGTTAGTCCCCTTGAAACAAAAATTCCATCACTATTGTGGCCAGAAAGAGTACCTGTGGGTTTTAAAATTCGCCTACTTATTGAAGGCTATGGCGGTTCGCCCGGTTAGCCTGTTCGCAAACATTTGCGGAAATTCGCGTTCGCCATTCGTGAACGGAAAATTTTATGTTCGCAACATCTCTAAGGGCATGGTATGAGGACAAATATATCTTTACATCCAGGGACCCCCATGTGCTACTATACCGAAGGTATATTGATGATTTGTTTGTCATCTGGGGAGTATCACAACAGGAACTCATTGAATGGATCCATTACCTAAACAACTCAGAAGAGTCAATTTCCCTAAAGAGTAGATCTACAGTGGAGATAAGAAGGTGCCAAACATAGGGTGATATTGTCACTACACAGCAATACGCTATGGTTGAAAACAGAATACTCACAAACAAAGCGGCACTACGATGTGCCTAGTTGTGCAGACCGGGACCTCAACAGTAGCCCGGAAGACCAAACACTGGCGTACGGCAAACCTCCGGCAATCACGTGGTTCGTATGGCCAATCACGGTCCGATAGATACACACACCTTCTTCCAATCTTCCGTAGTGTTCTGCAGTACTGACAAGCAGGAAGTCACAAACACTACGGACAAATTTTTGAAGGCACTAGATAGTGCAAACAGGCAGACTGACACTTGCAGTAGTCAGCTAACTTTATACTGATCCTGTATCAAGGTAGAGACCAGCTCTCAGGTCACAGGGAAGATCGCAGGGAAGTTTGAATCCAGGTATCAAACAACAGACTGAAGATATTGTGCAGGCAAACCAATTGTGATGTAATAGTTTGTAAAGTTCTCTGTGCAGATAGAACAAATTCAATCTGATTAATCAGGCAGAAAGACTCCTCCGTATATATATGTTAAAAGACAAGATTAATGTTGCTGCAACACATTTCTCAACCACACAACACAGTAGTTTCATCAGGCATAAAATTAAGAACATACGAACCACGTGATTGCCAGAGGTTTGCCGTACGCCAGTGTTTGGTCTTCCGGGCGACTGTTGAGGTCCCAGTCTGCACAACTAGGCACATCGTAGTGCCACTTTGTTTGTGAGTATTCTGTTTTCAACCATAGCGTATTGCTGTGTAGTGACGATATCACCCTATGTTTGGCACCTTCTTATCTCCACTGTAGATCTCCTCTCTGTCTCGAAATACTTTGGAAGAGCTGCCACGACTTTGGACTATAGCATTCCTTATTTCCTTCCGTGAGCGCACCTCATCAGGGGGTACTAAACCCTGGATCTTTAACTTCCCTAAAGAGTGAATGGAATGAACAAAGCATTCACTTTTTAGACTTATGCATCTTCAAGTGTGATTCTACAGATGGTTGTTTCTTAAAAATCACTCTTTTTTCTAAACCCACCAATCGCAACACACTGTTGCAATACAGCAGTTTCCACCCTATTCCCTTGAAGAAAGGCATAATAAAATCCCAACTAATTAGGGTCATCCGCAATAATTCTGATCCTACACTCAGAAAGGATCAATTGACTGAAATGAGAAAGAAGTTTTTGGAAAGAGGGTACAGCCCCGTGATGATCGACAAGATCTTAAGTGAGGTTATGCACCTTGACCAAACAACCCTGATACAGAGGTATAGGTTGGATAACAGTGAACCTAAAGACACAGTCATTTCTCCCATTTACACATGTACCACCACCCAGAGTGGTACATAGAAGTAGGCACAGTCTAAAGACCCTACTCATGAAAACTGACCCATGGCAACAGGAAAGAAAATGGCTTGCGAAAACCAAGAATGGTGTTATAAGTTTGGCTGCTGTGTGACCTGCAGCTCCCTACTAATAGGACTGAAGTTTCATTATCCCAGTTCCAATAAGGTTTACATCATCAGACACAGATTGACATGTTCTTCACAATATGTGGTGTATTTCCTCTCCTGTCCATGTGGCCGCTATTACGTAGGCAAGACAAGTACATCATTCCATGAAAGGCTGGCAAACCATAAAAGTGCTATAAGAGCAGCACTGAAAAACGGCCTCTTAGACCAGCCTGTTGCTCATCACTTTTTGGAACTTCCCATCTCTAGTTTAAGAGCAATGCTTATTGACAGGATTGCCCCCCTCAAAAGAGGTGGTTACAGGGACATGGAACAGTTGCGATGTGAGACCAGGTGGATTTACTGCCTTAACACCCTGTCACCTAATGGACTTAATGTACACATTGATTATTCCCTGTTTTTTATAAGACACTATTTTGTCTATCTTGGTTACACAATTTTGATACTTGAGGCACCCACATCCACCTATAGAGGATCCTGTTCAGCCCTGGATAGTTGGTTACAGTTGGCATGCTTTATAACTATCGGAAGTTTGGCCACCCAAGTCTCATTCAGGTTTGTTACATCATTACATCATTCCTTAGGCGTAACTCCATTCTAGTCATCTTCAACTTGGGGACTATACATATTAGTTCTAGGTATTGTTGTTCTACCCGGCATCATGGGACAGATTCAGAGTTCTTCCAGCCTATGACTGTCTCCTAGTGGGTAGCCCTTGTGTGTGGTCATTTTACATTGTTTATAGGCCCCCTTTGCCACGCTGAGTACACTATAGTCCAGTTAAAGTCGGCTTGATGCACTCCATTGGGGGTGAAGTGACCCCCTGTGGTTTGTTGAGGTTGCCATTAGTGTGGGATCAGTGAGCCCACTGTTACCTATGAGATTAGGGACTTACCAGGTTGCAGTAAGAATGGAAAGTGTTCATACCTGACTTTACATTATAGTCATATTTCCCCCTCATTAGCACTTGTATGACAGCAAGTCCATAGCATGGCTTGCTCTTGGAGTTACCTATGAGTGATTCTGACAGTTGGGGAACTGATATGCTCGTTGGATATTTATGTTTACGGTGAACACTGGGGCCCAGTTTACTATAGGTCCTTGTATATTGGGGCTTGGATCCACAGTTATTTTCTGCTTTTAAATCTTGAATTGTATTTTTTTTTTCCATCAAATAATTTTTATTATTTTCAAAAACAAATACAAAACAAAAACAGAACAAGTGTAAAAGAAAATCAGTAATAGTAGTGTACAGATAATGAACAGATAATGACCACATGTGTGACTAAAATTAAAGCGAGGGCTCAGTATCGTTATTAAACCTGCAAACACAGCCAGGGCGGCTTAAACCAAGCCATTGAAAGTCTCATAAAGGCATATGTTAGTTAAACAAGTCTCAATAAGTCAGTTTACATGGTAGGTTCCCTCCCAGTCATAGTGTCATTATTTTGCTGTTCCCAAATGAAAATTACGTCCACGATAACATCTTGCTTCCCTTTGTACACATAATACATTTTTTCTAGTTCAAGAATATGACTCACTTCATTGATCCACATATTGTAGGTAGGAGGAGCAGTTTTTTTCCAGAACCTAGGAATTAAACGCCTAGCGCAGCTAAGCATGCAATTCAACAGTTTCTTTCGGTATAATCATGATATTTTAGGGGTATCACTCAAAAGCACCAAGCTAGGGGTGAATGTAACAGGTCTTCCTAGTACTCTGTCTACATGTCTATTTATATTGTGCCAATAAGAACAAAGAAGTGGACAAGACCACCAAATTTGTGAAAGAGTACCCACCCCCCCGCAATGTCTCCAACATAGGGAAGAGGAGTTAGGGAATATACTTCATAGGCGATGGGGAGTTAGATACCACCTTGAAAGTAGTTTATAATTCATTTCTACCATCACTAAAGACAGGGACGATTTTTTAGTTTCAGAGAAAATATGAAGCCATTGGGCGTCAGTGAATTCTACATCTAACTCCCTTTCCCATTTTACGATAAATGTTGGTTTCTTGTTAGGGAAGGTACCTCTAAGTAATTTATATATTATAGATACATGGGATTTAGCTACTGTAGTAGATGTACACAACGTTTCGAAGGGGGTCAAGGGCCTTATAAGATCTGACTTATAATTACTAGTGAAAATCGCATGCCTAATTTGCAAATATGGGTACCATAAATGAAAGGGAGCACCTAATTGGTGGTGTATGTCAGGTTGGGACTTGATAAGTCCATTTTGTAGTACCATATGTGTCGGAATATTAGTAGGGGTGCCTGCAATATGCGGCAGTGGAAAGGTATGAGGCTGCAACATCAAGGGATTATTAAGTAAAGGGGTTAAAGGAGAAATTTGTGTCGAGAACTGTGTATCCTCAGATAAGAGTTTATCTCATAGCCTAAGGGTGGCAGCAATATAGTAATTTCCCCATACATCTATTGGTCTATGTCTACTTGGTATCCAGCATTGGTCTCCCAGATTCAGGCCACCTGCCAGAAAGGTTTCTATTTGTATCCAGGGTTTCCCTGCCGGGGAGTGTTTCCAAGCAACTATACGAGCGATATGGGCCGACTTATAATAATTCATTAGATTCGGGGAACACAAACCTCCATCCTCCTTGTGTAAGAATAAAGTGCTCCTAGCTACTCTGGATCTCTTGTTATCCCATATAAATGTGTCTAGCATTTTTTGTTGTTTTATTAGGTACTGCAAGGGGAGGTCTAGTGGAAGAACTTGAAATAAATATAAGTATTTAGGGAGGAGATTCATTTTTATAGCGTTAATACGCCCCATCCATGAAAGATGGCCCTGTTTACTCCAAAGCTCTAATGACTTGCTAGTTTCCAGTTGAAGGGGTATGTAATTAAGGTTAAATAGTTCCGTATGGCGGGGTGAAATGCCAATCCCTAAGTAGTGTATTTTATTCGTCATTTGAAATGAGGTATGGTTTGCAATAAATTGTAGTTCTTCCTCCTTAAGGTGTAACGGCATTAGCATTGATTTTTCCATGTTAACAGAAAAATTGGAGACTAATTTATAATCCTCCAGCTCACGTAGAAGAGCGGGGATGGAAGTTAGCGGGGAGTGTATTGTGAATATAATGTCATCCGCGTATAAGAGACATTTTTAATGAATCTCTCCAAAGGAGACTCCACTAATAAAATGATTATTTCTGAGTCGCACAGCTAACACCTCCACTGCCAAGGCGAAGAGTGACGGAGATAGAGGGCACCCCTGACGAGTGCCATTATTTATATAAATTACTTGTGAGAGTGTGCTATTTGCACTAACTCGCTCTGATGGGCCCGTATAAAGGGATTTAATGCGGGAAATCAAAGTTTGTGAGAAACCAAATTTTGACAGGGTGGACCAGAGAAAATCCCAGTCCACCCTGTCAAAGGCCTTTTCCGCATCTGTGGATAGTAGGACCAGGGGCTTTTTGGTAGATGATGCGGAAAGTAAAGTATGTAATACCCGGATGGTATTGTCTTTAGCCTCTCTGCCAGGTATAAATCCAGTTTGGTCCGAGTGCACTAAGAAGGGTAAATATTTATTTATTCTTGTAGCAATCAATTTGGCGTATAGCTTAATGCCTATATTTATTAGGGAAATGGGGCGGTAGTTGGATACTTTGTCACTAGGTTTATTTGGTTTGGGGATAACCGAAATAGTAGCTTCAAGAAGGGATGGGGTCAATTGTCCCTCCTGGTCTAAGGAGTGATACATACTTAACAGAGGGGGACAGAGCAGAGACTTAAACTGATGATAAAATTTAGGTGTAAACCCATCGGGGCCTGGGGCTTTGCCTTGGGGGAGGCTTTTGATAGCTAACATAAGCTCTTGTTCCGAGAACTTCTCGTCTAGGGCCTCACAGTCTGCTGCAAGTAGCGTAGGGAGAACGGCCTGTGGAAGTGTCTAGTATGGGACTCATTGGGAAGTTAAAGTCACCGCCTAGGAATACCGGGCCTTTCGAGATGTTTAGGATTTGTTTGATTACTTTGTGAAAAAATAGGGGCCTAGGGCGAATAGGTGCGTATATATTTGCTAGGGTAATGGGTCTGCCAAAGAATAGTCCCACCAAGACTAGGATTCGTCCATCTATATCTGAGTATTTATCGAGTAGTACAAATGAGGTACCTTTTCTGAAGGAGATACACACACCATTATGCTTTGTCGGCCCTGAGCCTAAAAAGTGCTGATCATAGTATAGCTGCGAAAGTTTGGGCTCGTTAGCTTTTTTAAAATGAGTCTCCTGTGTCATAATGATATCAACTTTCTTTTTATAAAAATCGTGGAAAGCTATTGATCGTTTCTGGGGGGAGAGGAAGCCCTTAACATTTTGCGTGGCTATTCGAAACTGGCTAGGTCGGTTCAGTTCTGGCATGTGGTCCTAGCTGTAGGTGTCTCACTAAATACAACAAGTGGTGCTAATAATTATGTGAGGTCAAATTATCTCTGCTGTCACCTGTGCACAGATAAATACTTAACTATCAAGTACACTTCAAACAATACAAACAATTAAACAAGCAGTATTCTAATACCACCTACTCCTTGGACTGCAATAGAGAAGAAACAAAAGAGGGAGAAAGGAGATCTAGAGCAAGGGAGAAAGGAAGAGAGGGAGGAGAGAGACAAGCAGTAGGGTAGGGAAGCAACAAGAGGAAGAGAATGAAGAGGTGAATAGGAGAGGAAAAGAAGTGGAGTTTAAGTAAAGACTGAAAGAGGGGAAAGTGCAGCACTACGGAGCTCCCCCGTCAGGCCGGGATCAAAAGGACACAATAACAAGAACCCGTGCCCGAGACTAGGGTGGAGATGGGTAATAATACAATCGTCTTGGCATGTGGTTAACAGTAAAATAAATAATCTATGAAACAAACATTTACATAGGGTAATTAAACTTCAATGCAAAAGTCTTCTTATATAACAATGTCCAGTAGTTTAAGTTCTACATTATAAGAGCTGGACAACAAACAAACAAAAACAGTTGTCTAGAGTAAACAAACTTGGATGCAAAAAGTCTCTTTGTATATCAATGTCTTGCAGTTTAAGTTCTACATTATATACTCACGACATCCAGGGATGCAGATAGTAGTTGTTGTTCTGAAGGCAACCCTTGAGAAAAGGATATCATCAGGTCTTTTCCATTTGTAGTGTGTGGATATGCAAAAACACACCAGCTGCTCGTAACTTGCGCTTAGGTGCTCAGCCATGACCTTAGCAAAGCGTAGCATGTTAGTCTTTTGACATGGCCAAGGCGTTTTGTAGCAAGAGGGCTTGATCGATAACTGCTCTGCTGAGAAATTTCTTTCCCCTCTTAATCAGTTGTAGCAAAACCGTGTTGCGAAACAAGGGAAAAAGGGGACCAATTTCCAGGAATCCAGGCCTGGTGATGGTTCTCTCAAAAACTTATTACAAAACATGGTAGAAGAATGCTCGTTTAAGCGGTATCCACCGGGGTATCAGGATCTGTGCACATCCTATTCTTCTTATCCACTACTTCGGACCAGAGCCGCCTTTGTGGTTTTGGTTGGGGTGCAGCATGGTCTTTCGGCTGAGGGATGGCTGCGTCTGGGATAGGGATATCTAGTAACTTACAAAAGTCATTCAGCTTTTCTGGGGAGCAGCATTCATAACGTTTACCATTTTTAATAAGTTGCAATGAAACAGGGAATCCCCACCTGTAAGGGATCTTTAGAGTCCTTAAGTGAGAGGTGAAAGTGGCAAATCCCTTTCTGAGTTGCAATGTTCTGGCTGATAGGTCTTGGTAGATTTGGACTCTTGCGCCCATTTATGAAAAATGTGGTTGTGTCCTTGCCATCTGGAGAATTTTTTCCCTATCCTTGTAACTCAGAAAACACACTATAATGTCTCTGGGCAGTTGATTGTCATTTGACTTTGGCCGCAAAGATCTGTGAGCCCTTTCCATGGGTATAGGTTAAATCACCCGCTGGTTGGAAATTGCTAAGGATTGGAACAGGTTCTGTAAATGTGCTGATATATCTTCGCCTTTGACTGATTCAGGAATACCACGTATTCGAAGATTATTTCTTCGCGCCCTATTCTCAACATCGTCAAGTTTATTTTCCAAGTCAAGGATCTGTAACTGTTGTGTTTCTATGGAGTGTGACATGGCTGTCATATCGCTAATGATTTCATTCCTGCCATCTTCTAACGCCTCCACCCTATTTCCCAACTCATTTATATCTTTTTTTAGTTCAGCGCATTCGGCTTTGATGCAGGATTTCACCTGGTTAATTAAAGCTTCCATAGCTTTTAGTGTCACTGGGGCATCTGCAGAGTGTGAGTGTAACTTTGCAGGGGATCTCAAGGGCTGTGATGTATTTGGACTGTCAGACAGCTCCTCATCCTCACTAGAAGCTTGGGGAATTTCACTTTTCTTTTTTGTGCTGTCAGTTTTTTTTAAAGAAGGAGTTTACAGCCCCAGATGTCAGGGTTGATTTTGGAGTTTTTTCAGGTTTAGTTGCTCTGCGCTGCGCCATGATAGGGCTATTAAGAAGGGATTTATTTATCCTCTATTGTACAGATGTTTAATTATCCCTACTTCAGCAGATATCCTACTTGTGCACTCACATGCATTTGGCAGAATAAGGCCGAACAGTGAGCAGGCCTTGTTATGATAGGGGTATATACTTTGGTTAGAATGTCATTCACATAATGTTATATTATTCATCCAAGCGTGCAAACCCCTAAGTTGATTGAAGCAGAGGATAGTTAATGGTGTCTGGGGCTATAAGCAGTCTGCTGCCTGTTATGTGCCTGCTACGCTCCCCTGCTTAAAATGGCAACTGCCACGTGTGTGCCTAAACGTTATGCTCCTTACCGGACATATATAGGAGTTTGTTTGGTCTGAGGCTGCACCACATCATCCTCCGATCTGCTTGTAGAGGGTATTCAAAGCCTCCTATTGTACCCGCTCCTAGCGTGGCCTCTTATCGCCGGCCCAAATTTTACTTTAGTAGGGCTCTATTTGCGGCCCTTGCCGCTGTCTGATTGTCAGGTCCGGGATGTTTACGGCGGCCCTAAAGTGATGAGGACTAAGCCCCTCTCACCCTCCGACCACTTAGCGCATCAAATCTGGGCACTTTTGTGGGCTTAAATCGGCCCAAGGGAAAGCTCCGTTCTCACTGCTGCAGGAGCTCTAGTTTAGTGCGGCCATTCAGTACGCCCGCAAGCTCCGCCCCCTGAATTGTATTTTTATAAAATTGCCAGCTAACCTTGATAGGTAATTTCAGGTCATACCTGGTGTTTCTATGGCGCTTGCACTCGGTGCTGGTTTTTTTTTGTACCTGACAATCTGGTTTTGTATGTCATTTGACTCAAAAAGTTCATCCCATTTCTGACAGATTTACCTTAGCTTTTGTTATGTTTTACTCAACAGTTTTGTCTTCTAGTTTAGGTGTTAGAATTGTGTCTTAACCGGAAAGGTGCCTGTTATGGGTTCCAATAGTACATGAAGTGAGCCTCTCTGGGGTAGTGTGACATGCAGTCTGAGGGGACCTAGGAAAATTGTCCTAATATCCCAGGTACTTGGTGTGTATTCTGTTGCCATCTCAGTAGTATGGTAATGTGTACTTGATGTATTCCATGTTCTAAGCTGACCATCTATCCTCTGACTATACTGTTTTGGGCCTGACAGCCGGTTTATCAATTTAATTTTATCTTTGTGTGTGGTGGTGGGTGCGCTTGTTGTTCGTTGTCACTTGTCCTGCACTATATAAATGTTGTTTTTTTCCTATTTTTTACAGATTTAAAATTAGTCTTGAAGAAGGCTCATTGTAAGAGCCGAAACGTCGACCATGACATTTCGCGCATAACGCTTGATGTACTCATAATAAAAATTCTTATTGACTATTTCAAATCCTGTGAGTGCCCTTCTTTATTACCACGAAGTATATATATATATATATATATATATATATATATATATATATATATATATATATATATATATATATATATATATATTTACACTATCTCTTCAAGCGCATAGTTAATGTGTATGTGTGTGTGTTTGCTTTAATGTAAGTTTCTTTATATATATATATATATATATATATATATATATACATACATATATACAGTATATATATATATATATATATATATATATATATATATATATATATATATATATATATATATATATATATATATATATATATATATATATACATACATATATATATACAGTTTATATATATATATAAATATATATTTAGAGATAAAATAGATAGATGAAAAGAAACATACCGTAAAACAAACAAATACACATTAACTATTCACTGAAAGTGACTAAACAGACCAGTATGCAGTTGCACTTGGAAACATAGCAAGGTAAATAAAATCCTGACTTTGATGCCTCTAAATAGGACAAAGCTTTTCATTAATAGAACTTTATCAACACGTATCATTGGTTTATGCACATCACATAATACTCTCATTATAACATGGCATGCAGCTCAGCTGGTCGTAATTAACATAATTGTTGACTTATTCAGTGGGCGAGACCAAATATTGTCACTCACCTACGCTCTGCCATCAAATCCTCGTTATTTAAAACAGAAAATCTTACCAAAGTAGAATGCAATAGTTAGTGGTATTATACTTGAATCAAAACAGCCTTGTTATTTCTCTAATAAAATCAGTAACTTATTACAAATATATGTTTACATATTGTAATAAATATTTGTTAACATTAAAGAGGAATTACAGGGAAACAAACTTCAGTGTAATGCTGTTTACTATGTAATTATTGTGAAACAATGTATATTGTGCACTCACGCACTCACACATATATAATACCTTCCTCTAGTATGTCTTAAAGGGACAGTTTTATGCAAACATTTCTACCCAAATAAAGGGACAGTCTACTCCAGAATTTTTAGTGCTTAAAGAGATAGATAATCCCTTTATTACCCATTCCCCAGTTTTGCATAACCAACACTGTTATATTAATATAATTTTTACCTCTGTGATTATCTTGTATCTAAGCCTCTGCAGATTGCTCCTTATCTCAGTTATATTTATATACTTTTTACCTCTGTGATTACCTTGTATCTAACCCTCTGCAGACTGCCCCTTATCTTAGTGATATTAATATACTTTTTACCTCTGTGATTACCTTGTATCTAAGTCTCTGCAGACTGCCCCTTATCTCAGTTATATTAATATACTTTTACCTCTGTGATTACCTTGTATCTAACCCTCTGCAGACTGCTCCTTATCTCAGTTATATTAATATACTTTTTACCTCTGTGATTACCCTGTATCTAAGCCTCTGCAGACTGCCCCCTTATCTCAGTTATATAAATACACTTTTTACCTCTGTGATTACCTTGTATCTAAGCCTCTGCAGACTGCTCCTTATCTCAGTTATATTAATATAATTTTTTACCTCTGTGATTACCCTGTATCTAAGCCTCTGCAGACTGCCCCTTATCTCAGTTATATAAATACACGTTTTACCTCTGTGATTACCTTGTATATAAGCCTCTGCAGACTGCTCCTTATCTCAGTTATATTAATATACTTTTTACCTCTGTGATTACCTTGCATCTAAAACTCTGCAGACTGTCCCCTTATTTCAGTTCTTTTGTATTTTAGCCAACCAGTGCTGACTCCTAGGTAACTCCACAGGAGTGAGCACAGGAGTGAGCACAATGCTATCTATATGGTACACATAAACTAGCACTGTTTAGCTGTGAAAAACTGTCAAAATGCACTGAGATAAGAGGCTGCCTTTAAGAGCTTAGGAATTAGCATATGAGCCTATCTAGGTTTAGCTTTCAGCAAAGAATACCAAGAGAACAAAGAAAATTTGATGATAAAAGTGAATTGGAAAGTTAATTAATATCTGAATCATGAAAGTTTGATATTGGTAGACTGTCACTTGTTTCCAATTATCCAATTTAACTGCTGGAAAGTATGAAATTGTTTTCAAAGAATTACTTTATCTTTTTCTTTGGCTTTTAAAATAGCTGCTTTTGCCTGTAGTATTTCCCCCAATAATGAAAATTTCAATAATTAAAGGCCACTAAAGTTAAAATTAAAGTTTTGTGATTCAGATGCAATTAAAAAAAATGTTCAAATTCTATTATCAAAATGTGCACAGTCTTTTTATATGCACCCTTTCCGAGAATCCAACTCCTAATAAACATGCACAAAAATGCAGAGAATGTATGCAATTTGTGATTGTCTAATGGCTGTCACATGATATAGGAGAGAAAATTGGATTAACTTTGGAATTTGCCAGAGAATATTCTACTGCTCATATCAAATTCGAAATAAATGCTATTGTATTGTCTTTTTATGGTGTATCTGTCAGTTATTCAATTCTACTTTACTTAGAGGTTTTATAAATATATATATATATATATATATATATATATATGCAAGTAACCCAGGACGCGATCGTTGTTAAGCAGCACGGATCAACGCCCATAAATCCCAGTGGGATATAGAACATTGTAGATAGAAAGAAATAATTCAGCAAAAAGCAATGTTTCGGACCAATCAGTCCTTAATCATGCATGATTAAGGACTGATTGGTCCGAAATGTTGCTTTTTGTTTTGCTGCACGTGCAATACATTTTTAATTTTATAGTGATGCTGCTGCCTCTGTGACTGTATATAGAACATTGTCAGGCAGGACTAAAAATTAGAGATGTGCATTTGACAGTTTTGTTCACTTCTCGAACGCAGAAGTAGGTGTCTGTTTTTGGTGTTCGGCTATTTTCGGAGCCGAATATCCTCTTGTGCAAGTTAAACACACTAAGATCTGGATTTGCACAGATCTTAGTGTGTTTCACTTGCACAAAAGGATATTCGGCTCTGAAAAAAGCCGAATACTGAAAGAAGCCTCCTACTTCCGCATTTGGCAGTGAAAGAAACTGCCAAATTCACATCCTTACTACACAGTTGGAGATATGAATTTATTTATTATTTATAAGTGCAATAGTTTACATGTGAGACAATATTAAACATGTTATTTGACTCTTGAGTTGGAGGATACGCTGTCTTCTCTGATTTGATTTTAATAGATGGTATCCTCAAAGCATAGAACTCAGAAGTCAGCATCAAAAGAAAAAGAAGCTATTATATCAAGAGTACAATGAAAGTCATATAGCGTTCATCAGATCTCTGGGTCATCATAACTAGTGTGACTATCATGAATGTTACCTAATAAAGGGAAAGAGGCATAGAAGCCACTTATTATGATATGATAGGGACATTTATGCAAATTGTAATATCCACCTCGATGCTCCAGTCACGTATATTCAGGGTAAGCACTGTAAAACTGAGAGATCAATTCTATGGGTGCTGAAAAGTCATTGGAACTTTGTAAGCTCTTAGCCAGTTTCCTCAGCTGGGTAAACTGTTTATTTCTGTTCAGGTAATTGTCCTACAAAGATATGTCTCTTGATCCCACTTGATGCCTCCTTTGAGCTTTAGGACCCTTGTGAAGCATACAGTTAAGGCAAAGGAAGATTTAAATGATAATAAATATTTACTAACTATTCTACCTAGTTAAAATAAATACAAACTTGCCTGTAAAATAAATATAAATCCTAAGATAGCTACAAATGTAACTATTCGTTATATTGTAGCTAGCTTAGGGTTTATTTTATAGGTAAGTATTTAGTTTTAAATAGGAATTATTTGGTTATTAATAGTAGGTTTTATTTAGATTTATTTTAATTATATTTAATAGGGGGTGTTAGGGTTAGGGTTAGACTTAGGTTTAGAGGTTAATAAATTTAGTATAGTGGCGGCGACGTTGGGGGCGGCAGATTAGGGGTTAATAAATGTAGGTAGGTGGCGGGGATGTTAGGGGCGGCAGATTAGGGGTTTATAATATTTAACTAGTGTTTGCGATGCGGGAGTGCGGCGGTGTAGGCGTTAATATGTTTATTATAGTGGCGCAACGTTGGGGGCGGCAGATTAGGGGTTAATAAGTGTAGGTAGGTTGCGGCGTCATTGGGGGCGGGAGATTAGTGGTTAATAAATATAATGTAGGTCTCGGGGATGTTGGGGGCAGCAGATTAGGGGTTAATAAGTATAATGTAGGTGGCGGCGATGTCGGGGGCGGCAGATTAGGGGTTAATAAATATAATGTAGGTGTCAGCGATGTTGGGGGCGGAAGATTAAGGGTTAATAAGTGTAAGATTAGAGGTGTTTAGACTCGGGGTTCATGTTAGGGTGTTAAGTGTAAACCTAAATTTAGTTTCCCCATAGGAATCAATGGGGCTGCGTTACGGAGCTTTATGCTGCTTTTTTGCAGGTTAGACTTTTTTTCAGCCGGCTCTCCCCATTGATGTCTATAGGGAAATTGTGCACGAGCACGTAAACCAGCTCACTGCTGACTTAAGCAGCGCTGGTATTGGAGTGCGGTATGGAGCTCAATTTTGCTCTACGCTCACTTCTTGCCTGATAACGCCGGGTTTATGAAAACCTGTAATACCAGCGCTGTAGGGAAGTGAGCGGTGACAATAACGAGCAAGTTAGTACCGCACCCCTAATAACGCAAAACTCGTAATATAGCCGAAAATTAAATAGTAGAAGTAAATTACAAATTTGTTTACAATTACATTGTCTGCCTGACTCATGAACGTTTCATTTTGATTTTACTGATCCCTTAAAGGGACAGTCAATTTGAAATGTTACTGCAATGCAATATTCAATTACAATTTAGCAAACTCATTGTCAGCTGGTTCCTGTTTAGCCAATACATCTGTAAGATTCTCTTTGGTTCTTGGCCAGTAGTCCTGAAAAATGGCTGCAGTTCTTTATGTTTATATTTTAGGGTTTGGGGGGAATTGTCAGAATAATTATTCACTACAATTTAAGGGACATGAAACCCAATTTTTTGTCTTTCATGATTCAGACAAAGCATACCATTTTTTAAAATAAATTTCCAATTGATTTCTATTATCTCATTTTCTTTGTTCTCTGTGTATCCTTTGTTGAAAAGCATACCTAGGTAGGCTCAGGATCTGGGAGCTAGCTGTGAATTGGTGACTGTACATATATGCCTATTATCATTGACTTGCCAATGTGTTCAGCTAGTTCCCAGTGATGCACTGCTGATCCTTCAATAAAGGATAACAATTTATAATGAAGCAAAAATTATAATAGAAGTAATTTGGAAATTAGTTTCAAATTGTGTGTTCTTTCTGATTCATGACAGAAAATGTTGTATTTCATATCCCATAGGCTCATAATAGGAACTTGTTTGGACTGAAACGATGATAATCAGATCAGTTTATGATATATAATGCAATTAACGTGAGGGGGAAAAGACACAAACAATGAGTCCCATAGTTTTTTCAAGTCAAAGGTTTATTGGATCTGAGCCATAGGGTACAAAGGAGGGCTCCCTATTATCTGACGCATTTCGCACATGCGTACATGCGCTTCAAAAGAAGTAAATTTCCTAACCTACAATGGGGCCCTTAGTATAATGCAAGAGCCAATGGTATTAAACCTGAATATTATGGGTCTTATTTCAACAGTAACAATGACTCTGTGTTTAGGAAACAATGAAACTCATTATCCTGGTTATTTTTACTTATTTGTATTTGCCTCTTCTATTGATTTCTCTTTATCTTTATTTATGTCTGTGCTACCTACATATTGTTTAACACATTCATTTTAAATCTTTATCAGATAGCAAAAGGCAACAAAAAATAACTTGTAAAGTGTGTGTCTGTGCTACCTACATATTGTTTAACACATTCATTTTAAATCTTTATCAGATAGCAAAAGGCAACAAAAAATAACTTGTAAAGTGTGTGTCTGTGCTACCTACATATTGTTTAACACATTCATTTTAAATCTTTATCAGATAGCAAAAGGCAACAAAAAATAACTTGTAAAGTGTGTGTCTGTGGATAGAAACAATCAAATCAGGTAGAACCATGAAAGTGATTTTGCTGTCCCTTTAAACAGACACTGTACTAAACAAATTGATTCCAAATTACTTGTACCTTCTGCAAACAAATTTAAACAATCACCTGTTGTCCTCAGGACATGCCCACGACAATGGGCTGAGTCTGGAAGTAAAGCAAACCTGCTAATGTTATCTATGCTAGGCAGGGCCGCCACTAGAAATTTTGGGGCCCCTGACTTAACTATTGATCAGGGCCCCCCCCCCTCCTTTGACGTGCACTTTTTGACCAAGTGACTAAAACGTATATGCACTTTATTCTTAAGTGTCTATTTAAACTTGGAAATGTTGTAAAGGTAGTAACATACACTGAAACACACACACACACTCACACATAAGAATTCACATATAGACACTCTAGCAAACACGCAAAGAAACTCAGACACAGACAACCAAACAGACACTTAGCACTTGTTTACATTGACCTGACAAGTAATGAGGTAAACTACAGTTTTGTAAAAAAAAGGAGATTTAGAAAACAAAATATGGAGTTCTGATTATATTTTTGTAAAGGAAGATACCAACTAAATGATGACAACAGCATGCAGTGGCTGAAAGGAAGGGCCCTGAACTGCCTAAACAATAATTTAAAGGTTAAATGGTAGATTGGTGACTTCCGTAAAGGTTTCATTAGTCTCAAAGTCTGTAGAAAGATGTGAATAATCAGTAGTAAGGTTAAAATGTCCTAAAAAGGAACAGACAATGGACACACACACACACAAACTCAAACTTGCACATACACCCAAGGAAACACCAACAGAAACAGCCTCAGAAAACACAGAAAGACATACACGCACACAAAGAGACACCCACAGAAAACACAGAAAGACATACATACACACCCTCACTAAGACATCCACAGAAAACACACAAAGACATACACACACCCTCACAGAGACACCCACAGAAAATACACACCCTCACAGAGACATCCACAGAAAACACAGACATACATACACACACACACACCCTCACAGAGACATCCACAGAAAACACAGACATACACACCCACCTTCACAGAGGCATCGAGAGAAAATACACAAAGACAAACACACGCCCACCCTCACAGAGACACCCATAGAAAAAGCTCAAATGCATATGCACACACCCTCACAGACATCCACAGAAAATGCACAAAGACATACACACCCACCCACACAGAGATGCCAACAGAAAAAAAATACATACACACTCATAGAGACACAAACCAAAGCACAAAGACATAAACACAGACACCCACAGAAACACTCACAGGAGGAAACATTTATGCACCACCTTGCATCCCCTAAATCAATAGTGTGTGACATGCATGATAAAAAAAATGCAGAAATTAAGAGATCACTTTTAAAGAATCATATTTGTAAATGTGCAAACAAAAATAATTCTGTGAATTCAAAATTGTACATTAATGATCTGGGTAGATGGCTAGATGAAGAAAAGTACTTTTAAAAGGTTGACATATGTTTGTTTGATATTTTCCCCAACCAAGAGCACCACTTCAAATATAGTGTAAAAATGTTCCCATCTGTCAGCTGTACTTGTGGATTTTGAAAATGCTGTACTCTATATGGTCTTGGTGGAACCATAATCTGTGGTGCTCATACCATTAGATCTGGTTAAATGCAGGATTTAAGCTTGTTGGTATGTATTTCAAAATTAAGTCAGCTGTAGAGTAAACTGAACAGTTTTAAGTTAACCTGTCTCATTTCCAACACTGAGCAATCTTAGTCTGAGAGTATAACATGTTATGCAGATGTAAAAATCTTAGATAAAATGCCTCCTTGTATCTGGAAAGTCCTCGCATAAAGGGGCAGTAAACTGGAATCTAATATATATCATTTGTGTATTGAGGAGGAAACATTTCTGCATGGTTTTAAATATAGAATTTCTACAGCATTGTCAAATAATCATAAATACACTGCTGCTAAAAAAATGTGTTTTTATGGACCCCTGGCCCCATCATACAACTACTACCACACTGAAGTTACAATCTTAAATTGCACAAAGAAATAAAAAACATTTGCTAAGTAATTCGTACCTCCTCTGCAAATGAAAGTGATCTGCCGTCTAACTCAGGCACACACTCTACAAAGTGCCAAGTCTGTCTCACACTGTGCATAGTGGTTTAGTGCACACTCAGAAATCCTCTCAAATGCTAATACTTTACTCCTTGTAATAACATTTCCCATGCTCAATTAGCACTCTGCTGTAGTACCCACTGGTGGCTGCCAAAATGTAAAAAAAAAAAAAAATTTTTTTTTTTTTTTTTTAGTTCTTGCCTCATGGGGCCCCCCTAGCCCATTGGGCCCCTGACAGGAGTCACCCCTGTCACCCCCTGATGGCGGCCCTGATGCTAGATACTGAAATGCTAAATATGACTGGGGAGTTGAATTAGCTCAACCAGCAGCTATTTCAGATATAAAATCTCTCTCTCTTTCTCTTACCCTCCCCACACATTCACACACTGGGAGAGTAATTACTAGTGATATTGTCCCTTGTTTACTTTCTTATTCATATTTTCAGTATAGGAGGAGAAACAATGGGCACAAATAGCTATTTCAAATAACAAAATAAAGCAGCCGTTTGTAAAGGTAAGATTGACAATTGAGAACACATTAAAGAGGAGAAGATTTTAGTGTACAATGTCATTAAAATGTTTGCACTAATATAATAAAGGTGTTTTTTAGACACATGCATTTGTTTTCAGACACGTAAAAAAGCAAATTTTTTTTTTCCAAATCCATTGAATTTGTCTAAAAATGATAATAAACGTCCCTTTAAATGCATGCAAGAAGAAATAATTAGTTGATGGTTTTGTGCAATTAAAACAGTGCTCTAAAGGTGGGAAAGGTTTAATAATTTGCACTAGTTAGACTTCAAAAGAACACATTTACATTATTCAATAACAATTTAGCAATTTCCTTGTTAGCTGACTGAATTCTGTTTTAGCCAATAAGAATGGAAACTTAATTTTGTTGTTGGCCAGTCCTGACACCAATAAAAATAAATAAAAAATATATATATTTTCATGCAGCCCCCTTATCTAAGTTCTTTTGACAGACTTGCATTGTAGCCAATCAGTGCTGACTCATAAATACCTCCACAGGAGTGAGCACAATGCTATCTATATAACGCACATGAATTAGCTCTGTCTGTTACAAACTGTAAAATGCACTGAGAAAAGCGCTCAAGGGCTTAAAAATTAGCATATGAGCCTACTTAGGTTTAGCTTTTAATAAAGAATAACAAGAGAACAAGGCAAATTTGATGCTAAAAGTAAATTGGAAAGTTGTTTAAAATTGCATGCCCTATCTAAATCATGACAGTTTCATTTTGATTAGATGTTTAAGAAATAGGAGATAAATAGATATTTGTTAAATTATTTCCAAATGATCCACTTACTAAATATCAATCTAATTTTTCTTTTATGACAACTTATTCGTCTGAAACAAATTTTTGTCTGTACACATCTTGTGCTTATGTATTTAATGCAAATGAAGCCCAGCAATTGCATGAAATGTCATAAACCTAACCCAGATGTATTGCATTATTTTTGGTTATGTCCAAAAGAAAATCAATTTTGGGGAAAGATAAAGTGTTGGTTATCATGTATTATTGGGATAAAGGTGGAAATAAATTGCTTCCTTTTTTTGTTATGACTTGGGATTCTCGATTTAATAACTGTGCGAGATTTCTAACACATAAGGTTCTATTAGCAAGAAAATGTATTTGAAACCTTTGGTAATTGGGATACAACATGCAATTTTAAAAAAATTTCCAATTTACTTCTATTATCAAAATTGCTCCATTATCTTGGTATCCTTTGTTGCAAAGAATATTTAGGTAGGGTCTGAAGTACTGGGTGCTAGCTGCTGATTGGGGGCTGCCCATATATGCTTGTCATTGGCTCACTTGATGTGTTCAGCTGGCTCCTAGTAGTGCATTGCCACTCCTTCTACAAAGTATATCAAGAGAACAAAGCAAATTTGATCATAGAAGTAAATTGGAAAGTAATTTAAAATTGTATTCTTTATCTGAATCATGAAAATATAATTTTGAGTTTCATGTCATTTTAACTTTTAAATACCAAATATACACCTAGATTACGAGTTTTGCATTAGAGGCTGTGCGGTGCTAACGAGCAGTTTTTTCTCACCGCTCACTTTCCTACAGCGCTGGTATTACAGGTTTTCAGAAACCCATCGTTAAAAGACAAGAAGTGAGCGTTGAGCAAAATTTTGCTCCAAATCTCACTTCAATACCAGCGCTGCTTAAGTCAGCGGTGAGCTGGTGTAACTTGCTCGTGCACGATTTCCCCATAGGAATCAACGGGGAGAGCCGGCTAAGAAAAAGTCAAACACCTGCCAAAAAGCAGCGTAAAACTCCCTAACGCAGCTCCATTGATACCTATGGGGAAATAAAATTTATGTCTACACCTAACACCCTAACATGAACCCCGAGTCTAAACACCCCTAATCTTACACTTATTAACCGCTAATCTGCCGCCCCCAACATCGCTGACACCTACATTATATTATTAACCCCTAATCTGCCGCTCTGGACACCGCCGCTACCTACATTATAGTTATGAACCCCTAATCTGCTGCCCCCAACATCGCTGACACCTACATTATATTTATTAACCCCTAATCTGCCGCCCCCCAACGTCGCCGCCACCTACCTACATTTATTAACCCCTAATCTGCCGCACCCAACATCGCCGCCACTATACTAAATGTATTAACCCCTAAACCTAAGTCTAACCCTAAACCTAACACCCCCTAACTTAAATAGAATTACAATAAATCTAAATAAAATTACTATAATTAACTACATTATTCATATTTAAAACTACTTATCTATAAAATAAACCCTAAGATAGCTACAATATAACTAATAGTTACATTGTAGCTATCTTAGGGTTTATTTTTATTTTACAGGCAAGTTTGTATTTATTTTAACTAGGTAGAATAGTTATTAAATAGTTATTAACTATTTAATAACTACCTAGCTAAAATAAATACACATTTACCTGTAAAATAAAACCTAACCTAAGTTACAATAACACCTAACACTACACTACAATTAAATAAATTACCTACATTAAATATAATTAAACAAATTAACTAAATTAAATTCAATTACCTAAATTAAATTAAATTAGCTAAAGTACAAAAAACAAACAAACACTAAATTACAGAAAATAAAAAACAAATTACAGAAATTTAAACTAATTACACCTAATCTAATAGCCCTATTAAAATAAAAAAATAAAAAAAACCCTAGCCTAAACTAAACTACCAATAGCCCTTAAAAGGGCCTTTCGCGGGGCATTGCCCCAAAGTAATCAGCTCTTTTACCTGTAAAAAAAATACAAACAACCCCCCCAACAGTAAAACCCACCACCCACACAACCAACCCCCCCAAATAAAATGCTAACTAAAAGAAACCTAAGCTCCCCATTGCCCTGAAAAAGGCATTTGGATGGGCATTGCCATTAAAAGGGCATTTAGCTCTTTTGCCACCCAAAGTCCCTAACCTGCAAATAAAACCCACCCAATACAACCTTAAAAAAACCTAAAACTAACACCCTGAAGATCGACTTACCGGGAGACGTCTTCATCCAAACCGGGCGAAGTGGTCCTCCAGACGGGCAGAAGTCTTCATCAAAGCCAGGCAGAAGTGGTCCTCCAGACGGGCAGAAGTCTTCATCCAACCGGCATCTTCTATCTTCATCCATCCGGCGCGGAGCGGGTCCATCTTCAAGACATCCGACGCGGAGCATCCTCTTCATCCGACGACTAACACAGAATGAAGGTACCTTTCAGTGACGTCATCCAAGATGGCGTCCCTTATATTCCAATTGGCTGATAGATTTCTATCAGCCAATCGGAATTAAGGTAGAAAAAATCCTATTGGCTGATGCAATCAGCCAATAGAATTGAAGTTCAATACTATTGGCTGATGCAATCAGCCAATAGGCTTGAGCTTGCATTCTATTGGCTGTTCCAATCAGCCAATAGAATGTAAACTCAATCCTATTGGCTGATTGCATCAGCCAATAGGATTTTTTCTACCTTAATTCCGATTGGCTGATAGAATTCTAGCAGCCAATTGGAATCTAAGGGACGCCATCTTGGATGATGTCACTTAAAGGTACCTTCATTCTGTGTTAGTCGTCGGATGAAAAGGATGCTCCACGTCGGATGTCTTGAAGATGGACCCACTCCGCACCGGATGGATGAAGATAGAAGATTCTGCCCATCTGGAGGACCACTTCTGCCCGGCTTGCATTAAGACTTCTGCCCGTCTGGAGGACCACTTCGCCCGACTTGGATGAAGACTTCTCCTGGCTTCAATGAGGACTTCAGCCTAGCTTGGATGAAGACTTCTCCCGGTAAGTTGATCTTCAGGGGGTTAGTGTTAGGTTTTTTTAAGGGTGTATTGGGTGGGTTTTATTTTTAGGTTAGGGACTTTGGGCGGCAAAAGAGCTAACTGCCCTTTTAAGGGCAATGCCCATCCAAATGCCCTTTCAGGGTAATGGGGAGCTTAGGTTTTTTTAGATAGGTTTTTATTTGGGGGGTTGGTTGTGTGGGTGGTGGGTTTTACTGTTGGGGAGGTTGTTTGTATTTTTTTTTACAGGTAAAAGAGCTGATTACTTTGGGGCAATGCCCCGCAAAAGGCCCTTTTAAGGGCTATTTGTAGTTTAGTTTAGGCTAGGGTTTTTTTTTATTTTAATAGGGCTGTTAGATTAGGTAATTAGTTTAAATTTCTGTAATTAGTTTTTTTATTTTCTGTAATTTAGTGTTTGATTTTTTTGTACTTTAGCTAATTTAATTTAATTTAGGTAATAAATTTAAATAGGAATAATTTAGTTAATGATAGGAATTTTTATTTAGATTTCTTTTAATTATATTTAAGTTAGGGGGTGTTAGGGTTAGGGTTAGACTTAGATTTTGGGGTTAATAACTTTAATATAGTGGCGGCGACATTGGGGGCGGCAGATTAGGGGTTAATAAATGTAGGTAGGTGGCGGCGATGTTAGGGACGGCAGATTAGGGGTTAATAATATTTAACTAGTGTTTGCGAGGTGGGAGTGCAGTGGTTTAGGGGTTAATATATTTATTATAGCGGCAGCGATGTCCGGTTCGGCAGATTAGGGGTTACAAAATTTATTTTGCGATGTGGGGGGGCCTCGGTTTAGGGGTTAATAGGTAGTTTATTGATGTTAGTGTACTTTCTAGCACTTTAGTTAAGAGTTTTATGCTACTGTGTTGTAGTGTAAAACTCTTAACAACAGACTTTAAAATGCAGGACCAGTCTTGACAGGAGAGGGTCTACTGCTCACTTTTTGGCAGACTCGTAATACCGGCGCTATGCAAGTCCCATTGAAAAAAGAGGATACGCAATTTACGTAAGTGGATTTGCGGTATTTCCAAGTCTGGCCCAAAATTGAGCGGTACACCTGTACCTGCAAGACTCGTAATACCAGCGGGCGTTAAAAAGCAGCGTTAGGACCGGCTAACGCTGCTTTTTAAGCCTAACACACAACTCGTAATCTAGCCGATTTTTTTTTAAAACAAAAGCTATAGCAACACTTACAATATGATTTTCTTAGCGATATCCTCAATTGGATGAGAAAATTAAAAATATGGAACATTTATATAAATTCTTTGGATTATTTATATCAAAAAGAGATTATTTCTCAATTTCTTAAAACTATTTTAATTAAACAGAAATTGAGCAAAGGAGAATGGTTCCAATATTAGAATTAGAATTGCCTTCCATTTTGGTGGTCAATTGATTCTTTAAGGTTTTTATTATGATTTCTCTGATTTAATTTGTAAAATGTATTTTTTCTTATTTTGTAATGACAAATTAGATATGTTGAATTTTTTTCTTTTTTATGTATTTTATAAAATAAATAAATAAACATCAAAATAAAGCCACACCCACAGACCACACCTTGCCACGCCTCCTCCAGAAGGGACCAGTAATTAGCTGGTCTATATGTGGCATCCCTTTTTCAGATACAAGATTTGTGCAGTGCTTAATATCTTCCAATGTACTTTGTATATGAATAAAAAGTATCTCTGAAAATACTGCAAATGGCGCAAGTAGCAATCTCTATCTATCTCTATCTATTTGGCACTTATAGAGCGCGAGCTAATCACCCGTGAGGGTCTCAAGGCGCTATGAGGGTCTCAAATTACATCCTTGGGAAACTTCAAGGAAAACTGCAAAATGAATTGTCTGGTTAGTATCTCCAAATCTACTGAACATGCTTATGTATTAGGGTTTAGGGCAAATTTAATTCAAATTAGTCACAGCAATGAAGAGTTGTGAGCAATTTAAAACAATTGACTTATAATAGACACTTAAACAATAATAGTCCGATCATTTCATAATATACATAGTGAAATTAAACCTGAATAATATGTGGCTCACTCAGACAGTAAATCATTCCCAACCTATTCCTTAAAGGGATACGAAGACTTACAATTGTTTGTGATTCAGACAGAGCATACAGTTTTAAAAAAAAGGTTTCCAATTTACTTCTATTAAATAAGCATTGTACCTATGGTACATGTCTGGAGCGCTATATGGCAGGAAATAGTGCTGCCATCTAGTGCTCTTGCAAATGTATAACATTAGCACTACATGACAGTAAATAGTGCTGCCATCTAGTGCTCTTGTTAATGTATAACATTAGTACTACATGACAGGAAATAGTGCTGCCATCTAGTGCTCTTGGTAATGTATAACATTAGCACTACATGACAGGAAATAGTGCTGCCATCTAGTGCTCTTGCTAATGTATAACATTAGTACTACTTGACAGGAAATAGTGCTGCCATCTAGTGCTCTTGCTAATGTATAACATTAGTACTACATGATAGGAAATAGTGCTGCCATCTAGTGCTCTTGCTAATGTATAACATTAGTACTACATGACAGGAAATAGTGATGCCATCTAGTGCTCTTGCTAATGTATAACATACATGCTACATGACAGGAAATAGTGCTGCCCTCTAGTGCTCTTGCTAATGTATAACATAAGTGCTACATAACAGGAAATAGTGCTGCCCTCTAGTGCTCTTGCTAATGTATAACATTATTACTACATGACAGGATATAATGCTGCCATCTAGTGCTCTTGCTAATGTGTAACATTAGTACTACATGACAGGAAATAGTGCTGCCATCTAGTGCTCTTGCAAATGTATAACATTAGTACTACATGACAGGAATTAGTGCTGCCATCTAGTGCTCTTGCTAATGTATAAAATTAGTACTACATGACAGGAAATAGTGATGCCATCTAGTGCTCTTGCTAATGTATAACATTAGTACTACATGACAGGAATTAGTGCTGCCATCTAGTGCTCTTGCTAATGTATAACATTAGTACTACATGACAGGAAATAGTGTTGCCATCTAGTGCTCATGCAAAAGTATAACATTAGTACTACATGATAGGAAATAGTGCTGCCCTCTAGTGCTCTTGCTAATGTATAACATTAGTACTACATGACAGGAAATAGTGCTGACATCTAGTGATCTTGCTAATGTATAACATTAGTACTACATGACAGGAAATAGTGCTGCCATCTAGTGCTCTTGTTAATGTATAAACATTAGTACTACATGACAGGAAATAGTGCTGCCATCTAGTGCTCTTGTTAATGTATAACATTAGTATTACATGACAGGAAATAGTGCTGCCCTCTAGTGCTCTTGCTAATGTATACAATTAGTACTACATGACAGGATATAATGCTGCCATCTAGTGCTCTTGCTAATGTGTAACATTAGTACTACATGACAGGAAATAGTGCTGCCATCTAGTGCTCTTGCAAATGTATAACATTAGTACTACATGACAGGAATTAGTGCTGCCATCTAGTGCTCTTGCTAATATATAACATTAGTACTACATGACAGGAAATAGTGATGCCATCTAGTGCTCTTGCTAATGTATAACATTAGTACTACATGACAGGAATTAGTGCTGCCATCTAGTGCTCTTGCTAATGTATAACATTAGTACTACATGACAGGAAATAGTGTTGCCATCTAGTGCTCTTGCAAAAGTATAACATTAGTACTACATGACAGGAAATAGTGCTGCCCTCTAGTGCTCTTGCTAATGTATAACATTAGTACTACATGACAGGAAATAGTGCTGATATCTAGTGATCTTGCTAATGTATAACATTAGTACTACATGACAGGAAATAGTGATGCCATCTAGTGCTCTTGTTAATGTATAACATTAGTACTACATGACAGGAAATAGTGCTGCCCTCTAGTGCTCTTGCTAATGTATAAACATTAATACTACATGACAGGAAATAGTGCTGCCATCTAGTGCTCTTGTTAATGTATAACATTAGTACTACATGACAGGAAATAGTGCTGCCCTCTAGTGCTCTTGCTAATGTATAACATTAGTACTACATGACAGGAAATAGTGCTGCCATCTGGTGCTCTTGCAAATGTATAATATTAGTACTACATGACAGGAAATAGTGCTGCTATCTAGTGCTCTTGCAAATGCATAACATTAGTACTACATGACAGGAAATAGTGCTGCCATCTAGTGCTCTTGCAGATGTATAACATTAGTACTACATGACAGGAAATAGTGCTGCCCTCTAGTGCTCTTGCTAATGTATAACATTATCACTACATGACAGGAAATAGTGCTGCCATCTAGTGCTCTTGCTAATATATAACATTAGCACTACATGACAGGAAATAGTGATGCCATCTAGTGCTCTTGCTAATGTATAACATTAGCACTACATGACAGGAACTAGTGCTGCCATCTAGTGCTCTTGCTAATGTATAACATTAGTACTACATGACAGGAAATAGTGCTGCCATCTAGTGCTCTTGCTAATGTATAACATTAGTACCACATGACAGGAAATAGTGCTGCCATCTAGTGCTCTTGCTAATGTATAACATTAGTACTACATGACAGGAAATAGTGCTGCCATCTAGTGCTCTTGCTAATGTATAACATTAGTACTACATGACAGGAAATAGTGCTGCCCTCTAGTGCTCTTGCTAATGTATAGCATTAGTACTACATAACAGGAAATAGTGCTGCCATCTAGTGCTCTTGCAAATGGATATCATTCTTGCAAAAGTGCTGCCATTTAATACTCCAGACACGTGCATGCTCCTGAGATTATCTCCCTGCTTTTTAACAAAAGATACTGTACCAAGATAATGAAGACAATTTGATAACAGAAGAAAATGAGAAAGTTGTTTAAAATTGCATTGGGGTTCATTTCCCTCTAAAGAATATCAGACAAAACAAAGGGTTTTCTTTTCTTGTGGCAAATTATTTGTTTGAAACCAATTATATTTATGTGCACGTCATGATTCAGTATATCATTTCTTATTTATAGTATACTGGGTATGTGCATAAAAGTAATTATTTTGCTAATTTTCAGATGAATATCTGCCCTGGATTACCTGTTTTATTAAAAACAGCACATGTACCTACTGTGCACTATATCAACATTATACTGTGAACTATATCATCATTATACTGTGCCCTGTATCATCAATATACTCTGCAATATATCATCAATATACTTTGCATGATAGCATCATTATACTATGCCCTATATCATCATTATACTGTGCACTATATCATCAATATACTGTACGCTATATTATCATTATACTGTGCGTTAAATCATCAATATACTGTGCACTATATCATCATTATACTGTGTACTATATCATCAATATACTGTGCGCTATATCATCAATATACTGTGCCGTATATCATCAATATACTGTGCACTATATCATCATTATACTGTGTACTATATCATCAATATACTGTGCGCTATATCATCAATATACTGTGCTGTATATCATCAATATACTGTGCACTATATCATCATTATACTGTGAACTATATCATCATTATACTGTGCCCTGTATCATCAATATACTGTGCAATATATCATCAATATACTGTGTATGATAGCATCATTATACTATGCCCTATATCATCATTATACTGTGCACTATATCATCAATATACTGTGCGCTATATTATCAATATACTGTGCGCTAAATATACTGTGCACTATATCATCATTATACTGTGTACTATATCATCAATATACTGTGCTCTATATCATCAATATACTGTGCACTATATCATCATTAGTGATGTTGCGAACAGTTCGCCGGAGAACAGTTCCCGGCGATCATAGCTTGTTCGCGTTCGCCACAGCGGGCGAACATATGCGATGTTCGATCCGCCCCCTATTCATCATCATTGAGTAAACTTTGACCCTGTATCTCACAGTCTGCAGACACATTTCAGCCAATCAGCAGCAGACACTCCCTCCCAGACCCTCCCAGCTCCTGGGCAGCAGCCATTTTAGATTCATTATGATCCTGCATTCTTAGTGAGAGGAGTGATAGTGCTGCTGCTGATGATTTTATAGGGAAATTGATAGCTAGGCTAGTGTATTCAGTGTCCACTACAGTCCTGGAGGACTCATCTGATCTCTGCTGTAAGGAAAGCCCTTTTTAGGGCTAGAACTTCAGTGTTTTTTTTTTGTTTTGTTTTTTTTGTTATCTAATTGCATTTGCCTGTCTGTCAGCCTGTGTGTCAGGCCCACAGCATATACTGTGATTAATTGCTCTGTGCCACCACTCATATCTGGTGTAACATTAGTGTAAATTTAAAAAAAAAAACTTTTACATCAGTTTGCTAGTGTAATCTAATTTCATTTTCCATCAGGCCTGTGTGTCAGGCCCACAGCATATACTGTGATTAATTGCTCTGTGCCACCACTCATATCTGGTGTAACATTAGTGTAAATTTAAAAAAAAAAAAACTTTTACATCAGTTTGCTAGTGTAATCTAATTTCATTTTCCATCAGGCCTGTGTGTCAGGCCCACAGCATATACTGTGATTAATTGCTCTGTGCCACCACTCATATCTGGTGTAACATTAGTGTAAATTTAAAAAAAAAAAAAACTTTTACATCAGTTTGCTAGTGTAATCTAATTTCATTTTCCATCAGGCCTGTGTATCAGGCCCACAGCATATACTGTGATTAATTGCTCTGTGCCACCACTCATATCTGGTGTAACATTAGTGTAAATGTAAAAAAAAACCTTTTACATCAGTTTGCTAGTGTAATCTAATTTCATTTTCCATCAGGCCTGTGTGTCAGGCCCACAGCATATACTGTGATTAATTGCTCTGTGCCACCACTCATATCTGTTGTAACATTAGTGTAAATTAAAAAAAACAAAAAACTTTTACATCAGTTTGCTAGTGTAATCTAATTTCATTTTCCATCAGGCCTGTGTGTCAGGCCCACAGCATATACTGTGATTAATTGCTCTGTGCCACCACTCATATCTGGTGTAACATTAGTGTAAATTTAAAAAAAAAAAAAAATTACATCAGTTTGCTAGTGTGATCTAATTTCATTTTCCATCACGCCTGTGTGTCAGGCCCACAGCATATACTGTGATTAATTGCTCTGTGCCACCACTCATATCTGGTGTAACATTAGTGTAAATTTTAAAAAAAACAACTTTTACATCAGTTTGCTAGTGTAATCTAATTTCATTTTCCATCAGGCCTGTGTGTCAGGCCCACAGCATATACTGTGATTAATTGCTCTGTGCCACCACTCATATCTGGTGTAACATTAGTGTAAATTTAAAAAAAAAAAAAACTTTTACATCAGTTTGCTAGTGTAATCTAATTTCATTTTCAATTAGGCCTGTGTGTCAGGCCCACAGCATATACTGTGATTAATTGCTCTGTGCCACCACTCATATCTGGTGTAACATTAGTGTAAATTTAAAAAAAAAATGTTTACATCTGTTTGCTAGTGTAATCTAATTTCATTTTCCATCAGGCCTGTGTGTCAGGCACACAGCATATACTGTGTCTAATTGCTCTGTTTTCCACCACTCATATCTGGTGTAACATTAGTGTAAAAAATTTTTAAAAAAACTTTTACATCAGTCTGCAAGTGTAATCTAATTTCAGTTGCCAGGCCAGCCTGCCACTGCCAGCCTCTGTGCCACCACTCATATCTGGTGTAACATTAGTGTAAATTTCTAAATAAAAAACTTTTACATCAGTCTGCTAGTGTTATTTATTTTTAGTTGCCAGGCCAGCCTGCCACTAGTGCCAGCCTGTGTGTCAGGCTCCCAGCATATACTTTACCTACTTCCATCCTCAGCGCCACCACTCATATCTGTTGTAACATTAGTGTAAATTTTTTTTAAAAAAAACTTTTACATCAGTCTGCTAGTGTTATTTAATTTTAGTTGCCAGGCCAGCCTGCCACTAGTGCCAGACTGTGCCTACTTCCATCCTCAGTGCCACCACTCATATCTGGTGTAACATTAGTGTAAAATTTTTTAAAAAAAACTTTTACATCAGTCTGCTAGTGTTATTTAATTTTAGTTGCCAGGCCAGCCTGTCACTAGTGCCAGCCTGTGTGTCAGGCTCCCAGCATATACTGTGCCTACTTCCATCCTCAGTGCCACCACTCATATCTGTTGTAACATTAGTGTAAATTTAAAAAAAAAAAACTTTTACATCAGTCTGCTAGTGTTATTTAATTGCAGTTGCCTGCCTGCCTGCCAGCGTGTGTGCCAGGCCCACTTTCCAACTAGTGCCACCAATCATATTTGTTATAACAGTAGTGTAAATATTTAAAAAAAAAACTTTTTTGACTGTGAAACATCAGTCTGTTAGTGTAATCTAATTGAAGTTGCCTGCCTGCCAGCGTGTGTGCCAAGCCCACTTGCCAAGTTAGTGGCACCACTCATATTTGTTGTAACAGTAGTGTAAACATTTAAAAAAAAAACTTTTTTGACTGTGAAACATCAGTCTGCTAGTGCAATCGAATTGCAGTTGCCTGCCTGCCAGCGTGTGTGCCAGGCCCACTTGTCAACTAGTGCCACCAATCATATTTGTTATAACAGTATTGTAAATATTTTTAAAAAAAACTTTTTTGACTGTGAAACATCATTCAGCTAGTGTAATCTAATTGCAGTTGCCTGCCTGCCAGCATGTGTGCCAGGGCCACTTGCCAACTAGTGCCACCAATCATAGTTGTTATAACAGTAGTGTAAATATTTTAAAAAAAAACTTTTTTGACTGTGAAACATCAGTCTTCTAGTGTAATCTAATTGAAGTTGCCTGCCTGCCAGCGTGTGTGCCAGGCCCACTTGCCAAGTTTGTGGCACCACTCATATTTGTTGTAACAGTAGTGTAAATATTTCAAAAGAAAACTTTTTTGACTGTGAAACATCATTCAGCTAGTGTAATCTAATTGCAGTTGCCTGCCTGCCAGCGTGTGTGCCAGGCCCACTTGCCAACTAGTGCCACCAATCATAGTTGTTATAACAGTAGTGTAAATATTTTTTAAAAAAACTTTTTTGACTGTGAAACATCAGTCTGCTAGTGTAATCTAATTGAAGTTGCCTGCCTGCCAGCGTGTGTGCCAGGCCCACTTGCCAAGTTTGTGGCACCACTCATATTTGTTGTAACAGTAGTGTAAATATTTCAAAAGAAAACTTTTTTGACTGTGAAACATCAGTCAGCTAGTGCAATCTAATTGCAGTTGCCTGCCTGCCAACGTGTTTGCCAGGCCCACTTGCCAACTAGTGCCACCACTCATATTTGTTATAACAGTAGTGTAAATATTTAAAAAACAAAACTTTTTTGACCATGAAACATCAGTCTGCTAGTGTAATCTAATTGAAGTTGCCTGCCTGCCAGCGTGTGTGCCAGGCCCACTTGCCAACTATTGCCACCAATCATATTTGTTGTAACAGTAGTGTAAATATTTTAAAAAAAAACTTTTTGGACTGTGAAACATCAGTCTGCTATTGTAATCTTATTGCATTTGCCTGCCTGCCAGCATGTGTGCCAGGCCCACTTGCCAAGTTAGTGGCACCACTCATATTTGTTGAAACAGTAGTTTAAATATTTAAAAAATAAACATTTTTGACTGTGAAACATCAGTCTGCTTTTTTGTGTCAGGCTCACAGCGTATACTGTGCCACTTGCCCAGTGCCACCACTCATATCTTGTTTAATAGTAGTGAAAGTGTACATTTAAAAAAAATAAACTTTTTGGATTGTGAAACATCAGTCTGCTTTTTTGTGTCAGGCTCACAGCGTATACTGTGCCACTTGCCCAGTGCCACCATTCATATCTTGTTTAATAGTAGTGAAAGTGTACATTTAAAAAAAATAAACTTTTTGGATTGTGAAACATCAGTCTGCTTTTTTGTGTCAGGCTCACAGCGTATACTGTGCCCCCTTGCCCAGTGGCACCACTCATATTTTGTTTAATAGTAGTGTAAGTCTACATTTAAAAAAAAAAATGACAGGCAGAGGAAGGCCACCCCGCAGGTGCCGTCATGGTCGTGGTGCTGTGATTCCCTTTGACCCTACAATAATGCACAGTGTTCAGAGGCCACGTGCCATGAACGCGAAAAGTTCTGAGGAGGACCTAGTTGAATGGCTAACACAGGACACCCAATCTTCTACAGCTTCCGCTCCTAACCTTGACGCACCATCCACCTCCAGCTTAGCTTCGGGCACCTCTCAAGTGACCAGTGCCACTCACCCGCCTGCCACCACCACCAACACTAGCACCACAGACGCTTCACTTGATCTGTCAGAGGAGTTATTGACACATCAGTTGGAAGAAATGAGTGATGCGCAACCATCATTGACAGAGGATGTAGATAACAGTGATATGTCTCAGTCAGGCAGCATTACAGACATGGACGTACAGTGTGATGATGATGGTGATGTTGTACCCGCTGCTGCTTCCTTTGTTGATTTGTCAGAGTGAAGCGGTTGATGATGATGCATCCGTGGATGTCACGTGGGTGCCCGCTAGAAGAGAAGAAGAAGAGGGGGAAAGTTCAGATGGGGAGACAGAGTCCAACACCCACCTAGGTACAACTGCTTTGCGAAGGCACATGGTCTCACATCACAAACGCCGATGGGATGAACACATGAGTAGAAGCAGCACACAAACTCAAAGCCGCCATCCTCCTCCTGGTCCAGGATCTTCAGCCACGTCAACCACTGCTGTCCTCCTTGCCCCCTCTCAACCATCCGCCACTCAGTCTCTCTTACGTAGCAGTTCCTGGTCATCTGCCCACAGTCAGGTGTCTGTCAAGGACATGTTTGAGTGTAAGAAGCCAATTTCCCAAAGTCACCCCCTTGCTCGGCGTCTGACAGCTGGCTTGTCCGAACTCTTAGCCCGCCAGCTTTTACTATACAAGCTGGTGGAGTCTGAGGCGTTCAAAAAATTTGTATCTATTGGGACACCGCAGTGGAAGGTACCCGGCCGAAATTTCTTTTCACAAAAGGCAATCCCCAACCTTTACTCGATTGTGCGAAAGGGAGTAATGGCATGTCTGGCACACAGCATTGGGGCAAGGGTCCATCTGACCACTGATAGCTGGTCTGCAAAGCATGGTCAGGGCAGGTATATCACCTACACTGCGCATTGGGTAAACCTTCTGACGGCTGACAAGCATGGAATGCGTGGCTCTGCAGAGGAGTTGGTGTGACACCGCCACGACTTACAGGCAGGCCTGCTGCTACCTCCTCTACTCCTCCTACTCCATCCTCTTCCATAACCTCTTCCTCGGCTGAGTCCTCTTCTGCTGCTGCGTCTTGCTCCACATCAACGGCACCCCCCCCCCAGCTCCCCAGGTACTATTCAACATCCCGGATACGGCAGTGTCACGCCGTCTTGGGGTTGACTTGCCTGAAAGCAGAGAGTCACACCGCACCAGCACTCCTGTCCACCCTGAACGCACAGGTGGATCAGTGGCTGACTCCGCACCAACTGGAGATTGGCAAAGTTGTTTCTGACAATGGAAGTAATTTGGTGGTGGCATTGAAATTGGGCAAGTTGACACATGTGCCGTGCATGGCACATGTGTGTAATCTGATTGTACAACGCTTTGTGCATAAGTACCCAGGCTTACAGGACATCCTGAAGCAGGCAGGAAGGTGTGGCCATTTCAGGCGTTCCTACACGGCCATGGCGCACTTGTCAGATATCCAGCAACGTAACAACCTGCCAGTGAGGCGCTTGATTTGCGACAGCCCGACACGTTGGAATTCAACTCTCCTAATGTTCGACCACCTGCTCCAACAAGAAAAAGCTGTTAACGAGTATTTGTATGACCGGGGTGCTAGGACAGCCTCTGGGGAGCTGGGGATTTTTTTGCCACGTTACTGGACGCTCATGCGCAATGCCTGTAGGCTTATGCGTCCTTTTGAGGAGGTGACAAACCTAGTCAGTCGCACCGAAGGCACCTTCAGCGACATCATACCATTTGTTTTCTTCCTGGAGCGTGCCCTGCGAAGAGTGCTGGATCAGGCCGTAGATGAGCGTGAAGAGGAAGAGGAAGAGTTGTGGTCTCCATCACCACCAGAAACAGCCTTATCAGCATCGCTTGCTGGACCAGCGGCAACGCAGGAAGAGGATTGTGAGGAAGAGGAGTCAGAGGAGGAATGTGGCTTTGAGGAGGAGGAGGAAGACCAAGCACAACAGGCATCCCAGGGTGCTCGTTGTTGTCACCTATCTGGTACCCGTGGTGTTGTACGTGGCTGGGGGGAAGAAGATACCTTCAGTGAGATCAGTGAGGACGAGGAACGGGACATGATTAGCTCGGCATCCAACCTTGTGCAAATGGGGTCTTTCATGCTGTTGTGCCTGTTGAGTGACCCTCATATAAAAAAGCTGAAGGAGAACGACCTGTACTGGGTGTCCACGCTACTAGACCCCCGGTATAAGCATAAAGTGACTGAAATGTTACCAAATTCCCACAAGTCGGAAAGGATGGAGCAGTTCAAAAATAAATTAAAAAGTATGCTTTACACAGCGTATAAGGGTGATGTCACAGCACAACGGGAATCTAACAGGGGAAGAGATGAAAGTAATCCTTCTCCTCCTCCCATGACCACACCGGCAAGGACAGGACGCTTTCCAGACGTGTTGTTGATGGAGGACATGCGGACCTTTTTAACTCTATGCATCGCCACAGCCCTTTGGGATCCAGCCTCAGAGAAAGACTCAACCGACAGGTAGCAGACTACCTCGCATTAAATGCGGATCTCGACACTCTGAGGAGCGATGGACCCCTTGACTACTGGGTGTGCAGGCTTGACCTGTGGCCTGAGCTATCCCAATTTGCAATCAAACTTCTGGCCTGCCCCGCTTCAAGTGTCCTGTCAGAAAGGACCTTCAGTGCAGCAGGAGGTATTGTCACTGAGAAGAGAAGTCGCCTAGGTAAAAAAAGTCTTGATTATCTCACCTTTATTAAAATGAATGAGGGATGGATCCCGAAGGGACTGACATTGTGTGATACATTAGAGTAAAAAAGGCCTGATGAGATGAGCTGCCTTGGGCTACAAATGGTACACACGCTGCTGTATTTTATCTTTGAATGCCGTATGACTTGCTTGACTTATCCGCCAACAACTAGGGTTCAAGCCGCAATGTTTTAGGGCACTTTCTAACTGTCAAACAAACATCAATTTTTTCTGGCCGCTGCTACAGCAGCGGCTGCAACAATACCTAATTTTTCAGGCATTTGTACATGCCTAATTTTTCTGGCCTCTGGTGCTGCACTGTGGCTACAAAACCCAAACCAAAAAAAAGGCACATAACAGGGATTCAACTGTTAAGAATAGTACTACTTAACACACCACTCATATCTGGTGGCACAGTAGATTGCACGCGCAGTGCCCCAAATTTGAAGTAGGAGAACCGACCAAGCATCTTTTTCCATCTCCCGGTTCCTAAAAATTATCTCCGGGTTCCTAAAAACGATGTCATACCTGTTCTCGATTGTGCAAAAGGAAGTCATAGCATATGGGGTCTTTCATGCTGTCGTGCCTGTTGAGGGTCGGGGACCCTCGTATAAAAAGGCTGAAGGAGAACGACCTGTACTGGGTGTCCAAGCATCTTTTTCCATCTCCCGGTTCCTAAAAATTATCTCCGGGTTCTTAAAATCGATGCCATGCCTGTACTCGATTGTGCAAAAGGAAGTCATGGCATATGGGGTCTTTCATGCTGTCGTGCCTGTTGAGGGTCGGGGACCCTCATATAAAAAGGCTGAAGGAGAACGACCTGTACTGGGTGACCAAGCATCTTTTTCCATCTCCCGGTTCCTAAAAATTATCTTCGGGTTCCTAAAATTGATGCCATACCTGTACTCGATTGTGCAAAAGGAAGTCATGGCATATGGGGTCTTTCATGCTGTCGTGCCTGTTGAGGGTCGGGGACCCTCGTATAAAAAGGCTGAAGGAGAACGACCTGTACTGGGTGTATAAGCATCTTTTTCCATCTCCCGGTTCCTAAAAATAATCTCCGTGTTCCTAAAATTGATGCCATACCTGTACTCGATTGTGCAAAAGTAAGTCATGGCAGATGGGGTCTTTCATGCTGTCGTGCCTGTTTGGGGTCGGGGACCCTCGTATAAAAAGGCTGAAGGAGAACGACCTGTACTGGGTGTCCAAACATCTTTTTCCATCTCCCGGATGTAGCGGTACTCCACTAGGGGGTCTCCCTTCCTCTGTCCAAACCCAGGGGTGGCCACCGGATAGTGGGACCAGAGATATAGTTGCTGAGACCGGGGTCAAGCCAGTGGCTGTATCTCCCCCAGCTGGGCTGGTCTCAGTGGACTCCCAGTCAGGTAGCGTCCTCTCTGCCCTGCAGCTCTTTCTTGGCAGGTATCGTCCCTTCTGCCTGTCTGCTTCTAGGCAGGAATAAATCCCCCTGCCAGGCTACATCTTGGCAGGAATAGATCCCTCTGCCTCCAAATAGTGGGACCAGGGCTATCGTGGCTGAGACCGGGGTCAAGCCAGCGGCTGTATCTCCCCCAGCTGGGCTGGTCTCAGTGGGCTCCCAGGCAGGTAGCGTCCCCTCTGCCTGTCTGCTTCTAGGCAGGAATAGATCCCTCTGCCTCACTGCACACTACCAGCAGGGAGCGTGCCCTCTGGTTTCTTATAGGCAGGAATCGATCCCTCTGCCTTGCTGCTCCTTTCAGGCAGGCCAGCTCTTTGCATACAGGCCCACAGACTCTGTAACAGATCTCTCTTGCAGGGAGAGGTGCAGCCAGAATGCAGGGTCAGAACCTCTGCAACTGGTATACCTGAAAGAATCAGACAGGACTACCTGTTCCAGAAGGAACTACAGGTGGCCCTCGTTTTACAACGGTTCAATTTACACTGTTTCAGAATAACAACCTTTTTTTCCAGTCATGTGACTTCTATTGAGAAGCAGTGCATTTATTAAAATAGCCAGTAGGTGGAGTTGTCCGCTTGTGCTGCAGCGCAGCCAAGCAAGCTGAAATTAATCAGTTTAACCAGACCTGAGCTATCGAGCAGATTTTAAAGGAACAAGATCTTCCTGTATATAAATCAGTCCAGATTGGAATGCATAGAAAGAACTGTTTGCAGAAAAATGCAAGTGAAGTCTGTGTTGTGTGATTATTTTATTAGGTTTATAATGCTGTTTAGCAAATGTTTTTGTTCATTTAACTTAGTTTAATTATATATTCTGTGTTGTGTGATTATTTTATTAGGTTTATAATGCTGTTTAGTATTTAAAGTCTTCATTTCAAAGCTTTAAAAATAATGTATTAGGTGTTACTTATGACAATTTTGAGAGGGGCCTGGAACCTATCTCCCTCACTTCCCATTGACTTACATTATAAACTGGCTTTCAATTTACAACGGTTTCGATTTACAACCTTTCCTTCTGGAACCTAACCCCGGCGCAAACTGAGGGCTACCTGTACTACTATTGATTTATTTCACTCAGGACTAGCTTTTACAAACACACCAGTAAGCTTATGGTGACACACACTCCTTAAAATCGTATCTATCAAATGTATATTGCATCTATTGATCTATGTAATTCGTATCTAAAAAAATGTATATTGCATCTATTGATCTATGTAATTCATATCTATCAAATGTATATTGCATCTATTGATCTATGTAATTCGTATCTATCAAACGTATATTGCATCTTTTGATCTATGTAATTCGTATCTATCAAATGTATATTGTATCTATTGATCTATGTAATTCTTATCTATCAAATGTATATAGCATCTTTTGATCTATCAGACCGCACGTCTTGTAATTCTCTGTCAGGGAAATTATATATCTATCAAATCTATCTATTTATCTAACGAATCTATCTAACTATCAATCGTATCTATCAAATATATATTGCATATATTGATCTTTGTAATTCGTATCTATCAAATGTATATTGCATCTTTTGATCTATGTAATTCGTATCTATCAAATGTATATTGCATCTATTGATCTATGTTATTCGTATCTATCAAATGTATATTGCATCTTTTGATCCATGTAATTCGTATCTATCAAATGTATATTGCATCTTTTGATGTATGTAATTCGTATCTATCAAATGTATATTGCATCTTTTGATCTATGTTATTCGTATCTATCAAATGTATATTGCATCTTTTGATCCATGTAATTCGTATCTATCAAATGTATATTGCATCTTTTGATCTATGTAATTCGTATCTATCAAATGTATATTGCATATTTTGATCTATGTAATTCGTATCTATCAAATGTATATTGCATCTATTGATCTATGTAATTCATATCTATCAAATGTATATTGCATCTTTTGATCTATGTAATTCGTATCTATCAAATTTATATTGCATCTATTGATCTATGTAATTCGTATCTATCAAATGTATATTGCATCTTTTGATCCATGTAATTCGTATCTATCAAATGCATATTGCATCTTTTGATCTATGTAATTTGTATCTATCAAATGTATATTGCATCTTTTGATCTATGTTATTCGTATCTATCAAATGTATATTGCATCTATTGATCCATGTAATTCGTATCTATCAAATGTATATTGCATCTTTTGATCCATGTAATTCGTATCTATCAAATGTATTTTGCATCTTTTGATCTATGTAATTCGTATCTATCAAATGTAAATTGCATCTTTTGATCTATGTAATTCGTATCTATCAAATGTATATTGCATCTTTTGATCTATGTAATTGGTATGTATCAAATGTATATTGCATCTATTGATCTATGTAATCTATGTATCTATCTATCAAATCTATCGATCTCGTGGCCGGACTGTTTTGTGACAGCCACTTGTGTCGGCCAAATTTGAAGTATGAGGACCGACCAAGCATCTTTTTCCATCTCCCGGTTCCTAAAATCCATGCCATATACACCGCCCCCGATAGGGGGAGTAACAGGTATTAAACTGCTAAGAATAGTACTACTTAACACACCACTCATATCTGGTGGCACAATAGATTGCATGCGCAGTGCCCCAAATTTAAAGTGGGAGGACCGACCAAGCATCTTTTTCCATCTCCCGGTTACAAAAATCCATGCCATATACACGTCCCCTGGCACCGCAACTGCCTCTGGGAACCTTACCATGGGTCCCAGACCGCACGTCTTGTAATTCTCTGTCAGGGAAATTATATATCTATCAAATCTATCTATTTATCTAACGAATCTATATAACTATCAATCATATCTATCAAATGTATATTGCATCTTTTGATCTATGTAATTCGTATCTATCAAATGTATATTGCATCAGTTGATCTATGTAATTCGTATCTATCAAATGTATATTGCATCTTTTGATCTATGTAATTCGTATCTATCAAATGTATATTGCATCTTTTGATCTATGTTATTAGTATCTATCAAATGTATATTGCATCTTTTGATCCTTGTAATTCGTATCTATCAAATGTATATTGCATCTTTTGATCTATGTAATTCATATCTATCAAATGTATATTGCATCTTTTGATCTATGTAATTCGTATATATCAAATGTATATTGCATCTATTGATCTATGTAATTCGTATCTATCAAATGTATATTGCATCTTTTGATCCATGTAATTCGTATCTATCAAATGTATATTGCATCTTTTGATCTATGTAATTCGTATCTATCAAATGTATATTGCATCTTTTGATCTATGTAATTCGTATCTATCAAATGTAAATTGCATCTTTTGATCTATGTAATTCGTATCTATCAAATGTATATTGAATCTTTTGATCTATGTAATTCGTATCTATCAAATGTATATTGCATCTATTGATCTATGTAATCTATGTATCTATCTATCAAATCTATTGATCTCGTGGCCGGACTGTTTTGTGACAGCCACTTGTGTTTCGGCCAAATTTGAAGTAGTAGGACCGACCAAGCATATTTTTCCATCTCCCGGTTCCTAAAATCCATGCCATATACACCGCCCACGATAGGGGGAGTAACAGGTATTAAACTGCTAAGAATAGTACTACTTAACACATCACTCATATCTGGTGGCACAATAGATTGCACGTGCAATGCCCCAAATTTGAAGCGGGAGGACCGACCAAGCATCTTTTTCCATCTCCCAGTTCCGAAAATCCATGCCATATACACGTCCCCTGGCACCACAACTGCCTCTGGGAACCATACCATGGGACCCAGACCGCACGTCTTGTAATTCTGTGTCAGGGAAATTATATATCTATCAAATCTATCTATTTATCTAACGAATCTATCTAACTATCAATCGTATCTATCAAATATATATTGCATATATTGATCTTTGTAATTCGTATCTATCAAATGTATATTGCATCTATTGATCTATGTAATTCGTATCTATCAAATGTATATTGCATCTTTTGATCCATGTAATTCGTATCTATCAAATGTATATTGCATCTTTTGATCTATGTAATTCGTATCTATCAAATGTATATTGCATCTTTTGATCTATGTTATTCGTATCTATCAAATGTATATTGCATCTTTTGATCCATGTAATTCGTATCTATCAAATGTATATTGCATCTTTTGATCTATGTAATTCGTATCTATCAAATGTATATTTCATCTTTTGATTTATGTAATTCGTATCTATCAATTGTATATTGCATCTATTGATCTATGTAATTCGTATCTATCAAATGTATATTGCATCTTTTGATCTATGTAATTCGTATCTATCAAATGTATATTGCATCTATTGATCTATGTAATTCGTATCTATCAAATGTATATTGCATCTTTTGATCTATGTAATTCGTACCCGGCCACGATTTCTTTGCACAAAAGGCAATCCCGGACCCCAACCTGTACTCGATTGTGCAAAAGGAAGTAACCTTACCATGGGTCCCAGTCCGCACGTCTTTGTAATTCTCTGTCTGGGAAATTATATATCTATCAAATTATCTATTTATCTATCAAATCTATCTAACTATCAATCGTATCTATCAAATGTATATTGCATCTATTGATCTATGCAATTCGTATCTATCAAATGTATATTGCATCTATTGATCTATGTAATTCGTATCTATCAAATGTATATTGCATCTATTGATCTATGTAAATCGTATCTATCAAATGTATATTGCATCTATTGATCTATGTAATTCGTATCTATCAAATGTATATTGCATCTATTGATCTATGTAATTCGTATCTATCAAATGTATATTGCATCTATTGATCTATGTAATTCGTATCTATCAAATGTATATTGCATCTTTTGATCTATGTAATTCGTATCTATCAAATGTATATTGCATCTATTGATCTATGTAATTCGTATCTATCAAATGTATATTGCATCTATTGATCTATGTAATTCGTATCTATCAAATGTATATCGCATCTATTGATCGATGTAATTCGTATCTATCAAATGTATATTGCATCTATTGATCTATGTAATTCGTATCTATCAAATGTATATTGCATCTATTGAGCTATGTAATTCGTATCTATCAAATGTATATTGCATCTATTGATCTATGTAATCTATGTATCTATCTATCTATCTATCTATCTATCTAATCTATCTATCTCGTGGTTGTGCAAATGGACTGTTTGCGGTTGTTTGCGGTGCGTTACACGGGGAGTTTGGTCTGTCAATGTCAAGCGGGCGTAACCCTTACACTACCAGATCGATACAACATCATACCTGATGTTTTAAAGCACGTTATTCCAAACAATTTAGGAATGTTAGGTGATTTAGGCCCTTTATGGCTTAAAACCAGACTCTGTATCAACTATGTAATTTTCCGTGGGAGTTTTGCCATGGATCCCCCTCCGGCATGCCACAGTCCAGGTGTTAGTCCCCTTGAAACAACGTTTCCATCACTGTTGTGGCCAGAAAGAGTCCCTGTGGGTTTTAAAGTTCGCCTGCCTATTGAAGTCAATGGCGGTTCGCCCGGTTCGACGGTTTGCGAACAGTTGCGGAAGTTCGAGTCCGCCGTTCGCGAACCGAAATTTTTAGGTTCGCGATATCACTAATCATCATTATACTGTGTACTATATCATCAATATACTGTGCGCTATATCATCAATATACTGTGCTGTATATCATCAATATACTGTGCACTATATCATCATTATACTGTGTACTATATCATCAATATACTGTGCACTATATTATCATTATACTGTGTACTATATCATATGTGATGGACCCCGGCTACCCCGACTGGGTAGCTCTGCCAAAAGGGTCCTGCTTCCTCCCTGGAGACTGCAGCTATGTAGCTGACAAGGGATTATAGCCCGTAGCCCACCCAAATACCAGACAGAATCAGTATTCAGGAGCCCACCCAAATAACCAAACAGACTAGTATTCAGGTGAAACAAGAACTAACTTTATTAGGAAACACACTCTGCTTATACACACACACAAAGGGTCTTATCTGACTCCCAAATTTCCCGCCATTCCCACCCCTCCAGACAGTCCGACGCCTCCATAGGAGTCCCAGTCCCATAGAGCCCCACAGTACCTAGGTCACGGTTTCTGGGTGATCCAGGGGGAGCGGCGGTCCCCAGATGCTACAGTCCAAAAAGCAGCATGATCCGTTACAGCCTGGTAAAGACATGGAGGTGGGGGTGTCCAAAGCCTCCAGTTCCCAAGAGAGCTTCCTTCCGGCAATCACCCCACCGCTGGTCTTCCCTAGGGGCTACCAATCCTCAAAAGAGCAGAGCTGGAGCGACCTGGGGTAAAATTTAGCGGGTGTCCGGGCAGATGTGGCCGACCGGCAGATCCAGGAGCAACGCCAGCCGGAGAGGGGTTAGGCAGGTGTCCGGGGTGATGCTGCCCATCAGCAGTTCCAGGAGCCCGGCCAGCCGAGGAGGGTTTTCCCGGTCAGAGATCAGCTCATTCCTGATAATGTTCAATGCACAAATCAAAGCATACCAATGGCCTGGGAGATTGCATATGCTCTCAAAAGCCCAGATCCACTGAGAAACAGGAGGGGACTAGGTAGTAGGGGTGGAGGTTTAACCCTTGCAGCCTGGTATCCATGACATCATCAATATACTGTGTGCTATATCATCAATATACTGTGCACTATATCATCAATATACTGTGCACTATATCATAATTATACTGTGTACTATATCATCAATATACTCTGCACATATCATCAATATACTGTGTGCTATATCATCAATATATTGTGCATTATATCAACAATATACTGTGCACTATATCATCAATATACTGTGCACTAAATCATAATTTTACTGTGCACAATATCATCATTATAATGTGCACTTTATCATCAATATACCATGCACTATATCATCATTATACTGTGCACTATATCATAAATTTACTTCATTTACTGTGCATCATATCATCAATTTTATGTGCACTATATCATCATTATACTGTGCACTATTTCATAATTTTACTGCAAACTATATCATCATTATATTTTGCACTATATCATCAATAAACTGTGCACAATTTCATCATTATACTGTGCACTTTATCATCAATATACTGTGCACTATATCATCAAGTTACTGTGGTGATATAATCAATATACTGTGCACAATATAATTAATTTACTGTGCACTATATCATCATTATACTGTGCACTATATCATCAAATTACTTCGCACTATATCATCATTATACTGTGCACTATATAATAAATATACTGTGCACTTTATTATAATTATAGTGTGCACTATATCATCCATTTACTGTGCACTATATCATCATTATACTGTGCACTATATAATCAATATACTGTGCACTATATATTCAATATACTGTGCACTATATAATTATTAGACTGTGCACTATATCATCCTATATCATAATTATACTCTGCACTATATAATTAATTTACTGTGCAATATATCATAAATATACTGTGCACTATATAATCATTATACTGTTCACTATATCATCATTATACTGTGCCCTGTATCATCAATATACTGAGCAATCTATCATCAATATACTGTGTACGATATCATCATTATACTCTGCACTATATCATTAATATTCTGTACACTATATCTTCCATGTACTGCATACTATATCATTAATATACTGTGCACTATATCGTTAATTTACTGTGCATTATATCATAAATATACTGTGAACTATATCCCCAATATGCTGGGCACTATTTCATCATTATACTGTGACTATATCATCAATATACTGTGCACTATATCACTTATTTACTGTGCACTATATCATCATTATACTGTGATCTATATCATCAATGTACTGTGCCCTATATCATCATTATACTGTGCACTATATCATCAATATACTGTGCACTATATCATCATTATACTGTTCACTATATCATCATTATACTGTTCACTATATCATCATTATACTGGGCAATAGATCATCATTATACTCTGCACTATATCATCAATATACAGGGAATATATCTTCAATATACTTTGCACTATATCATCAGTATACTCTGCCCTATATCACTAATATACTGAGCACTATATCATCAATATACTGTGTACAATATAATCATTATACTGTGCCTTATATCATTAATATACTGTGCACAATATCATAATTATACTGTGCACTATATCATCAATATACTGTGCACTAAATCATCATTTTACTGTGCACGATATCATCATTATACTGTGCCCTATATCCTCATAAGGATTTCGAAAATGTCACTATATGCAATGAAATATATGCGCTGAGGAGGAGACATACCTCTAAAAGGGCAATCCAGTTAAATACTATATATTATTAATATTATCGGTTATTTGTAAAGCACCAACAGATATATACACGCAAGAACTCTGCTATTACATATGGTCTGGCTGTTGTTAACTGCTTGCTTATTGTAACATTATAAAGAGGGAATGGGGTACAATAAGAGTGTTACCAGTTTTGTAACCTTGCAAAGTGGTTTTATATCCTCATTGTTTTTAAATTTATGCTGTTTTAATAAAAGTTTGATGAAAATTGTTCCTGAGATCCAGAGGGATTACATTATAATGCTATTTACATAGAGATATTTGTAGCCCAGAAGAGTGTGAGTATTATGTGTCTATCTTACAGAGGAAATATCGTTTGCTACGCTTTTTTTTTTTTTTTTTACTGAAACATCCAAGAATTCATCAATAAGAAGGACGTGATTTGACCTTATTTTGGAAATTCAGTTGTGGTTTGGTTTTAAATTGATTTTTTGTTCACTGTGTGTAATTGAGTTCACACGTTTTGTATTTTATTTATGTAAGAATATTTTTTTTCTTTGAGAGTTTACTCACAGTTTGGTACCCACCACCTCATAATAGGCGCAAGCCCCTCATCACCTGTCCTTGCTGTGACCACATCTAAACATCCAACTTCATTACATGTGCAGGGCGGGTGGGAACTTCTCTTCTCCATCTTTGTCCAAGTAAAAGAGATCTCTATTACGCTTCAGGGGCTTATAAACCCCATCTTACTCTGCCCACCCCAACCCCTTCTTCCATTCTGTCATATACTTAACATTCCTAGCAGACTAGAGTTCTTCAAATGACTGCAATACTTTACATTTATGTTTTAGGCTTTAGAGAAAATGTCAGACAAATTATTCACTGCAGTTAAAAGTTACAAACTATTTAAAAATAAGATCATATAGAAACTTATCTGAACTGAAAAATGATTTTCAAATCAGTTTATAACATATAATGCAATGAAATCTCAATATTATGCGGCTCACTGCAACAAAATAATGGCTCTGTGTTTAGGAAACAATGAAACTCATTATACGTTTTTTATGCTTATTTTTATTAGCCTCTTCTATTTATTTATCTTGGTCTGTATGTCTGTTTATGTCTGTGCTACCTACAAATTGAATAACATTTATTCATTTCAGATTTTTATCAAACAGCAGAAGACAACATAGCTTAAAGAAAGAACTTGTAACGGGTGTCTGGGAAACAACCAAATCAGGTAGAAGGAAAAGGCTGTGAAAGAATATTGATTTTTTTTTTCTCATTGGTGGAGAACCAGCAGCAAGTATATATATTGGGCTCCATTTATTAGACAACAGAAGTTGTTTTGGGGCCCTTTGTAGGGGCAGGCTCGCTCATGCCATTCTGCTTGCCGCAAGTTTAGAAGAGGCAATTATCTGGACCTTACTTCTTAACCTCTGAGGTGGTGGAGTTCAATCACTCTAAGCCGTTATTTCTCAACTGCGGCCTCAAGTACCCCCAACAGGTCAGGTTTTCATTATACAGGGAGTGCAGAATTATTAGGCAAGTTGTATTTTTGAGGATTAATTTTATTATTGAACAACAACCATGTTCTCAATGAACCCAAAAAACTCATTAATATCAAAGCTGAATAGTTTTGGAAGTAGTTTTTAGTTTGTTTTTAGTTATAGCTATTTTAGGGGGATATCTGTGTGTGCAGGTGACTATTACTGTGCATAATTATTAGGCAACTTAACAAAAAACAAATATATACCCATTTCAATTATTTATTTTTACCAGTGAAACCAATATAACATCTCAACATTCACAAATATACATTTGTGACATTCAAAAACAAAACAAAAACAAATCAGTGACAATATAGCCACCTTTCTTTGCAAGGACACTCAAAAGCCTGCCATCCATGGATTCTGTCAGTGTTTTGATCTGTTCACCATCAACATTGCGTGCAGCAGCAACCACAGCCTCCCAGACACTGTTCAGAGAGGTGTACTGTTTTCCCTCCTTGAAAATCTCACATTTGATGATGGACCACAGGTTCTCAATGGGGTTCAGATCAGGTGAACAAGGAGGCCATGTCATTAGATTTTCTTCTTTTATACCCTTTCTTGCCAGCCACGCTGTGGAGTACTTGGACGCGTGTGATGGAGCATTGTCCTGCATGAAGATCATGTTTTTCGTGAAGGATGCAGACTTCTTCCTGTACCACTGCTTGAAGAAGGTGTCTTCCAGAAACTGGCAGTAGGACTGGGAGTTGAGCTTGACTCCATCCTCAACCCGAAAAGGCCCCACAAGCTCATCTTTGATGATACCAGCCCAAACCAGTACTCCACCTCCACCTTGCTGGCGTCTGAGTCGGACTGGAGCTCTCTGCCCTTTACCAATCCAGCCACGGGCCCATCCATCTGGCCCATCAAGACTCTCATTTCATCAGTCCATAAAACCTTAGAAAAATCAGTCTTGAGATATTTCTTGGCCCAGTCTTGACGTTTCAGCTTGTGTGTCTTGTTCAGTGGTGGTCGTCTTTCAGCCTTTCTTACCTTGGCCATGTCTCTGAGTATTGCACACCTTGTGCTTTTGGGCACTCCAGTGATGTTGCAGCTCTGAAATATGGCCAAACTGGTGGCAAGTGGCATCTTGGCAGCTGCACGCTTGACTTTTCTCAGTTCATGTGCAGTTATTTTGCGCCTTGGTTTTTCCACACGCTTCTTGCGACCCTGTTGACTATTTTGAATGAAACGCTTGATTGTTCGATGATCACGCTTCAGAAGCTTTGCAATTTTAAGAGTGCTGCATCCCTCTGCAAGATATCTCACTATTTTTGACATTTCTGAGCCTGTCAAGTCCTTCTTTTGACCCATTTTGCCAAAGGAAAGGAAGTTGCCTAATAATTATGCACACCTGATATAGGGTGTTGATGTCATTAGACCACACCCCTTCTTATTACAGAGATTCACATCACCTAATATGCTTAATTGGTAGCAGGCTTTCGAGCCTATACAGCTTGGAGTAAGACAACATGCATAAAGAGGATGATGTGGTCAAAATACTCATTTGCCTAATAATTCTGCACACAGTGTAGCTGAACCAGTGTACAGGTGAAAAAAGCAGCTTATGGATGATAGCGGGTTAGTTACCATGGTTACTGATCAGCTGTTTTTCGGGTAATTTTATAATGTTGCTTCTTCCTTCTTTATTTAATATTAATCTATACCAATAAGAAATAGAAGTAGTGCCCTGTTTAAAGAGATGTATCCCCATTTCAATATCCTTCCATTGCTCTGGCGTGGATTTACTTTTAATAGAGGAACAATAGTGTCTGGCTTGTAAGTAGGCAAACAAAACAACTTATTATAAAATATTACATTGTTGTTTGATTTGATCAAAGGTTTTTATTGTTCCCCAATTTGTCTCAAGTAACTGAGCAGCATAGTCTAGCCCATGTCTCTTCCAGGAGAGGAAGATATTGGAGTTTATCCCTTCTTTGAAATCTGGGTTACCTGTTAGTGGGAGAAATTTAGAAAAAGAGGGGGAAATATCTATTGCTTTGCAAACCTTATGCCATGCAATGATTGGATTTTTAAAAACTATAATTTTTTTGATATTTTCTTTAAAGAGAAAGGGGATATCATGTTTTCTTCTATGCATTTAACTACAAAATAATCCATCTCTAGTATCAAATTTGTCGCCATACATACATACCCAATCATACATACCCAATTATATTTTTGTATTGCGGGAAGATTGAATCCAGCCTTATTCTGTGCTTGGTTTAGCCTATATAATGATATCTTAGCCTTACCTTTTTCCCCATAAGAATGCAAAGAATCCTTTATGAAGAATTTGAATATGATGCTGTTTTAAAAATAGCGGAAGATTTTGCATGACATATAAAAGTTTTGGGAAAGCGACCATTTTTATCAGATTTATTTTGGCTGTAAGTATAATGGACGAGTCGTCCATCTCTTAAGGTCCCCACAAATTTTATTAATAATTACTAGATAATTGAGTGCATACCAGTTTTTTTGGTGACCTAGATATATTAATATCTAAATACTTAATATAGGATTATGCTTCTTTAAATATGCTACTGGAGTCTGGTTGTTTATTTATCCATAGGACCTCTGACTTTTCCGTATCTACTCGATACCCTGAAAAGGACCCGAAATTGTGGACATTTTTTTATAAGTAATGGCATATTTATTCTGGAATTACTAGTAAACATCAACAAATCAGAGTGCTACTTGAAGTTCTTTATCCCCAATTTGAATTTCTTCTATATTCTCTCTGATTGTAATGACTAAAGGTTCTATCGCTTAATTAAAAAGAAGAGGGACCTTGTTCCTTTTGCTAAATGAAAGCAGATTGAGGACCCTTATACAGAAGTTTGATAAAGTGAAGAAAAGAACCTTTAATGCCAAATTTTTCTGAGGTATTAAACAAATGGTCCTAACTCACATAGTCAAAAGCCTTCTCTGCATCAACTGATATTATAGCTCTATCTACAGTACATTAGGCTTTATACTATATGGTACACCTGAGAATTCAATGTGACAAGGACTTTTCTTATGTTAGAAAAATATAGATTTTCCGGCCATGAATCCCGTTTGATCCACATGAATTAAGTCACTCATAAAATTTTTCATTCTCCTGACTATATACTTGTTAATAATTTATAATCTGTATTAAGGAGCGAAATAGGGTGATACGCACAGAGAGTTTCTGGATCTTTATTCTTTTTACAGATTAGAGTAACATAAGATTTTGTAAATTCCTGTGAGATTTTTTCCCCTCTTAATGTAATAAGAATTAAATTAATTAAGCAATGTAACATTAATATGATCTGCAAGTATTTTATAATATTCGGAGGGGAGACCGTCTGGGCCAGGGGCTTTATTTAAGATTGCCTCTTTAATTGCTTTATCCACTTCGTCTATCTTTATTGGCCTATTTAAATATTGTAACTTGTCTGAATCTATTTGAGGAGGAGAACAGTTAGCCTAAAACTCTTTCTTTTTTTGTTCATTTATTTTATCTTCCTTATAGACATTTTTATAATATTCTAAAAATTGCATGGTGATTTGTTCATTCTTTATATATCTTGTGCCTTTATTAACAATAGCCTCTATTATGTTAGATCCTCTCACCTGCTTAGCCGTATTGGCTAAATATTTACCCATTTTACCCCCAAATCTATAAAACTAGCCCGAAGTGAATCTTGAGTTGTTGTCTGGGTAAGGTGAATTTCTCTTTCTATTTTTGCTCTCACATATCTATCCCAATTCTGTTTTACTGGATTAACTAAGTATGTATTATAAGCATTCCGTAATTGATTCGCTAATTGAGAATTTTGAAGGTTGGCTTTTTTTTTCCATTTATTTAAATGTATTCCCCTCTTAGCACAGCTAATATATTTTGGGTTTTTCTATGGAATTCAAATTGAGTTTTTTTTTTTTTTTTTTTCCAACTTGCTTTATTGAGAAAAATAAAGGTTTTACAGTTGCCGTGGAATACATCCGGCATTATGCAGTTATAACAGTCAAAAGGGTATAAAGAAAAGAGAAAACACAATACAGGAACGAAATCATCCATTGTTCAAAGTTCTGTGAGACACGGCAAAGCCTACCTAATAAGTGTATCTCAATGGGACAAAGTAGCTTGTAAAATTTTTTCTTTTTTTTCTCAAAACATGTGGGTGGAATAACCACCAAACAGATAAACTTTGCTATATAACACATCTCTAAGCTAAAAGATCTTGCAAATACATATGCACTCGAATGAAAATTACTATCAACAAGATGATGATTAAGTGATAAGGTTCAGGTTCCATAGAACCAAACAAGACGTGGGCCCAAGGCGGTACTCCAGTTAGGCCATACTTTTTTCCCGTCATATAAAGTGATTTAAACAAGCAAGGGTGTCCCGTTATTGGAGTTATTTAGTTGGGGAAGTGTCCTAGGGTGTGTATGAATATATGTTTCCCAGAATAAAGACATGGCACAGTAAAAGTCCATCCTATTCGTTTTCTGATAGTGGAATCTTTCTAGGGACAGAAGGAGCGTTACATTTTGTGACCATTCACTCTGAGTTGGTACACTACGTTGTTTCCATAATCTGGGGACCAATTGCTTTGCACCGCTTAGCATAATATATAGTAAGACTTGTCTATATTTACATTTGATCTTAGGTGGTTTATTGAATAGTAGCGTTAAAGGATTAAAAGGGATATCTACGGAAAGAGCCTTTTGGATTTCTCTATGAATATCCTGCCAGAAGGGTTGGAGTATGGGGCAGTCCCACCATATATGTAGGAGTGTCCCCACATGTTTACAGTCCCTCCAACACAGTGGGTCGGAGTGAGGGTAAATCTTGGCGAGCCTACTAGGGTAGAGATACCATCTTTCTAAGAGTTTTAAGTTTGTTTCCGTGATAACCATTGAAGAGGGTGCCTTTCCCATTTGCTGGAATATAATTCCCCAGGTTTCAGGAGAAACCTTAAACCCTAGCTCAGTTTCCCATGTTCTAGTGTATGGCGGTAGGTTTTTAGAGTGTAGGGCAGTGAGGATTTTATAAATCTTGGAGAGGGTGCCTTTCGCTAGTTGTGTAGAGTGGCAAAGTGTTTCAAAGGGGTTTAGGCTTCTTATCAGGTTAGGTTTGTCTTTGTGGCAAGAGAGGAAATCAGATAATTGCAGATATTCAAACCATCTGTCAAAGAGAACAATATTTTTATCTGCTAAGGCTGCTTTGTGTATGATAGTTCCCTTTTCTGTGACTAGATGGCAGGGTAAACCTGCTGATAGCGTGTACGGATCGTCTAGCCATTTCTGCGATAACGGGGGGAAGTCATTGTTATGTAATAAGGGGGTTAGTGGTGAGGGGATAGTAGATATGCCTTTTTGGGAGCGCGTGAGGTGGTCCCAAGAGGAAAGTATATCAGACACCAGCGAAGGGGTGAGTGGTGGCAGTATCCTGTGTTGTCTATATATCCAGCACATGGAACCTAGACTTTTCGAATTAGTTAAATCATGTTCAAGCTTGACCCATTCTTTATCCAGATTGTTTTTGCACCAGTCAACCACTCTGGTTAACTGTGCTGCCTGCAAATATAGCAAGAGATTGGGTACCCCAAGTCCCCCTTCATCCCTGTTCCTGTAGATGATGTTTTTGGATATTCTAGGACGTCTATGTGCCCATATGAAACTATTTATAAAAGATTGTGCGGAATGTATAAACTGCGGGGGAGGTTGAATGGGCAGTGTCTGGAACATATATAAAAAACGTGGCAGGATACTCATTTTGAAGGCTTGTATCCTCCCTAACCATGAGAGATGTTTGTTTCACCAAGCCCCCATATCTGATCTAATAGAGTCCAGGAGGTGCTGATGATTTAAGCGATATAAGGATTCCCTCGAGTATGTTAAGTTTATCCCCAGATATTTTATAGAGGTGTGTTTTGACCGGAATTGGTATCGGGTAGTGATCTGTTGGGAGGTCTGGTCGGTTATACCAATGCCTTGGAATTCCGATTTCTGCATGTTTATTTTAAAGTTAGAGAGGATGCTATATGTGTCTATGACCGGCATCAGGGCCTCAAGGGATTGTAAGGGGGAGGTCAATGAAAATAAAATGTCGTCCGCATAAAGTGTGGATTTGTATTGGGTATCTGCTATATGGATTCCGCGGACTCCCTCCTGACGTTGGAAGCCAAGACCTCCATAGCCAAAACAAACAAAATGGGGGATAAAGGGCAGCCCTGTCTCGTTCCATTTAATATAGGGAATACTTCTGACACCGAGTCGTTCAATTTGATGCGTGCTTTCGGCATCCGATAGAGGGCAAACATTTTCTCAATGAGCTTTTCACCTAGGCCAAATCGGGTTAGTGTGGATTTGAGAAACACCCAGTCCAGCCTATCGAAAGCCTTTTTGGCGTCGATGGCAAGAAAGATTGAAGGGATGTTTTGTGACTGGGTGTATTCAATTAAGTCTAGGATTTTAGTGGTATTATCTCGCGCCTCTCTGCGGGGAACAAAGCCTACTTGATTTAAATGAATTAGGTGTGGGAGAACTTTGTTAAGTCTAGAGGCTATGAGTTTTGCATAGAGCTTAATGTCCACGTTCAGAAGCGAGATAGGGCGAAAGTTAGAAGGGCTGTCTGTAGGCTTGCCAGGTTTAGGGATCACAGAAATATGTGCCTCCAACATAGGAGGGAGGAAAGGGTGCTCCCAGTCCACTGAGTTAAATAGGGCACATAAATATGGGAGTAGGCTAGGTGCAAACTTTTTATAATAGGCGACAGTGAACCCATCAGGACCCGGGCTTTTTCCCGAGGGTAGGTGTTTAAGGGTAGTCAAGAGTTCCATCATTGTAAAGGGCTCTTCCAGTTCAGACACCTGAGCGTCGGTGAGTTGTGGTAAGGGAGTGCCTAGAAGATAGTCATTTATAGCGCTTCTAGTGTCTATGGGGCGGACAGGTTTAGGGATATCATAGAGTTTGGAGTAGTACGCCTCAAATTGGGAAAGAATTTCAGGGGTGGTATTTATTGTCTGGTTTGTAGGAGATTTAATTTGGTGTATAAAGGTTTTAAGCTTTTTAAGCTTCAGGGAGCGTGCAAGTAGTTTTCCGGCCCTGTTACTCTCAAAATAAAATTTCTGCTTGGTCTTTAGGGCCAGGGCGTTGGCTTCACTAATTTGTTGGTCATGGACTGTTTTCCTCGCCTTCACTAAGTCAGCTAATATTTGAGGGGAAGAGGGATTTCGTTTGTGTTCATATTCAAGCTTGGCTAATAGGTCCGTGGATGTCTTGTACAACTGGCGGGCTCTCTGTCTAACATGTGCTTGGTGTTTTATGAATTCCCCTCTAATGAAACACTTGTGGGCCTCCCATACAACAAAAGGGTCTGTTTCTGGTAGGGAATTAAATCAGAAATACTCCTGTAGGAGCTTCTCCAATTTGGTAGTAAAATCAGGGGAGTGTAGTAGTTTCTCATCCAGTTTCCACGAAAAGGAACTCTTTGGTGCCGAAGACTGTGGCTAGTACCGCCGAATGGTCTGACCACACAGTATGGGAGAGTCTGGAAGACAGAACATTAGTGAGTCCTCTCTGGTTAGTGAGAAGGTAATCAATTCTACTATAAGAGCTATGAGGAGCTGAAAAAAAGGTGTAGTCCCTCTTATCAGGGTGTTTGAATCTCCAGATGTCGAACAATGTTTGTTCAAGCATGAGTTTCCAGAGTTGTTTAACTGTGTATTTAGGGGTTGTGGGTTTAGGATTCGAGGAATCTAAGTGTGGGTGGATAGGAAGGTTGAGGTCTCCACCTAAATATAACGCTTCTATTGTGTGATCTAAAATCTGCGCAAAGCATTTTCTGAAGAAAGGGAGCTGCCTAGTGTTGGGAGCATACAGATTAACCAGCGTCACCGGGGAGCCATATAATAGGCCAGTCACACATAGGAATCTACCTTCTGTATAAGTGTGAGTATGAATGGGGGTAAAATAAATATGTCTGCTAATAAGAATGCTCACCCCATTATGTTTGTGGTCAAATGAGCTGTGAAAACACTGGGTGAAATAACCTCCAAAGTATCTGGGCTCCTTATTCTTCAAAAAGTGTGTCTCTTGTAAAAAGAGAATGTCACCTCCCTTTCTACGCAAATCCCTCATTGCCAATGAGCGCTTCTGCGCAGAATTCAAACCCCTGGCATTCTGACTCAATAGGGTGAGTGTTTTAGTGTTTGCGCACATAGTGGTGTTGTGTTTGGTGCCTATGGAATAAAGAGTGCAAATGATGGTGCAAGTGAAGATGTAAGCGCAATGTATTGCAAGCAGGATTTTCTGGGTGAGCCATCGGGCCCATGTCTCTGTTACATAGCAAGAATAACCTAAACAAAAAAAAACAATAGAATATACACTTTCTCATAGAAATTCTAGATACTAATGAAGACATTTAACAAGTAATACTTAAGGGGAGGGATTATAACCCGCTCCATAGTAGATGTTATACTATTAAGTCTAACTAATGCTCAATTACGTAAAATCTTTGCTACTGGTAAAAATGATAAAAGAACAAACATAGAAAACATCCTAAAAGGAAAAAGACATAACAGTTTTCCACACCAGAAGCCATATTACAAACGCAAGCATGTGGTAATGTTAGGCTATACATTACCCAAATGTCCAACTGGGATATCATGCAAAACGAGTATCAGTCTGTTCAGGGTATGAGTAGAGCCAGATTAAGGAAAAACTGGCTAAGTTGTGTTTTTAGAGGACAGACCAGAGGACCTGGCCTGCAGCTTGGGCTTAGATCTCGATGATGCTCGCTGCCAGTCTCCAGAAGCAGAGTTCGCAGGTCTCTTTTTAGGGGGTTCGGGAGGATCCTCTGAAGGGAGTCCCTCCGGAGGTTCAATTTCTAGTGCAGAGCAAAAAGCACTAACATCTTCCAAAGTCCTGCAGGCAAGCTTTCTGTTTCCATGTAGCACATATAGGTGGAAGGGGAATCCCCACCTGTAGAGGATTTTCTTCTGACGGAGGAGTGACGTCACAGGGGCAAGATCTCTTCTCCTTTGCAGCATCCGCTGGGACAGGTCCTGATAAAATTGGAGAACGACCCCCCCTAAATTTCACCGGTTGGTGTTTACGGGAAAGATTTAGAAGTTCTTTTTCTCTAAATTCCCTGAATTTCATGATGATATCTCTTGGGGGGGCCGTGTCCAGGGGTTTTGGTCTAAGGGCTCTGTGGGCTCTAACCCAAGGTATATCTGTGGAGGGAGAGGTGTTCCTGAGGTGAGGGAAGAGGGCTGGGAGATAGATTGGAAAGTCTTTAGGTAATACCGACTCAGGCACACCCCTGATTCTTAGATTTTTCTGTCGGCTCCTGTTCTCCAGGTCTTCGATTTTGTCGAAGAGATCTGCAATGAGAGTTGTGTGATGGTTTGTGGAATCTTGTGTCGAGTTAATCTCTTTTTGAAGGAGGTCCGTGAATTCTTCCAAAGCCTCCACTCTATTGCCCACAGACTGGAGATCCTGCTTAATTTCTGCAATCTCCTCTCGTATGCACGAGCAGATTATGTCAGCAATGTCCTGTTTGGATGCTAACACAGAGAGGATAGTGTTTGGAACAGGTGTGCTTTCCTCTGTATCTTCCATATTTGGTTGTGGTGTCTGGGCTCTTTTCAATGGTGACTTGTTGGCCTCTTCGTCCATAGTAGCTTTTGTATTTGTAGGTGAGAAAAACTGGGCAACCATACTATCTCTGTGGCTGTGTATTTTGGGAGGTTTACTGGGTTTTACAGAGCGTTTGGCATTCATTTTACCTCTCTAACAGTGAGTAGATAAGTGTATTATACACACTTTACAGGGGGAGATGCGGTAGTGAATTATAGACAGGGGTGGTAAGCAATATCACCAATAAGTTTCAATAAAGCCTCTATCAGTGAAGATCGGATAATGAGGACCAGTGTCACTTGGTATATGCACACTCCAAAGAGGTGAGCAATCTCTGTAACTAGCATAGCATATGTAGTTATATTGCCATGTGGTGTGCTTATGCTTGCTTCACTTAACAGGCTAAGCCGTTCTAGCCCCAAATCTAATCGGGTATGTCCCCAGGGTGTGAATCTGTTGGTAAGTTTACTTACGCTAACCTTAATTCTCCTGCCTTTATTTGGACCCGGGTGTTGCAGCTCTATTTGTCCCTCACCCGTTATAGATTAGACCTCCGTGACGGCACCCTCCGCCTCTATGCAATGTGATGGCGGCTTCCTCAGTACGTGCCCGGGCTGCGTCTGACCAAGGCACCGCACCGCAAGTAAGTCCGATTTGTCCCTGGTGCTTCCTTCAATTGCGCTCCGTGCAGCTGGGCAAAGTGGTAAGGTTTCCCCTAAATGATCAGGTAGCTGGTTCCATTCCGGCTCAGGGGCCTATGTCCCGTCAGGCTGCTTCCAGATGTGCCACAAGTAGTGAACATGATAGCGCCCAGATTAAGCTATCTGAATCTGTTACGGTACCAACAGTGTACCAAGGGTTAATACCAGATGAACAATGTCCTGCATACAGAATCAGCACTTCACAACCTTGATCAGTTTCCCTGCAAACATGAGACCAAGCTCCACATTTCAGGTTTAAAACAGAATGTCATTTATTAAAGGCTAGATGCCTAGTATTTATACAGGTTTGACCCCAGATGGGGGGGTTGAAAGACTCTTGTACATTTAGATAAAAAGGGGAAGACGCCCTTTTATGGAACAGTAGAATTACATTACTTAAATACTTTACTTAGGCAGATAACAACTTAAACACATTTGGCTTGTCTTATCACCTAGCGTCTGCTCTCTGAGGGTGATTAAACAATGGCCTGTTTATTACTTAAATGTAATTATAGCACACAATAGCTGAGGCCAGAAAACCTGTCTTTAGAAATTAGATTCTTAGCTAAACACAATTAACTCCTTCAGTCCTGACAGAAGGGTCTGTCACATAGCTCCCCCCTTGTGGAACACTCCGGCAGACCCGGCTTGACCCTTTGGCGGGTCAACCTGGGGATGACCGGACTAGGAGGTGGTAGGCATGTCAGTTTGTCAGGACAATCCATCTGTATTTCCGTTATGAGAGAGAATTCCTGTCCATACAAACAAGGGTTCAACTTCCTCAGTGCCCAGACTAGGGCTAAACAGTCCTTCAAAATCCCATCAGCTTCTTTACGAGTTTTCTGTACCTGCTCTTTATAGGTATCCACAATCCCTTCATACTGACATAGGGTGCCCTTGAGTTGCTGCACCTCACTATGAGCCAGCGTCAGCTTCTCCTCAAGTGTCACTAAGTTTGTCTTTAAGGTTTCATGTCCCACTCTCAAGCTGGTGTTTTCTGCAGTCTGTCGGTGCAGCTTGTCTAGCAGAGATTCCTGTTCTAAACTTGCTTTTTCCTCTGCGCTCCTCTTCTCCTTCATCAGCGCATTGTAACGGGACTTCCACGTATCAATAGCGGACAGAGATTTACTGAGCTCAGCGTCCTGGGGCTTAGCAGCAGGGGGGTCAGTCTCTGCTGCACGGATCTGGGCACGGGTAGTCACAGGGTTAACATCAGCGGGACCCATAGGAGCGTAGCCAGAAACAAGGGGGGCCAAGTTATTTCCAAGGAGAACATCAGCGGGTAAATCCTTCATGACCCCCACATTCACAGGTCTAGCGCCCACTCCCCAATCCAAATGTACCCTGGCAACAGGTAGGCGGAACACAGTGCCCCCTGCTACCCTCACAGCCACAGTGTCTCCTGTGTGCTGTTTCTCAGACACCAAGTTCTTTCGAAGCAAGGTCATGGTAGCACCAGTATCCCGTAGACCACTGACCTCCTTCCCATTCACTTTAACCAGTTGCCGGTTATTCCGGTGGGCAGCTTGCACAAGGTCTGCCTCATGTAGGATGCCCCAGCATTCTTGCGCCTCTACGTAGCGGGTCGCAGGCTGAGGGTTACGTGTGATTCCGCCGGCAGGTCTTCTCCAGGACTGTGCTTGGTTCGCTGCATTTAGGGGACACTCTGGTCTTTTGTGCCCTAGTTGCTTACATCCAAAGCACCGAATCGGTTGTGAGTAGCCCCGCGAATTGAACCGGGCTCTCTGAGGGTAGTTCGTGGCCAGAGGCCGTGTGGTATAGCGGTGCGCCGGGGGTTGGTAACTGGCAGCTGCTGGGGTGACTGGGGGTCTGTACTCCACTCTAGCAGGGGGCTTAGTGGTAGAAGTGTCCAGTTTGCGGGCATCCGTATACTCATCTGCCAAGCGAGCCGCTTCATGCAGGGTGGAGGGTTTACGGTCCCGAACCCACTCTCGAACTCCTGCGGGTAACTTGTCGAAGCAATGTTCCAACAGGAATAGCTGCAGCACCTCTTCCCCAGACACGGCTTGGCACCCCGCTATCCAGTGAGCTGCTGTGCGGTGCACCTTACATGCCCACTCAAGGTAGGAATCTCCAGTTAATTTAACAGTGTCTCTGAACCGCCTCCGGTATGCCTCCGGTGTAACCGCATACCTGGAGAGCAGAGCCTCTTTTACAGTATTATAATCCCCGACTTCCTCATCTGGAATGGCCCGAAAAGCCTCACTGGCCCGGCCGGATAATTTTCCGGATAATATCATGACCCAGTCCTCTGCGGGTACCTTGTGTAGTGCACATTGCCTCTCAAAATCCGCAAGGTACCCATCAATCTCTCCTTCTGTTTCCAGGAAGTTTTTAAAAGCTGCAAAATTTACTTTTCTCTTTTCCACTGGGTTTGCTGCAGCGCCGCTTTGGCGAAGTAGGTTGGCCTCCACAGCTGCTATGACCCGGTCGATAATTTCCGCAGATGGGTTGGGGCCATAATGTGCCAGTCTTATTTTAACCGCCCGATCAAAGCTTGCTTCTGCGGGGGTTCTGTCTGCTATGCTGGGCCCATTGGTTCCTTCTGTCCCTGGTACTCTTTCCATCTTAGTCAGTATTGTAATAATCCCCCTCTTCCTGAGGTTACTGGCTTGTGTAGTTGCTCTTCTGGGCGATAAGGTTCATTCCATCGCTTGCCACCAATGTTACGGTACCAACAGTGTACCAAGGGTTAATACCAGATGAACAATGTCCTGCATAGGGAATCAGCAATTCACAACCCAGCCAGTTTCAGGTTTAAAACAGAATGTCTTTATTTGAAGGCAGCACACAGATTTATACACCCTGGCTTCAGGTTACAAAGGGCATTGGTTTAACAGTAAAGCAAACATATGAACAATGCATCAAACCTCTAACAATTGTCTATTCACAGGTAAAACAGATTAACATATTAAGTACTCAGACAATCTGATGTTGGGCAGTCTAGTTAACATAATCACACAAGGACACAATCAGTTTACCCAGACAGACTCCTGAGACATAATCAGATCTGAAACATACATAGAATACATCTTATTAGAGAATATAGGAACAGTTCTTATTAGCTATAAAGTCTTTTATGCCCACTTGGCTTATAGAGTCACAATTGCTCCCACAAGGGGCACTCACACCCTGTACCCATCCTGTATTTATGGATACAGGGTGACATAGACATAAGACAGAGTTATGAAAGTACATGGGGTGTCCAGCATATAAAATTCCATATTTCCATGCAGTCTCTGGGTATCCTTAAGCCCATGTACCTCCAGCCCAAAGAATGTTCCATAACAGGCCCTCCAATGTACAGTGGCGAGATTGGTTTCGTCACATCTCTCCCCTTTTCCAAACAGACTAACAGGGTATCTGACCTCCTGCCGGTCAGTGCCCTGGTTAGTCCAGCAACCCACCCATAAAACACAATTAGTAGTACAGCCCATCCACAATAAATGGTTACTACACCTGAGTACGGGGAAAACTTGTCCATGTCCAGGTGCTTCACTACAGCTGTGTGGGGGACTGGTACGCTGAATTGGTGGGTTGCGAGGTGGGCAGAGACCAGCTGTACTCTGCCCGGGTGCCAGCACTACCATGGAAGTAGCCTGGTGGGAGCCTGGTTGCTGGAGGGGGAGACCGACTGTCTCCCCTTTGGATACATAGCTGTGCTGCTGGAGGGGGAGACCGATCATCTCCCCTTTGGCTAAACAGCCCTGTTGCTGGGGGACAGGACCAGCTGTCCCTACCCCCTGTGCTGTAAGGGCAGAGACCACGGTCCCATCTGCACAGTTGTGGGGCTTACTGTCTCCCCCTGATGCGTTAAGCTGCCGCTGGGGAATGGAGTCTGGGCTCCCAATTCCCTGCAGGACCGGTGGAGAGACCTCGGTCCCATCTCCACCGGCCACCTGGGGTCCTTCCCAGTAAATCTCCACAATATCTTCCCAGCTGAATGGGTCTGGATCTGGGTCTTTCACCTTGCTGTCCTGCTGAGCCTTCCCAATGGAGTGGAAGAGATCTCGGTAGTCCTGCTCCAGTTCCCACTCCAGGGCTGCTAAGTGAGCCAGGTCTGGCTCTACTTCATGGGGGTCAGCCCAGTCATGCCTAGCCTCCCTCTCATAGAAAATGTCCTGAAGTCTGGTCTGCGCAGGGCTCCAAAAGTCAGGCTCTGCAAAGGACTCCCATAACAAGCCAGGACCATCAAACTCCTCTCCCTCTGGTTTGTCATGCTCAGCTGTCCAGGGTATATACTGTGCCATATACCACCAGAGCGCCTGGTAGGCATCCTCCAGCCATAGCTCCTGCCATACCCGGTGCTCTAATGCCTTCACCCATTCCTCCAGGGGCTGCTCTCCCAGGAAGGGCATCCGCAGGGCCACTTGCTTCTGCAACCGCTGCTCTTCACTGGGGAGACTCTTACCCTGCTGGTATTGTACATTATCCAGGGCCTGGTACCAGATGCCTTTCCTTAATGCATCCCGGCCATCCAGGTCCTCCTCCTCATATAACACCGCTGGTTCCATTCTGTTGCTTTTAGGGTCGCTGTACTGGGACATGCGTTGCCCCCAACTTGTAAATCCATGGAATGGTGTCTCCTGTAGCTGTCCTTCTGGCTGTAGGATCAATCCCGTCGCTTGCCACCAATGTTACGGTACCAACAGTGTACCAAGGGTTAATACCAGATGAACAATGTCCTGCATACAGAATCAGCACTTCACAACCTTGATCAGTTTCCCTGCAAACATGAGTCCAAGCTCCACATTTCAGGTTTAAAACAGAATGTCATTTATTAAAGGCTAGATGCCTAGTATTTATACAGGTTTGACCCCAGATGGGGGGGTTGAAAGACTCTTGTACATTTAGATAAAAAGGGGAAGACGCCCTTTTATGAAACAGTAGAATTACATTACTTAAATACTTTACTTAGGCAGATAACAACTTAAACACATTTGGCTTGTCTTATCACCTAGCGTCTGCTCTCTGAGGGTGATTAAACAATGGCCTGTTTATTACTTAAATGTAATTATAGCACACAATAGCTGAGGCCAGAAAACCTGTCTTTAGAAATTAGATTCTTAGCTAAACACAATTAACTCCTTCAGTCCTGACAGAAGGGTCTGTCACAGAATCCAATTAAGAAAGTGTTCTTGGGGTTCCACAATCAGTAGTCCTTCACTGGAACATGTCATAAATATTAAAGTAAGGGCTAAATTAACTATTTTGAGCAGATCTATGGAGCTGGGTCACAGAGCTCAGAGATTACACAGCCTCCATCGCTGCTGCTGGCTCCGCCCCCAAATTGAGATTTTTATATTGTTGCCAGTCAGAAACTAGCCTGTTTGTAAACTTAATATTAGTGAACAAATATTTCAGGAAGAAAAAAGTAGGAGGTCGATTTATTATTGGACGCAGAGGGATATTTAATGATATAGGCACGTGGTCTGATATTATAATAGGATTAATCTTGGATTTCAAATCATGACCAAGCATTTTTTCATTAACCAGAAACATGTCAATCCTAGAAAAGGATTTATAGGATTTTGATTCACATGTGTATTCTCTTTGATCTGGGTCTTGAATCCTCCAGATATCTTTTACATTGAGGCATGTACTGAATTTTCTAAGGATTTTAATTCCGCTATAATAATTTCCATAGGATTTTTTTATTCTTATCTAATCTATCTATTGGGAGCTGTGAAATTAGATTAAAGTCCCCTCCTATTATTAATTCATCATTCATATAATCTGATTTTTTTTTTAATGATTTTATACCAGAATAATTTATCTGGTGTATTTGGACCATAAATGTTACATATCCAATAAGTTTGACTTCTTTTTTTGATAGATAGTAGGATATATCTGTCATCTGGATCTATATCTTTTTTAATTATTTCATAGGAGAGTTCTTTATGTAGGAGAAAAGCTACCCCTCTTTTCCTTTTGGGCCACACAGTAGCAATGACTTCCCCAACCCAACCTGATTTTAATTTTTTAAATCTCTTTAGCTCTCAAATAGGTTTCCTGCAACAGTGCCACATGCGACTTCAGACGGCCTAAATGTTTTAAAATAAGTTTCCTCTTTTATGGTGTTACAATACCCCTAACGTTCCAAGAAATCAAACTTAAATAATCCATACTCTTCTTATATTCCCATTGCCTGTATATAAAGAGAGAGGGGGGAGGAAGGGAGACAGGGAAAAAATCAAACAGAGAAAAAAAAAAAAAAAAAACACAAGTAACTTGTAACCAGACAACATATCCAGTCTTTTATAGATTTTTAAGATTATTTTTTGCTTCATCCACAGTATTTAATGTGAGGGTCTCATCCTCTTTAACCTTAAGTATTGCAGGATATATTGTATATGCTATCAAACCTGTTTCTATTATTTTTGAACAAATACCAGCCATTTATTTTCTTTTTACAGAGGTCTCGTATGAAAAATCTTGGAATATAAGAATATTGTTCTCTCCCAGTTTTAATTATTTTTTCTTTTTTTTTTAAATGGAACAAAATATCCAATTTATCCTGATACCTTAACAATTTTGCTATTACTGGTCTTGAGACCTGATTTGCTGTTTGGACCTTACATATCTGCCCAATCCTATGGGCTCTTTCCACTCTTATTGTGTTTTTTTCGCCTACAGTTCGGGTAATTTCTCATATATAAAATCATAAAGACCTGAGGAGTCAATTTATTCAGGAATACCAATGAAACGTAAATTGTTTCTTCTTGATCGATCCTCAAGTTCAACAATTTTGGCCTGTAATTTTAATACTAGAGAGTCCTGTTGCAAATTTTCTTTGTCACGTAAATTAGCTCTATCTTCTATTTCTGATACTCGAGCTTCAACCTCATTCAGTCTTTTATTGAATTTCTGTATATCGCCAGCTAGCAGAGACAAATTTTGAGTCAAATTATCAAGTTGAGGGAAAATAGATTCCAATTCTTGTTTTAAGAAATCAAATTGTGGGGCAATTAAATCTGAGATTTCCCTTGATAGGTTTTGTGAACCAGGCACGGAATAGGAAGAGTCCGTAAGGTCCAAAAAGCTTTCTTGAAATGTAGTAATATTAATTTTAGCTTTTTTATCTTTCTCTTTATTATCTTTGGCTTTTAGAGGCATATTTGGTGATCTAGGTTTAAGTGAGGTTATAAACCTCTCCATAAAAAATAAAAAAAAGGGTAAAAAGCAAGAAGGGTGTGGTGGGGGGGGGGGGGGGTGAACGATGCCCCAAGAAAGTAAAATAGTTAAATGGGTAAAAATGGAATGTGAAGAACTAGTGACAAGAAAATGAAATAGGGAAAATAATTTTATTTTATAATACTCTAAATTTCACCTAAACTCTACTTTTACTGTTAAGCCAAAATATTTGGTCTAACATCAGTATATAGAATTGATATATAGAGTAACTCGTTTCATATTTTTGTTTAACAAGGAATTTTTGAATTGTGATGAATTTCCAACTACCATAAAATACTGGTCCCTAATACAATAGACTTTCTAGTAGATATTGTGTTTAAAATAATTTCTACGTAATAATATAAACATTGAACATATCTAATTTTAGTAATCCTTCTCCAAGGCAATCTTTTCCAGCATCAATACCACCTCTCTATTACCAAAAAAAGTAAAAGGACCATACACATACAAATTTTCTAATCTAGGAAAAATATTATAATATTACAGCCAGAAATACTTTCTACGGAATGTCAATACACAACTCTTTATAGGCTGACTATATCACTTCTAGTACATATGGCTTTCTTTATAGGTAAGTACCCAGATTATTTACATAGACTAATGCACACTTTTCTTCTTATTAGCCTTAGTGCTTCTATATCACCTCTACAATTCCAGATTTACTTAATTTGTACGCATTTCCATTTTGCTAATAATCTTGTACCAATTAGATACATTTTACATTATGCCCTTCAGTACCTTTTTAACCATATAGAAAATACATAAAGGGCTATCCCAATATGCCTTGATTTTTTTTTCTTTTTCTCTTTTTTTTCCCACTTCCCCTCATTCCTTGTAAGGATTATTTTATAAGGAATATGGATTACATGTGCAAACTAATATTTAATTAATTATACCACCCAGTCTCACACCAAACATTGACTCATTAGATTTTCTTAGGAGTCTTGTTTTGCTCATTGACTGGGGGATGACAACTTAGTCATAAGCCTAGATAGGGAAATCTGAGATTTGAATCCCAAATTTAGATCCCTATAAATCACAATAGTTTAAGTTGTTATATTTGTAAGGTAGTTCTGTTTTGAAATATATAACCCTTCAACAAGTAATTCCAAACAGTATTAATACTTAGTAAACCGTAGCTTAAGCAGGAGTAATTCTTTGAATAACATACTGAGAGCACATGTCAAATGGAGGTGAAATAGTTAAATTCTCAAGTTAGTAAGAAGCAGATGAATTGCATGCATAGCTGTTAGTTAGCAGAGTAATAAAGCCACAATGAACCTTCTTTACAATGATGTTATAATAAACAGTCCATTCATATGCAAGTAAATTCAACACTTCCCAGATTCTATGCAAATACAGTCTTTTTGGTTTAGTAATGAATTGCTGAAAGTGTGACTTCAATTAGGCAAGTTGTAATATTAAAAGTATCATGCAATTATAAGTTGCTGTTAGTAATTACCATAAGTCTTCAGTTAGAAATCCAAAAGGCAGATTCTGTTTTAATATTATAAAAAGGTTACCGTTACTCCATGTACTTCACTCAAATGCCTGTAACAGACTGCGTCTGATGATGAGACAGGCTTCAGGTGCTGTGTGGAATACACTGAATGAGGGAGAAGTGCATTGCTGCAGACTGGTGAAACTGTTTGCTGGGAGGAACAGTCAAGCTCCGGTTCCTGCTGGAAGTAGATACACTGTTGAAGTAAAAGGTAACAAGATTAACAGAGGAACTGTTAATTGTAGAATCCGGTTGCTGTAAACTGGCAGCTATAATGTTAAGCTTAGTTGTAAATTTCTTTAAATGCAAATTAGGTTCTCAAGAGAATGGCTAGACGCAATTCACTATAGACATTTAGTCAAACTGAACAAATTACCTAGCAATGAGTTGCTAGAGGAGGGGCCTTTTATAGGGAGTAGTGAGCACATTTAAAGGTATATACACGTAACCTGACATTCCTCTTTCTTTTTATATATGTTTTTCCCTTTTTTTTTTCTTTTTTCCTTACTTTTCCCCTCTTTTCATTCTCTTTTTTTTTCGTTCTTATTTTCCCCATTTGTACGTCTGTTATAGGCAAGGGGGGAAAAGGGAAACAAAAATGGGGTAGAACAACAAGAGAACAAATGATAAATTGAAAGTCACTTCTGGTATAACTGTAATTGAGCTTCTCCTTATACAATATAAGTTTTTATAGAAAAGATTCAGATTTTATTTAAGCTTTTAGCTGGCTGTGGATTTCCATAGACAACTTATCTTCACTGAGGACACCCAGGGAGTGAGGGGGGCAGATAGAAGAATGCCACTTAATAGTTCAAACCATGGGATTTCAAAACAGTCAGGAAACAATTGCCAACATGGTGTTTATGGGCCTTCGACCCTTACATATATTCTGGTCAATATGAGGACCCGTTTTCTTTCAGAGGACTTTAAGCTGTAAACCCAGATGACAATATAACACTATGTACACACTGTATACACACATTTAACTCAGTTACGTCAGAGGCACTTTCCATAAAATACAGGTTCCCAAGTTGTGGCTTCTTGACTGAAGCTATATGTTGTACTCACAGTTCATAGGCGAAGCCCTCCATCCCAATATTTCCCAGGGACTCACACTTTTATTAACTTACTTGAAAATGCTGAATGAAATACAACTTGAAGACACAACAGGATATTGCCCTTGGCCAGTCGGGCAAACATAAGGCCTAATAGAGGCTTCCCACTTGGATGCAGTTGAAACTCCAACTCCAGAAAGGATCTCTTATTTGAGCCTAGCTTCACAAAATGGCACCAAAAAAAGTTTGCACCATTACGAAGCTGCCTGGTAAAACACATTGTTTTGGGGGAAAAGCAGAAACAGCAATTTCAGTTAGTTCTACCAAGTACCAGCCATATCAAGACTTTCAGCTCTTACCTTCTCATGGTCACCACCAAAGTCGGTGTCTAATTGGGATTACTTCTGAGCAATGGGCAGCTGAATTGGATGTTTCCCTGTGCCGCTACCAGTGCACCCCGTCCCTGTGCCGCTACCAGTGCACCCCGTCCGAAGTATCATTCCATTTGTGGGGATATATTGCTGCCAATTCAGCTCCTCACAGGAGCTACATTCCATGCTGTATCTTTCGGTATTAGTACAGCCGCTTTCGATCTCCGTCTGCTGCCGCGTGTGTTCCCCTACGCCACATCCAGTGTAACACGTGCACGGAAACCACTTCCATCCACTTGATCTCTTGTCTATTGCAACTCCATCCACTCTGGTCTCCCAAGCTTCCATCTGTCCCCTATGCAATCCATTATGAATGTTTCTACTAGATTGATCTTCCTTACTTTACACTTGTCATCTGCTGCACTTCTCTGTCAATCCCTCCACTGGCTTCCTCTAGCCTCCAAAATAAAATATAAACCCTGACCTTAACATGTAAGACCCTTGATAATACTTCACCCTCCTATATCTCTGCCCTCATCTCCAGATGCTCTTCCACCTGACATTTTCCCTTTACCCATGACTTACTTCTCTTCCCTTTTGTTGTTACCTTCTCATATTCTCATCTGCAGGACTTCACCCAAAAGGTCCTAATATCTGCCTTGCTTCTGCTAGCTTTCAGTGTTTGACCTGGCTGGATGGGAAAACCCATGACGGTCCCACAGGATCCAGGAAGGTTGGGAGGTCTGCAATAGTGTTATACATGTACGATACACTGGCTCTCTATAGAATTATAGACAGACCATAACATGGATTCCATTCCACCCAATGGCCTTTAGAAACTTAATGTATTTGTTAGTATTTGTTGGTAGACATAAGCTTTTTGCGAGCATCCGGTAACACTAGTATTACAAGTTTAAAGTAAAAATATTTTGCTTGTGCGCTAACCTGATGTACGCAAAAAGTCAAACTTTGAATATCGTGATCACATTAACATATTCTACCATAGAAGTTAATGGAGCAAAAAAGTGGGGAAGAAACTAACATCTTACTCATGCGTAAACCCGATAGCATGTTCTCAAGTGCGCTAACTCAACATGAAAATATGAATATTTCACATTCCGATGTTCTTCACAAAGCAGCATATGTTCTGTTTATTCATACATACATATTTATACATCTATCTGATGGTATTTTGGTACAATATATATACCTCTATATACAGTAGATGATTATATATAGGTATAGATATATACAGATATGTATATATATATATATATATATATATATATATATATGAATATTTATTTGTAACTGCTTAGAACATATTCAGCAATGAGCAGAAAATTTAAATGTTTAATATTTACAGTTAATACATGGGGGTCAATTTAACTTGGTGTGGACAGACATGATCCGCTATAGCGAATCATGTCCGCTGCACATCGATAAATGCCGACAGCATACGCTCTCAGCATTTATCATTGCACCAGCAGTTCTTGTGAACTACTGGTGCAATACCGCCCCCTGCAGATACGTATTGGATCGGGTTGATTTTCAGCGATGTCTATCCGCCGCCTCAGAGCAGGCGGACAGGTTATGGAAGAGCGGTCTTTAGACCGCTGCTTCATAAGGAGCTTCATAAATAGGCCCCACAGTATAACACTTAAAACTAATATTGCATTAATATGCGTTTTCATGTTTTCATCTACTTAACTGTGATGCACTTATAAATATATTTACATGTGTACATATGTATGTGTTTATATGTTTATATATCTCTGTAAATACATAAACATATAAATACATAACTACATATGCACACAAATATAGACAAATATATATGTATATACATACATATACATATTTAGAGATGTATATTTATGTATCTCTATGTTAAAGCTCTTTGAATGCCTGAGATCTGATATCTTTGTGCACTTATAAAACATTTTTATTTTTGATGGTGTTATTATGAGTGTAACTGTACTTTTAAATGTATTTTTGATGTGTTTTGTGACACTTTTTTGTTTCGGAAACACTCTGAGGACGTGCTATCTCGGTGCTTCTTAACGTCAATTGCGCTCAAGTGATTGCATTTACTTGCAACATGAAATATGAGCGATACATCTGATGTGAACAATCACCCGTGATAAACCCCTTTTCGCTTGCACATAACTGTTAGGTCACCACTCGTAATTTGGCCCAAACTAACGGCTAGATTACGAGTTTTGCGTTATGAGGGGTGTGGTGCTAACTTGCAAGTTATTGTCCCCGCTCACTTCCCTACTGCGCCGGTATTACAGGTTTTCATAAACCCGGCGTTATTAGGCAAAAAGTGAGCATAGAGCAAAATTGAGCTCCATACCGCACTCCAGGGACGTACACTCATAGGAGGCAGGGGAGGCAGTGCCTACCCTGCCATATTTTGCCAAAGCTTAATTAAATTTTAATTAAAACAATAAAAAAAGTTAAAAAAAATATATTTTCCCCCCATGTAATGCTATGGAGACGCAAAGGAAAAGTTGTGCTGCAGCGCCACCTGTGTTCTGTCACTATATTAGCAGCAAAAATTGGGACCAATAGGAGGCACCCCTCTTGATGCCTCCTAGCAAGTGAAGGATATATAGATTAATCAGAAGGAGGATGTAGTGAGCAGGGTCATGTGACACAGCTGGAAGCTGAGGTAGCCTAAGAACAGATGACACCAAGCAGAAGAGTAAAGTAGTATTCTACATCTCTTGTGATTCACAAATTGTGTTCAGATACAGCTCATTAACAGGGGGACAGTAAGTGAGCATAACCCAATACTGACAGGAAGTCAAAGGGTCAATTCAAATTTAAATCCATAATTTAAAACCCAGAGTTTGAAGTTAAGTGTGCAGTGTCCACATTATTTAAATTAAAGTTTTTGACATTGAATATTGCTAAGCCTCCCTTTTTCATGGTTATTTGATTTAATTAGGTACAAACTCCATATATGTTATGTCTGTTCAGTCAGAGGATGCAGTATCTATTTTTATTTTTCTCTGTGTCTCCATTTATTTAAAGACTGTTAACTTGTAATTCACAAATCAATTGAAAGCTGATGAATTGTGTTTTTAATATGTGCTGCTTTTATACAAGTTTATATTAATAAAAAGGAGATAATGAGGCATTTAAAAAATATATGTAATTATTGCAGAAATAATGCCACTATAAAGTAACTGGTTAAACACATAGTCAAAGGGAGACATTTAAAATTAAACTTTCATGATTAAGGTAGAGCATGCTATTTTAATAGACTTTTCTAGTTATTTATATTTTGAGACATTGCCCCAAAGAAATCAGCTCTTTTACCTGTAAAAAAAAATACAAACAACCCCCCAACAGTAAAACCCACCACCTACACAACCAACCCCCCAAATAAAAACCTAACTAAAAAAACCTAAGCTCCCCATTGCCCTGAAAAGGGCATTTGGATGGGCATTGCCTTTCAAAGGGCATTTAGCTCTTTTTCAGCCCAAAAGCCCTAATCTAAAAATAAAACCCACCCAATAAACCCTTAAAAAAACCTAACACTAACCCCTGAAGATCCATTTACAGTTTTGAAGACCGGACATCCATCCTCAACGAAGCCGGGAGAAGTCTTCATCCAAGCGGCAAGAAGTCCTCAATGAAGCCGGAAGAATGCAAGCTCAACAGCCAATAGAATGCAAGCTCAATCCTATTGACTGATTGGATCAGCCAATAGGATTTTTTCACCTTTAATTCCGATTGGCTGATATAATTCTATCAGCCAATCGGAATTCAAGGGACGCCATCTTGGATGATGTCATTTAAAGGAACCTTCATTCGGGAAGAAGACTTCGATTGAAGAGAATGCTCCGCGCCGGATGTCTTGAAGATGGAGCCGCTCTGTGCCAGATAGATGAAGATAGAAGATGCCATCTGTATGAAGACTTCTGCCCGTCTGGAGGACCACTTCTGCCGGCTTGGATAAAGACTTCTCCCGGCTTCATTGAGGACTTCTTGGGTGGGTTTTATTTTTAGATTAGGGCTTTTGGGCTGAAAAATAGCTAAATGTCCTTTAAGGGCAATGCCCATCCAAATGCTTTTTTCAGGGCAATGGGGAGCTTAGGTTTTTTTAGTTAGGTTTTTATTTGGGGGGTTGGTTGTGTGGGTGGTGGGTTTTACTGTTGGGGGGTTGTTTGTATTTTTTTTTTACAGGTAAAAGAGCTGATATCTTTGGGGCAATGCCCCGCAAAAGGCCCTTTTAAGGGCTATTCGTAGTTTAGTTTAGGCTAGGGTTCTTGTTTATTTGGGGGGGGGGGGGTTTATTTTGATAGGGCTATTAGATTAGGTGTAATTAGCTTAACTATTTAATAATTTCTTTTTTTATTTTGTGTAATTTAGTGGGTTTTTTTTTGTAATTTAGATAATTGTATTTAATAAATGTAATTTATTTAATTGTAGTGTAAGGTTAGGTGTTAGTGTAACTCAGGTTAGGCTTTATTTTACAGGTAAAGTTGTATTTATTTTATCTAGGTAGTTATTAAATAGTTAATAACTATTTAGTAACTATTCTACCTAGTTAAAATAAATACAAACTTGCCTGTAAAATAAAAATAAACCCTAAGCTAGCTACAATATAACTATTAGTTATATTGTAGCTAGCTTAGGGTTTATTTTACAGTAAAGTATTTCGTTTTAAATAGGAATTATTTAGTTATTAATAGTAGGTTTTATTTAGAATTATTTTAACCCTTTGAGTGCTAATGACGGCTCTGAGCCGTCACAGAGTTTCTCACTCTGGTGCTAATGACGGCTCAGAGCTGTCATGAGCATTCTCCCACCTTGAGGGAGATCTGGGGGCTCCTTACTGCTCCTACCCCGGCGATTGTGCCTGTAGAGTGACAGGCATCGCTGGGGCTTCACGTGATGCGTGGTGACGTCACGCGCAATTATGGGATGACGTCACCGCACAACTTTATTTATACTTAACAATGTTAAGTATAGGAGGAGGGGGCATGCTGCTTAGAAGACTGTATCTCAGGCATCTAAGCAGCTACAGACCCCCAAGACCCACTGTTGGAAAGGTAATCGCCCAACCTTTCCAACAGTGTAAGTCTTGGGGGTCTGTAAATTTTTTTAAAAAAGTTAAAAAAAAAAAAAAAAAATTTAAAAATTAAAAGAAAATATTAGCACCCAGGTGGGAAATGGCTTAGTAGCCAAAGGGTTAATTATATTAAAGTTAGGAGCTGTTAGGATTAGGTTTAGGGGTTAATATGTTTATTATAGTGGCAGCGATGTCCGGAGCGGCAGATTAGGGGTTAATAAATGTAAGTAAGTGGCGGCGATGTTAGGGGCAGCAGATTAGGGGTTAATAATATTTAACTAGTGTTTGCGATGCGGAAGTGTGGCGGTTTAGGGGTTAATATGTTTATTATAGTGGCGCCGATGTTGGGAGCGGCAGATTAGGGGTTAATAATTTTATTTTAGTGTTTGCGATGCGGGAGGGCCTCGGTTTAGGGGTTAATAGGTAGTTTATGGGTGTTAGTGTACTTTTTAGCACTTTAGTTATGAGTTTTATGCTACAGTGTTGTAACATAAAACTCATAACTACTGACTTTAGATTGCGTAACGAATCTTGTGGGATAGGCTGTACCGCTCACTTTTTGACCTCCCAGAAAAAGCTTGTAATATCGGCACTATGGAAGTCCCATTGAAAAAAGACTTTACACAAATTGCGTAAGTTAATTTGCGGTAAGGCAAAAAAAGTGTGTGGTACAGCTGTAGACTCGTAATAGCAGCGGTAGTGAAAAAGCAGCGTTATAACCCATAACGCTGCTTTTTTACTCATAACGCAAAACTCGTAATCTAGCCGTTTGATATTTAAAATGAGTAGTAGATTTTTTTCTGACAAGTTTAAAACTTATGTCTATTTCCACTCCCCCTGTATCATGTGACAGCCATCAGCCAATCACAAATGCATACACGTACCATGTGACAGCCATCAGCCAATCACAAATGCATACACGTACCATGTGACAGCCATCAGCCAATCACAAATGCATATACGTATATTCTGTGAATTCTTGCACATGCTCAGTAGGAGGTGGTGACTCAGAAAGTGTAAATATAAAAAAGACTGTGCACATTTTGTTAATGGAAGTAAATTGGAAAGTTGTTTAAAATCGTTGCTCTTTCTGAATCATGACAGTAATTTTGACTTGAGTGTCCCTTTATCTTGTGAACTGAGCATGCATAAAAGCTACCTTGACATTGGAAAAATTCCATGAATTTACTGTGCTATCTCGGTTTCCTTTGTTGAAAAGCAGCGCCCTGCTAGGAGCTATCTGGTGATTGGCTGATACACACATATATGCCTCTTGTCATTGGCTCACCAGATGTGCCCAGCTAGCTCCCAGTATTGCAAAACTGCTTTGGAGCTAACGTTAACTGTGTGTAACCTATTTACATTTAAAGGGACGTATACCCCTTTATATCTGTATCACTTAAAGGGACTGTATACACCAATTTTCATATAACTGCATGTAATAGACACTACTATAAAGACTAAGATGCACAGATACTGATATAAAAATCCAGTATAAAACTGTTTAAACACTTACTTAGAAGCTCTCACTTTAGCTCTGTTTAAAAGGTAGCTGAAAAGCCCTCTGCAAGTTGGAAATATCAGACACGCCCCCTCCCCCTTCTTTTGCATATGAAAAGACCCTTTATACAAGCAGGAGCAAGCTGGAGTAGGTATCTGACGGTATTCTCCTAAAACTTTGGGGCTTGGTTAGGAGTCTTAAAATCAGCGCAATGTTATATAAAAATAAGCAAAACTATAGATTTAAAAAAAAAAAAAAAACTAAACTTTATGGGTTTATAAATAGATCATCTACAAAACATTTATGCAAAGAACAAATGAGTATATAATGTCCCTTTAAGTAGTATTATGGGAAGTGGTATGGCGAATATTTGAGGAATGATGATATGCATTATATTCCTAGTATACATCCACATATGTAGTGAAATTTATTCTAAATATTCTGTGACTGAGTCAGATTTGGAACAATTGCTTTGTGTTTAGGAAGCAACAAACTTATTTATTGTCTCACCTGCCTGGAAATATATAACATGGCTCAGAATAGGAGAAAGAATCAGAGAGATACTGATGAAGAAATAGGGAAAATGAGCACAAGGGGGTTTGTCAGTGATTTAAACAGGGAGAAATTGTTAGAGATATTCACAGAGGCAGAAATATAAACACATAGGGGCATATGTATCAAGCTCCGAATGGAGCTTGATGCCCCATGTTTTTTGGCGAGCGTGCAGGCTCGCCAGAAACAGCATTATGAAGCAGTGGTCACAAAGACCGCTGCTCCATAACCTGTCCGCCTGCTCTGAGCAGCCGGACAGACATCACCGGAAATCAACCAGATTGAGTACGATCGGGTTGATTGACACCCCCCTAATGGCGGCCGATTGGCCGCGAGTCTGCAGGGGGCAGCGTTGCACCAGCAGCTCTTGTGAGCTGCTGGTGCAATGCTGAATATGGCGAGCGTATTGCTCTCAGTATTCAGCGAGGTCTGGCGGACCTGATCCGCACTGTCGGATCAGGTCCGACAGACCTTGATACATATGCCCCATAGACAGAAAGGCAGACAGACAAACAGACCCACAGATAGATAAATAGATAGATAGATAGATATACAGACAGAGAGATAGATAGATAGATAGATAGATAGATAGATAGATAGATAGATAGATAGATAGATAGATAGATAGATAGATAGATGATAGATAGATAGATAGATAGATAGATAGATAGATAGATAGATAGATATACAGCATTAGACAGACAAACAGACCCACAGAGAGATAGATAGATGATAGACAGACAGACAAACAAAGAGATAGATAGATATACAAACAGAGAGATAGATAGATAGATAGATAGATAGATAGATAGATATACAGCATTAGACAGAAAGACAGACAGGTAGATAGTTAGATAGATAGATAGATAGATAGACAGATTAATAGATAGATAGATAGACAGTCATAGATAAAATACAGGCAAATGAAAGATAGATTATTTATTGATACATAAATACATTGATAATTATTGATATCTATCTATATCTATCTATCTATCTATCTATCTATCATATATCTATCTATCTATTATCTATCTATATAACTATCTATCTATCTATCTATCTATCTATCTATATCTATATCTTGCTATATCTCTATCTGTTTGTCTATCTATCTATATCTCTATCAATCAATCAATCAATCAATCAATCAATCAATCAATCTATCTATCTATCTATCTATCTATCTATCTATCTACCTATATCTATATCTATCTATATCTCTATCTCTATCTGTCTATCTATCTATCTATTAATCTGTCTATCTATCTATCTATCTATCATCTATCTATCTATCTATCTATCTATCTATCTCCCTGTCTTTCTGCTCTACCCAATGCCTTTGTATTTTGTCCTGTGATATCATTGCTTTGATAGTGACATCACTGCAGCAGTATGAAGCCTTACCTGCTTTGTACAGTGACACAGATTTGGGAAATGTGGATTATCAGACGGATCAAGGTGGCCGGTGATAGGAGGGTGTGGCCAGAAATGCTTTAGGTTATAAGCAACAAAGGAATAGTTTGTTATCTTTTTTAATAGGAAAGGGAACACTTGGTAATAGCTTTACAGACATGAAAATCCTGGAGTGGAGAATATGTTTACTTCTTATAGGTAAGAAGCCAATTTCTGATCTATAATCTGCCTTCATTTCGGTCTCTATGTGCTGCCGGTGTTTTATTATACATTTCACTTGCTCATTGTGCTTTACTCTGTCTGTCTCTTTATCTATCTATCTATTATCTATCTATTTATCTATCTTCTATCTATTATCTATCTATATATCATTCTATCTATCTATCTATCTATCTATCTATCTATCTATCTATCTATCATCTATCTATCTATCTATCTATCTATCTATCCATTATCAATCAATCTATCTATCTATCTATCTATCTATCTATCTATCTATCTATCTATCTATCTATCTATCTGTCTGTCTATCTACCTAAAATGTAATTAACTATATCTATTTCTCAGTCTTATACCATAGAAATATACATGCCTCAGTGTTCTTGCTGGATTATACAGATAGGAATATGTGTTCTGTAATATAAATACAAAGCGCACAATGTCAATATTTGATACACATAAACCTGCTACTTTATTACACATACGGACCACAAGTGGAGCAGATTCACTAATGACCTCTGCAGTCTCTCCATGAAAGATTGGATATTCTGGAATGTTAGAGTGAATCTACCCCAGAGTGTCATACCTATAGGCATGCTCCTATGAGATACACACGCTAATCACACAATACCATTTTTCTCTACCCACAGAAATATTGATCTTTTAATAGGCACACTGACCACACATAGCATTGTGATATACCAACAGAAATGTATACACACTTACCACATGGTGGCAGTATGCTATACACACAGGAATGTATATCCTGTAATATATACACTTAAAGGGACAGTGAACCCATTTTTTTTATTTCAGATAGAGCATGACATTTTAAGCAACTTTTTAATTTACTCCTATTATCACATTTTCTTCATTCTCTTGGTATCTTTATTTGAAATGCAAGAGTGTGAGTTTAGATGCCGGCCCATTTTTGGTGAACAACCTTGGTTGTCCTTGCTGATTGGTGGATACATTCACCCATCAATAAAAAAAGTGCAGTCCAGAGTACTGAACCCCCCCAAAAAGCTTTTTCAAATAAAGATAGCAAGAGAACAAAGAAAAAATGATAATAGGAGTAAATTAGAAAGTTGCTTAAAATTGCATGCTCTATCTGAATCACGAAAGAAAAAAAAATTGGGTTCAGTGTCCCTTTAATGAATGGTGGTATTATATTTTACACTGAGGAATGTATATGTTGCAATACATACACTGACCACATGGTGCCATTATGATGATGTTTATCCTGTGATACAGAAACTGACTACACAATGTAATGTGCTATACTTACAGGAATACTATATATTCCATGCTAACCACTTGATGGCATTATGCTATACTTTACTTACAGGAATGTATATCCTGTCTTACAGATATGGGCCACATATTAGAAATATATTATACTCACAGGCTTATATATCTTGTAGTACATACATTAACCATGTGGGCACATAGTAGAAAATTTGCTATATCTACAGAAATGTATTACCTATAATACACATAAAGATCACATGTAGCATTAAATTATACCTACAGGAACATATATATATATATATATATATATATATATATATATATATATATATATATATATATATATATATATATATATATATATATATATATATATATAGCCCCCATGACCCCATTGTGGCATTTTGCTATAGGCTCAGGAATATATGTCCTATATTAAACACTAACCACATGTGTATTATACATTACAAGCAGAAATATATATATATATATATATATATATATATATATATATATATATATATATATATATATATATATATATATATATATATATATATATATATATATATATATCTGAAACAGAAGAGGGAGGGGCGCACAGCAGAGAAAAACTCCTGGTGTAGTATGTCTGGACACTTGTTTGATGGTTACAAAACAGTGACAAATGCAAACTCACGTGTTTCCACCTCAACCATATGAGGTATAGATAAGACTATTTCATTTAACCCACTAACCAATAACGTTTGCAAGAGACTTTTCCTCCAAGATATATGTTACAGCCCCCCCTTTCTAGAAGTGGTTAAGTTTCTGCCGGAGAGGTGAGGACTGTTCAGGAGGAGTGAAAGACAAGTCGCAGATGCAAGGGGATTTGATTGCCTTCCCTAGTGGATATTTACCACTCAGAGTCTTATCTATACCTCATATGGTTGAGGTGGAAACACATGAGTTTGCATTTGTCACTGTTTTGTAACTGTCAAACAAGTGTCCAGACATACTACACCAGGAGTTTTTCTCTGCTGTGCGCCCCTCCCTCTTCTGTTTCAGATATCTTTGTCCTAGGGAGCTTCCCTGTTTACAGGGGGACTTCTTTCTCTTTTGGGAAAAGGCTGCAGGTGGACTTGAATGACTCTCATTCCCTCCAAACACTAACATTGGTGTCACTGGAAGAAAACAAAGGGAGCCCTACACATATAGGACTATACTGGTACATTTTATTCAAATTGGGACTGTCCAGATTCATAGCGCTTTATCACACTGTCTCTCTCTCTCTCTCTCTCTCTCTCTCTCTCTCTCTCTCTCTCTCTCTCTCTCTCTCTATATATATATATATATATATATACTGTATGTACATAAAAGACAGCACTTACTGGGCTTGACAAAAGGTACAACAAGTGTCTTTTATTCAGTGACGTTTCGTGGAATGCACCCCTTCATCAGACCAACATGTATACAGTGAAAAGCAAAGAAATGCTAAACTTGTTGCCATGGCAACTGGCCAAATTTAACTCAATGATTACAACCAGCACTAAATACTTAATAACTGCAGGATCCCAAATTCTAAACAAACTAGTATATAAAAGGCTTCTGTCTTCATACGGAATGGTGCAGTGAAACCATATGGTAGGTGTAAGCATGTAAAGTGTATAATGCTGAGTATGTAACAAAATGCTACCATGTTATCAGTGTATGTATGTAATAATATATATATAAATGCAAGTGCCTTTTATTCAGTGACATTTCGGGGAATACACCCCTTTATCAGACCAACATGATACAGGGAAATGCAAGCCATGGCAACCAGCCAAATTTACAGTAAACAAAATACCATATTCAAATAACATGTAAAGGAATAGTGTAACAAATAATATATACAGTTCACATACATTGTCCTATACAAGTGGACAACGATACATTGTGTCACAGGACAAAAGTGTCAAATTAAGGAATGAAAAATAGAGAAAATAGAGAAAACAGAAAAAACAGCCTTATCCTATCCCATAATAATAGTGACAATTTTAAAAGCTGATCACACACCTTATTTTATCCCTACTACCAAAACTGATGTTAAAACTGTAAATTTATATGATTAATGCTGGGATGCATTTGGATGCAAGGTGTAGACTCATTGACATGGGATATATATAGCAAGAACTGTTGCGCTAAATTACAAGGTACATACCATGTCAGGAATGAGAGAATCACTGATAGTAGCGGTGTGCTGTATATCAAGAGCACGTATCCACAGGAGTGTATGCTGCAGTGGTGTGTAGCCTCCCCAACGTGTGCATCATTTGCAATCCATTTGGTCTGAAATAGCCTTAAGCACAGCGTTGTGCACAAACAGTGTGCACAAACCGCTGTAGGATTATCATTGGTTAGGATGGACACACCTCATGTTGGCTTGCTCTGCAAGTGTGAGTTTATCCAAATAATGGATGGCAGAGTATAATACGCTATTTGAGCATAATAGGGCCAAACTGACCCATAGTGGGAACTGCACTCATCATAGAGAACTGGGAGCAGAGTAAAATATAGCTAGTGAGGGGAGTGTATTGTAGAATATCAACACCTATAGTTAACCAAGGCACGAATAGTCCTAGACTTGTGGGTCAATTTAACTTTATATGCACACAATCTATAGAAAATATTACGTATATTCGGACCAAGAACGCCTATGGCCCAGTGTATTGTTTAACGGTTTAGTGCAATGGAAGACTTATGTTCCATTGCGCTAAATCCGTTAAACAATACACTATACCTATACTTATCCTATTCAGCACCCTTGCATTTCAACTAAGTTTGTGAGAGTGCACCTACTCCTACTATTACATATATATATATATATATATATATATATATATATATATATATATAGTATTACATACATACACTGATAACATGTTAGCAATTTGTTACATATTCAGCATTATACACTCTACATGCTTACATATGGAACATATGGTTTCACTGCACCATTGCGTATGCAGACAGAAACCTTTTATTTACTAGTTTGTTTAGAATTTGGGATCCTGCAGTTATTAAGTATTTAGTGCTGGTTATTATTATTATTATCGGTTATTTGTAGAGCGCCAACAGATTCCGCAGCGCTATAAACAAAAGCGGAGTACAACAAAACAATTATAGGGATCAAATAGGTAGAGGGCACTGTCAAGAGTTGCACTGTTGTAGTCAGCTTTTAAGAAGGTGATCTACAAACAGCTGGACTCTTAGGCTTACATGCTAAGGGGGTTTAGGGGATAGCAATGGAGGAGAGGAACTGGTATAAAGAAAGGTTAGCGTTGGTTGTATGCATCCCTGAACAGTAGTGTCTTTAGGGAGCACTTGAAGCTTTTAAAACTAGAAGATAGTATGGAGCAAGGCAGAGAGTTCCACAAGATGGGAGCCAGTTTGGAGAAGTCCTGTAAACGGGAGTGTGATGAAGTGACAAGAGAGGAGGAGAGTAGGAGGTTGTGAGCAGAGCGAAGGGGACGGGAGGGAGAGTATCTGGAGACAAGGTCTGAGATATAGGGGGGAGCGGTTGAGGGCTTTGTATGTCAGAATGAGAATTTTGTGCTTGATCCTAGAGGCAAGAGGAAGCCAGTGAAGGGATTGGCAGAGAGGTGCAGCATTGAGTTTCAGGTTTCTCAAATTGTGGTATGGCTGTGAGAACTTCTGTTTTTATTTGTTTTAGAAAACAGAGCTCTAAAAGTTTCATTAGCTTTTGATATATGCATTATCAGCAATACATAACATAGAACCTGAAATACACATATTGGGCACAGGTTGTTATCTTTTCACTTTAAATTTATATTTCCTGTAATACACTTATTTACCACTAGATGTCAGTACACACAGATAAATACTCGAAACTTTTTCACTAATATGTTGTAACATATCTATGCCATATCATTTAAATATATAACTTTTCTTTCCACTTCAGGTATTCTTTGCAAAACCGTCCATGCACAAAGTAAGCAACCCCATTTCATCTTTTTATTTATTATATTAGTAATATACTGTATGTATGTATTTTTTACAGTTCATCTTAACCAGTGCAATAATGCTTAAAATGAATTTTATAAAAATGTGTGCTATATGCTATTACCAAACAATTCAACACTAAGGGATCAATTTATCACGCTCCAGTACTTGTCCGCCTGCTCTGAGGCCGCGGACAGAAATCCACCCGATCGAATACGATCGGGTTGATTGACCCCCCTGCTAGCGGCCGATTGGCCATGAATCTGCAGGGGCGGCATTGCACCAGCAGTTCACAAGAACTGCTTGTGCAATGATAAATGCTGACAGTGTATGCTGTCTGCATTTATCGATGTGCGGTGGACATGATATGCTACATCGTATAATGTCCGTCCACACTTTAATAAATTTACCCCTGAGTATGTACAACTCACTGATTGAATTTGAGTCTATGGGGCATATCTATCAAGCACCGTACGGAGCGTGAAGCCCCGTGTTTCTGGTGAGCCTTCAGGCTCGCCAGAAACACCAGTTATGAAGCAGCGGTCTAAAGATAGATAATTGATAGGTAGACAGACAGGTAGATGATAGATTGATAGATAGGTAGATAGATGATAGACAGACAGACGGACAAACAGATGGACAGACAGATAAATAGATGATAGATATATAGACAGACAGATAGATAGATAGATGATAGATATATAGACAGACAGATAGATAGATAGATGATAGATATATAGACAGACAGATAGATAGATAGATGATAGATAGATAGACAGACAGATAGATAGATAGATAGATAGATAGATAGATAGATAGATAGATAGATGATAGATAGACAGACAGACAGATAGATAGATAGATAGATAGATAGATAGATAGATAGATAGAGATAGATAGATAGATGATAGATAGATAGATAGATTGATAGATACATGATAGATAGATAGATAGATAGATAGATAGATAGATAGATAGATAGATAGATAGATAGATAGTTAGATAGATAGATCATAGATGATACAAAAGTATATTGTTAGATATATATTTTATTTGTCTGTCTGTCCGTGTGTCTGTCTGTCTATCTAGCAATCATTTTCTGGTGCAGGTTTTTAATATCTACCAGTTATTTTGTTATTTCCTACAGTTTTGTATTCAGTACAATTTGAGTATTTGCATGCACGTTATTTAGATATCAAGCATACACTGATGCACTATAATTACTGGTCTGATCAATACCTGTTTATTTTTCTAGATGACAGAAACTTCCCCTACTGGGCAATTATCTTAGTATGTCTTGCTGCAATCCTAGCCCTGATATTACTCCTCTGCCTCTTTTGCACAGTAAGTTCCAGCACTATGGTGATATATAATTCTATATGGTCATTGCAAGAGTTGATTCCAGTAAACTGTAATGGGAATGTGCCAATGGCCAGTCTAGACCTTATAACTATTTGGGTTACATTTGTATTTACTATAAACCTTCTTCCTGTTTTTAATCTGCCTTTGTTAAATGATCTTTTTCTAGCTACAATAATACAGGGGGTTAGGATAAAAGTGAGCTATAGATATAGTTTATGATTACAGTTAGGGATAAAATGAAACCCTTGAATAAATTCAAGATTGCACCCCATGGCAGAGATAAACGGATATGAAACCCAATATTTTTTCTTTCATGATTCAGATAGAGAAGCAATTTTAAACTTTCTAATTTACTCCTATTAGGAGCTAGGTCATTTTTGGTTGAGAACCCTGGGCAGCACTTGTTGATTGGTCGCTACATTTAACCACATTTCGCTACATTTAGCCACCAATCAGCAAGCGCTACCTAGGTGCTGAACCAAAAATGGGCCGGCTCCTAAACTTTACATTCCTGCTTTTCAAATAAAGATACAAAGATAACAAAGAAAATTTGAAAATAGGAGAAAATGAGAAACTTACTTAAAATCACTGCTATATCTGAATCATGAAAAGGAAAAAAAAAATGGGTTTCATATCCCTTTAAAGGGTCATGAAACCCAACATTTATCTTTCATAATTTAGATGGAACATAACATTTTAAACACCTTTCCAATTAACCTATATTATCCAATTTGTTTTGTTCTCTCGGTATCCTTTGCTGAAATGCATAATTAGGTATGTTCAGGAGCAGCAATTCTCTACTGGGAGCTAGCTGCTGATTTGATTGGTGGCTGCAGATATATGCCTCTTGTTATTGGCTTACCTGATGTGCTCAGCTAGCTCCCAATTAAGGCATTGCTGCTCCTTCAACAAAAGATATCAAGAGAATAAAGCAAATTTGATCATAGAAAATAACTTGTAACACTTTTTAAAATAGTATGTTCTATCTGAATCATTAAATGTATATAATTTTTTGTTAATTTCATGTCATGTCCCTTATATTCCACGACTTGAAACATTTATACATAAACAATATTATTGTCTTGAGACTGTGGCCATTGCAACAATGACCCTGCAACAGATTGTTGTAAACTAATTCTAGAACCGGGAATAAAGGAATTTTTTTTATATATATATGGAGCAGGGTCTTCAATTTTTATTTTGTTTTCTGAACATAACAACAATTATTTTGAAGTTGGAAAAGGGAAAATGAGTGGTAGAATAAGAATACAAAAAATTGCAAAATATAAAGTAAGAGATTAATTTATCTTATTATTACTTGGAGAAAAAATAGGAATTGTAATACAATTTTATATTGAGGCACTATAAAATAATAATATTCAGAAAAGTTATGCTGCTAAATTGCATCAGTATGATGTAAATAATAACATACGTTATATATATTTTTTATAATTTATATATTTATTTATTTTTTTTATAATTAATTTAAACCACTACACTTTACAGTTTAGTTCTATGATCAAATTTGCTTTATTCTCTTGGTATCTTTTGTTGAAGGAGCAGCAATGCACTACTGGGGGCTAGCTGAAAATAATGGTAGGCCAATGATAAGTGGTATATACCTAGGTATGCTTTTCAACAAAATATACCAAAAGAATAACGCAAGATAATAGAAATAAATTTTGTCTGTACCTTTAGGGGATTTTAATTTTAAGTAGCAGGGCCATTTATTTATGTTGACTCTGAAAAAAATAAAAATAAAGTTTAATAAAATTTTTAACTATACTTTCAGCTAAATTTATCTAAGTAACTATTTGTCTTAATTTATTTTTGTTCCCCTATATAAGTCTCATAGAAATAATTGTGAGAGAGCTGTGGTTAATACAATATACGGTGCGTGCAAAGCACAGTGTGATCAAGAAACTGTTTACAGATTAAAGGAACTGTGTTATTTAAATAGACTTGTTATAGCAGCTGCAGAGTATAAAATATGGGATAAATTGCTTCTGTATGTTTATTTTTGTATATGAAATAGCTGTGTTTGATATTTTAAACCAAAAACCATTATAATAATTATATAATTGAGCTTACAGGGAAATCCAATCTCCTTATTTTATCCCTTTCTATACACACACACACTTCTTTATATTATCTCTGTCTGTAAACCAAAGGCAAATAATTAGAGACTGATATTCAAAACTCGCCAGCATGGAGAGAAATCACCGGCCTTCTTAGAATATATAGCCTGAGCGGCGAGGTTTTAAATATCAGGCCCTTAGAGAGAACAAAATAACAATTAACATTTGATAACTTATTACTCCTACCTCACCCTCAGAGTGTAATTTCTTCTGCTTGCTATGTTTACCTAGCTTTTCTATAGCAATAGTAACTTTCATTAAGGGTAGGGATGCCACAAGCAAAATCAGCTATTTCAAAAGATGATACAAAGGTAAAGGAGCTATATGCAAGCAATTTAATATACTCCATCTGGTAAAATGGATCACTGGGAACAAATTAAAGTGAGGAAAATTAAGGGTACATTGCCTCTTTAAAGGTATATTGTACAAAAAAAAAAATCTATAATTTATTTTAAACCAAGGCATTTAAACATATTTTTTTTGACCACCAAAACTGAGAGGGTAAGTGAAGTAATAGATGCTTAAATTAAAATTGAAACTATTACATCATTATGAGTTGTGCACTTATTGCTAAAGCTGATTGCTTGTGCATCCTGCACAAGCTAATGACTGGCTAATAAAGTACTTTCTACTTATGCTGATTGGCTGAAAGAAACTTCCTGCTATAGCTCATGTTTAAAGCTGATCTTTAATAACAGTGATTGAAAATGTACAGTGTTCCTGTGCAATAGAACATGATAAAGTGTACTGTGGAGAAATGGTGTTAATAAAGTTTGTTTTGTGTGTGCAGATTTAGGTAAGGTTGGTGCAGTATGTTGTATAAAATAATGCACTGCCCACAAGGTTACCGATACTCATTTCTCTTCTTCCTACAGGTCTGTGTTCTAACCTGGCCTTCCATGATTCCCAAACCCAACTGGGTACGCTCCTATTTACCTCATCTGGCTTTTTGGTGGGAGGAAACACCAACTGAGACCGCCGGGAACTGCACATGAAATCCCTGACTACATCCAGAAGAGAAACGCATGTCGGTTAACACACTTTATACCTCAGTTCTTAATATTTCCCTGACAGCTTTGTGGACTTTTTTTTCCAGAGAGGCGTTCTTGCCCCTCCACTGCTAATTTTTCCACATTCTATGTGGACTTGTGAACCTAAACCTACACTGTGAAATAATGTGTATATGTATGTAGCTTTATACATTTATAATGCATTATGTACATTAACAAACTATACATTTAACAAATCACATTCCCTTTATGGACATATTTATGGCTACAAGTTATATCCCCTCTCCTCTTAGTGATATTGTAATAGTAAGCTATTGTCCTGAATTATCCAGAGTGAAGACAGAAACACTTCCCATCTAATGGAAGAAAAACAGGGGTGATTCTAGACCAGACATCCTCAAACTTGGCCCTTCAGAGGTTTTGGAACTACATTTCCGATGATGCTCAGCTGATATGCTGGCTGAGCATCATGGGAAATGTAGTTCCAAAACCTCTGGAGGGCCAAGTTTGAGGATTTATGTTCTAGACCAAAGGTTCTTAAATTGAGAAAGTTGATTTTAGGGGGATCCTGAACTGGGAGGGAAAAAAATAATAATTTTTATTTTCATTCACCTTTAAGTAGAAGTTAGAATATTCTTCATGTATGACAGTAAGTATTAAACCACAGTAGTATTGTCACTAATAGAAAAAACATATACAATTTTAATATCATATTACAGTTGTTGCAGATATCTTGAAAAAGAAAATGTGTCCAATTCCTACATCTTCCATATTGGTCATTACTGGGGAACCTCTATCTGCTGTTCCTCTGCTCTCTAATGTCCTGATGTGCTGGGGACCCCCTAACTATGACAACCGTCTGCCCATATCCAGCCCACTTCCTGCACAGTTCTGAATACTTTCTAGCTACCTCCCACCCAGACTTCACCCCTGAACCATCATGGCTCTTCCCCACATCCTCCTTAGACCCACTGTTTATGAAAGTCTCAGACAGTCGCTGGGAAATGTCAGGTCTGTTACGCTGATTTCAACTTGAAAATATGTAAACTTCCATTATTCAGACAGAACATTCAATTTGTACAAAGTTTCTATTATCAAGTTTACTTCATTCTCCTAATATCTTTAATTAAAGAGCATACCAAGGTAGGTTATGGAGCATGTTCCGGTCTTCTTGACCATTTTATGACAGTAGAGGTGGTAACAATGTTATACATTTTTTGACCACTAGATGGCAGCATTATGTGCAACAGCACTCAAGAGAAAAAAAAAACTTTTCCACCAAACCAAATAAAGATTCCTCACATTTTAATGTTTTTAATTCTTGAAATATCTCCCATCTCTCCTTTTTAGACCTCTCCTTGCTGTGTACAGGACAGCACATGTAAAAACATTACTGCCCTATAAATTCAGCTTAAACGTTCTGGGGTGATACAGTAATGAGTAGCAGTGCTCTGTCCCAGCTATAAGTGTCAGCAGAGGCGTAACTAGAAACCACAGGGCCCAGGTGCAAGAATCTAAGAAGGGCCCACCAATTTTTTTTAATTTTTTTTTAAGCTGGGCCCCCACCCTTAGGGGCCAAGTCACAATTGCGACCTCTGCACCCCCTGAAGTTTCGTCCCTAGTATCAGTGATCTGATTTCCTTATATACAACAGGAATAAACTAATAGGACTATAGTGTAGCGCTCTTCATTAAATGGATATAAAACTGCTTGACAGAAAGTAATCAGACTGGTTGTTACCACTCACCATGCTATTGTTTTCCACTTGTGTCTTCAGCTTCCTTCAGAGCTGTTATCTTATTTTATCTCTTTACAAGTGTGGAATGATGCACCTTTTCATACTGGGGGCCGCCATCTTGGAGATCCTATATTCTTGTACCCACTGACAGAAATGATGAACATTCACAGATTAGTTATTGGGCTTCAGGTTAGCATACACAGTACAGTGTGAGAGGTTTACATTTTTGCACTTTATATAGACAGTTACATAACATATAAAAAAGCCACCTGAATAATATAGAGCAATGAAGCCACTACACAATTAAATGTATAGCTCCCACTGTGTATCTGGCAGACTAGCCTGAAGTGCATAAACTGCTGCCAACAAACTGGTAACTTCACTGATCTGTGAATGCATAATGCTACTGTCACAGAGTGCAAGACCTAAGTTTTAAGATGGCCGCACCCAGTATGAAGATATGGAGTAGAGATGTGCATTTAATTTGTTACGAACGCAAATTATATCTGAATGAAATTTAAATACTTATCTTTAGCATGCTGGAGAGCTACGCTAACCCACTCTTCTTCTTCATAGGGCCTCTGCCAGGCTAATAAGAAACTTCATGAGGTGACTCCCAGGTCCAGTGCTAAAGGAAATGGTCCTATAGTGTTGTCCCTGGGAGCCGTCACACTAAGGGGCCGATTTATCAACCTCCGTATGGAGACCGCTGCTCCATAACCTGTCCGCCTGCTCTGAGGCCGAGGACAGAAATCAACCCGTTCGAATACGATCGGATTGATTGACACCCCCTGCTAGTGGCCGATTGGCTGCGAATCTGCAGGGGGCGGCATTGCACCAGCAGTTCACAAGAACTGCTGGTGCAATGATAAATACAGACAGCGCATGCTGTCGGCATTTATCGATGTGCAGCGGACATAATACGCTACATCGTATCATGTCCGCTCGCACTATGATAAATATAACCCTAAGTCTCCTATTGGAAAGGCTCTTTGAAGAAGAGAGTGGGTTAGCGCACCACTCCAGCACACTAAAAGATAAGTATAAGCTACAGGTGAACTTTTTACCTGTACTTTAGGAGAATTTAAATTTAATGAAAATGAGTGTAAATGTTCTATGAATATTCCATATGTGTTTAGTTTAAAACTAAACAATTACCAAATAATGCAGCCAAAAAAATTCCCGACTATTCATTACAAAAGATTCAGATAAATCTAATCTTTCTGGGCTGCAAAACTCTAATGTGGAGCTTTACCAACTGGCACCAGTAAGGGGTTAAAGAGATCATTTATTTAAAGTCCGCTGCAGACATAGGAGGATAAACAATAATATGGTTAGTGGTAACCATTCTGTTGTCGTTATGCCCAGCAGTTTAATGTCCCTTTAATACAAAGCTGGAAGATAACACAGCAAGATATTTTGGGCACAATATGGACTACAAGTAGTTAAAGGCAGAAGGACAAGATTCCTGACTTGCGAACTGACTACCCACCTTCACACTGAACGGGCAGTGGACACTGTATGCCCATTGCCCAGATGCACTATTTCACAAGACCTTCCTTGTGCCATGCTGCACCTGCTATTGCATGACCAATCATGTGAGAGCAGGGCCTGTCTATCACCTTGAAATAACGTAAGAAGCAGTAGTAACATAAATAATACCTTCAAGGGTTCCAACGCAATATTCACTACTTAGTACATAGAGCCCTATCTGTCAATCCTATGATGTATTTTACTCCAATTACAAACAAATGTACTACTAATCATAATAATAAAAAAAAATGAATTACAGGTTATTTATTATGACAATTACATATTTTCTTATAACCATAAATATTCTATTCTTAATATTTAACAGTTATATTTTCGATGAATGTTTTTTTTTCAAGTGTGTGTTTCAAATGTATTTGTTTATCATTAAAATAACAGATACAATGAATTTTATTTTGTAGTTTTAATTAAGGTGATCATTGCATTTAGACAGACAAATAGCTATATACACTGACAGATATGTATCCTGATATAGACAATCATAATTATAGACTCACATACATCAAAAGAACCATACGACACACCTACAGAATATACATGTACCTTGCATGACGTAAAAACACACACATACAGAGCATTATATAGATAAACTGATCCACAAATACACAAACAGAAACAAAACTATAATAAATATAATTCTATACACACGCACAATGTGACAAACTAACACATTAATCAGCAGACATACCAACCCCCACATGCACACACACACAAACAGGAAGGAACGACAGACCCACATACAGCATCACACACACACATATATAAAGCTATAGACGTACACATACACACAAACACAAACACTAAGGAATCACAGACCCACATACAGAATCATACACATGCATATAAATATATAGACATACGTCTACGTGTACACAAAATAAACCATAAACAAACACAGCATCCTATAGAGAAAAAAAAATCTATAGGTATAAATGCAAAATATCAATTAAACAACAAAAAAAAACAACTACTCACATGCAGTAAGACACAATTTTGATTGGGTAATCCGAGAGAATTACTTGTATGCTAATAGTCCAATATACACACAAAGTATGAGAAACTAACACATTGATTAGCAGATACACCAACAAAAGTAATCAAACACACACACATACACCATAATATATCAAATAAATAATCCTCAGCCATGATGGAGATTCACAAATACACCATGCACACAATCACACATAAACACTACACACACAGTCACACACACTCACAAACACACACACACACTACACAAACACAACACACACACTTCCCACATACTACACACAAGCACACACACTACACTCAATCACACACACACACACAAGCACACACTACACACAATCACACACACTACACTCAATCACACACACACAATCATACATACACAATACACATACACACACTACACACAATCACACACACTACACTCAATCACACACACACAATCATACATACACAATACACATACACACACTACACACAATCACACACAAACTGTGCACACACAAACACATTACATACACACTAAACAAACACACAATCACACACTCATATATACACAATACACACACACTACACAAAATCATCACACACACACTACACTAAAACAACACACACTACCCATATATTACACACAACCATATAGATACACACACTGCACACAATCACACACAACACACACACACCATCATGCATACACAATACACACACATACACTACACAAAATAACACACACACAATCACACACAAACTGTGCACGCACACACAAACACATTACATACACACACAATCACACATACACACTACACACATCACACGTAATGCATACCCTACACATATACATACCAAACACACACACAATCACCCCCCGCACACACACACACATATACATTGATATATGAATCCACAGATATAAATGTAGATCCAGATAAAAACTCAAACTTCTTAATTTACTATAAAAAATTAAACATGCATATTTGAGCAACTAAAACAATATATATAAAGAATGACAAGCACTAATGCATAAATAGATAAACAAAACCAATAACATCAGCCACAAGCTACACCATAAATGGACATAATGATAAATATTCAGTAATATAATGATGCCCAGAAAGATATGTTACATGTACAAAAAAACAAACACTAGCATGCATAAAACTTTGTCTATAGACAACCTAATCAAGATATACTTACAGAGTCAAATATGCAACCTTAGTATCACATGCAGTTTCACACAATCATGTATTTGTCTGAAGACTCTAAAGCCATACACATACATATACATACATACACATACATACATACACATGCAAACACATTCATACACATACATACACATACATACATACATACATCCACACACATACACACATATACACACATATACACATACATACACATACATACATACATACATACATACATACACATATATACACACACATACACATACATACACACACATACACACACATACACATACATACACACACATACACAAACATACACACACATACACATACATACACACACATACACATACATACACATATATACATACATACACATACATACATACATACATACATGCACACACATACATACATACACATATATACACATAAATACATACATACATATACAAACACATGCATACACATACATACATACATACATACATACATACATACACATACACATATATATATATACATACATATACATGCACATGCATACACATACATATACATACATATACATACACATGCATACACATACATACATACATACATACACATACACATACATATACATACATATACATGCACATGCATACACATACATATACATACATATACATACACATGCATACACATACATACACACATACATACATACACATACATACACATACATACATACATACACATACATAAACACACACATACACATACACATACATACATACACATACATACATATACATACACATTACATACATACACATACATACATACTCATACATACACAGGCATACACATACATACACATACATACATACACATACATACATACATATACATACACATACATACAAACATACATATACTTACACATACATACATCATACACACACATGCATGCATACATACATACACATATATACATACACATACATATACACACATGCATACATACATACACATACATACACATACATACAAACATACAAACATACATACACACACACATACATACATGCATACACATACTTACATATATACATACACATACATACATACACATACATACATAGATACATACACATACATGCATACATAAATACACATACATGCATACAGTACATGCATACATACATACATAAACATACATACACATTCATACATACATACATACACATACAGTACATACATACATACATACATACATACACATACATACAAATACATACATACGTACACATACATACACATACAGACATACATACACATACGTACATATACATACACATACATACATACATACACATACACATACATACACATGCATACACATACATACATACATACATACACATACATACACATACATACACATGCATACATACATATACATAGATACATACACATACACACACATACATACACATAAGTACATATACATACACATACATGCACATGCATACACATACATACACATACATACATACATACATACACATACATACACATACATACACATGCATACACATACATACATACATACATACATACATACACATACATACACATACATACATTCATACACATACATACACATACATACACATATATACATACACATACATACACATACATACATTCATACACATACATACACATACATACATACATACATACATACACATACATACACATGCATACACATACATACATGCATACATACACATACATACATTCATACACATTCATACACATACATACACATACAGTACATATATACATACATACATATACATACATACATGCATACACATACATACACATGCATACACATACATACATACACATACATACATACATACATGCATACATACATACACATACATACATACATACACACACATGCATACACATACATACATACATACATACATACATATATACACATAAATACACAAACATACATGCATACACATACATACATACATACATACATACATACATACACATACAAACACATACATACACATACATACATACATACATTTAAATACAAATACATAAATACATACACATACATACATACATACATACATACATACACATACATACACATACATACACATACATACACATTTATACACATACATACACATTTATACACATACATACATACACATACATACATTCATACACATACATACACATGCATACACATACAGTGCATACACACATACACATACATACATACATACACATACATACATACATATACATACATGCACATACATACATACATATGCATACACATACATACATACACATACATACATACACATACATACACATGCATACACATACACACATACACACATACATACACATACATACACATGCATACACATACATACACATGCATAGACATACACACATACAAACACATACATACATACACACACATACATATACATACACATGCATACACATACACACATACATACACATACATACATACATACATACACATGCATACACATACACACATACATACACATACATACATGCATACACATACATACACATACATACACATTCATACACATTCATACACATGCATACACATACATACACATGCATACATATACACGCATACATACACATACATACATGCATACACATACACACATACATACACATACATACATGCATACACATACATACACATACATACACATACATACACATTTATACACATACATACATACATACACATACATACACATGCATACACATACACACATACATACACATACATACATGCATACACATACATACACATACATACACATTCATACACATTCATACACATACATACACATACATACACATTCATACACATTCATACACATGCATACACATACATACACATGCATACATATACACGCATACATACACATACATACATGCATACACATACACACATACATACACATACATACACATACATACACATTCATACACATTCATACACATGCATACACATGCGTACACATACACACATATATACATGCATACACATACACACATACATACACATACATACATACAGATACATACACATACATACACATTCATACACATTCATACACATGCATACACATACATACACATGCATACACATACATACACATGCATACACATACACACATATATACATGCATACACATACACACAACATACACATACATACACATACATACACATACATACACATTCATACACATGCATACACATACATACACATACACACATACATACATGCATACACATACACACATACATACACATACATACATACAGATACATACACATACATACACATTCATACACATTCATACACATGCATACACATACATACACATGCATACACATACATACGCATTCATACACATGCATACACATGCATACACATGCATACACATACACACATACATACATGCATACACATACACACATACATACACATACATACATACAGATACATACACATACATACACATTCATACACATTCATACACATGCATACACATACATACACATGCATACACATACATACACATGCATACACATACACACATATATACATGCATACACATACACACATACATACACATACATACATGCATACACATACATACACATACATACACATTCATACACATTCATACACATGCATACACATACATACACATGCATACACATACATACACATGCATACACATACACACATATATACATGCATACACATACACACAACATACACATACATACATGCATACACATACATACACATACATACACATTAGAAAAACACGTTTGAGGGATAAAGGAATTTCTGCCTACAAATAGCGTTCAGACAGTTGTATCCTAAGCATGAATTAGCTTAACTGCTGAACACAAGAGGATTAGGCTAAAATGTAACTGTTTTTTACAAAAATGCAACGATTGTTGAACACAAAGGACAGAGCCTACCTTTTGTAATAAGTCTGAGGAAAATTCAGTGTAACATATATAAATATAATTCTTGCATAACAAATACATTTATTAATTCATATAGAAAAGCAGGCTATGTACACACACACACAATGGACAATCAGGAATTAATCTCCACAGTCAGAATAATAGTAATAATGAAACTAGTGTTGTGATTGTTATTTGCTTAAACTCACAAGTACCCAAAAAATATAAAGGTTACTATTGGAGAGCATGCTCCAAACACACAAAACTCTGTCTAAAAAAACTCCTTCTATAACAAGAGTTTGAAATAATTTTAACTAACTGATTGCATTTGCACAAATAAAGCCATCCTGGAGAGCAGTTAAAAACTTGGGACTAAGCCCCCAAGTAAAAGTGCCCCTAACGAGCATTTCACAAATGCTTCCTCAGAGGAGTATGCGCCTGCCGACAACCGGGTAAGTTATAGGGATATTCGCCACCTTCTCTTCACTATAATTGGATCCTGAATAAACATATCTCCCATTCAAATGCTTATGCTACATATAATTTACACAGTGATAGCCAATCAGAATCACTTTTACGTCATTGCTTACATGATCATGCAGTTTAAGTATCTAGTGTAAACAAAGCCTCCGATTGGAAGATCATTGCTACAGCTAGTTGTGAATATATGTAGTAATGTACTCAGGGGCGGAACGACAGGGGGTGCAGAGGGCGCAACTGCGACTGGGCCCCTGAGGGTGGGGGGCCCAGCTTAAGCTTAAGAAAAAAAGAAAAAAAAAATTCAATAAAAAACATTGACCTGCCACTGCCTGCACTGATATCATGTGAATGTGACATGATGCTTCACTAGTGTCTCTGTCTCTGATTACAGGGGTTAATGTTTCTGTTTTACCCATTGGTGTGTGTTTGTGTATGTATGTATGTGACTGTGTGTACTTATGCATGTATGTATGTGTGTGTGTGTGTGTGTATGTTTGTGGAACCAGCAAATTAAAGACCTTGTTTCTACAGCATGGGGTGAGGGGGTAAACAGTGTCACTATACAGTACTACTATATACAGTACGGGGGGGCTGGACCATGCCACAGACTACTGTGGTCACTTTATAAAGTACTGGGGCGGGTAGGGTCAGGCCAGCTATCTCACCGGCAGATTACAGACTGTGTCACTGACTCACTATGTACAGTACTGGTGGGTTAAACAGTGTCACTATATACAGTAATAGGGGGTCAGACCATCTCACAGACTGTGGGCACAGGATACCTCCTTTTGCAGACATGTAATCTGATTCACATTTTTTTTCTGTGTTAAAGGTTAAAAAAAGGATCAAATTCACCTTTTTTTTTGGGGTGGGGGGGACCTTCTTAGATTCTTGCACCTGGGCCCTGTGGTTTCTAGTTACGCTTCTGAATGTACTGTGTGGTTGACATTATGTGAATGATGTGTTCTAGCAGCAACAATACTGTAAAATTGACGTTATGTGAATGATAGGTTTTGGCAGCTGCAATAAGTTAATAGTATCAAGAAGTCACTGTTATATTCATGCAGCATTTCAAAGTGCTTCTGTATTATGGGCAATCTATGTGTTAATGTAGTATATTAAAGTGTTTCTACATTGTGTGTCCTGTTAAATTTCTGTCGTTTTTCTTGTCTTTATCTGCGTTTTTAATGTTGTTCATTTGTTCGAGAATTCTGACTCATACCTCTCTAGTCGTCATTCCTACATAAGTTTTATTACAAGAACAGTGTAAAAAATAGATAACTCCTGATGTTCTACACGTGAAGTAAAATGTTGTTGTAGTGTATGTTTGTTGCCATCCTTATAAATTATTACTTTGTCTTTTCATACCAGGGATCAATTTGAACATAACGTTAACTGTACACTATTGTTGCTGCTAGAACATATCATTCATGCAACGACAACCACACAGTACATTACTACATATATTCACAAAATGATCTTCCAAACGGAGGCTTTGTTTACACTAGATACTTAAACTGCATGATCAATGTAAGCAATGTCGTAAAAGTGATTTTGATTGGCTATCACTGTGTGATTGATATGTAGCATAATCACTTGAATAGGAGATATGTATCCCTCTGAGGAAGCATTTGTGAAACGCGTGTTAGGGGGCACTTTCACTGGGGGCTTAGTCCCAAGTTTTTAACTGCTCTCCAGGATGGCTTTATTTGTGCAAATGCAATCAGTCAGTTAAAATTAATCAAATCCCATTATAGAAGGAGTTTTTTAGACAGAGTTTTGTGTGTTTGGAGCATGCTCTCTAATAGTAACCTTATTATTTTTTGGGTACTTGTGAGTTTAAGCAAATAACAATCACAACACTAGTTTCATTATTACTATTATTCTGACTGTGGAGATTAATTCCTGATTGTCCATTCTTGATGCAAGCTATTCTTAATGTGTGTGTGTGTGTGTACATAGCCTGCCTGGCCCTATCTTTCTATATGAATTAATAAACAGCTAGATTACGAGTTTTGCATTATGAGTGAAAAAGCATTGTTATGCTTCATAACGCTGCTTTTCCCCTAACGCCGCTATTACAAGTCTTGTAGGTTTAGGTGTACCGCACACCTTTTTGGCCATCACGCAATGTCAGTACCGCACTTTTAAAAAAGTTCTTTTTCAATGGGAATCCCATAGCGCCGGTATTACGAGTTTGCCTGGGAGGCCAAAAAGTGAGCGGTACACCCTATAACCACAAGATCCGTACCGCCATCTATAGTCAGTAGTTATGAGTTTTATGCTACAAAGCTGTAGCATAAAACTCATAACTAAAGTGTTAAAAAGTACACTAACCCCCCATAAACTACCTATTAACCCCTAAAACAAGGCCTTCCCGCATCACAAACACTAAAATAAATGTATTAACCCCTAACCTGCCGCTCCGGACATCGACGCCTCTAAAAAAAATATATTGACCCCTATTCCGCTGCTTCCTAACATCATTGCCACTATAATAAACCTATTAAACCCTAAACCGCCGCCCTCCCGCATCGCAAACACTATTTAAATATTATTAACCCCTAATCTGCCGTCCGCCCACACCGCCGCTATAATAAACCTATTAACTACTAAACCGCAATTCCCCCACAACAAAATATACTAAAATAAGTTTTTAAACCCTAAACCTCTGTCCTCCCACATCACTAACTCTTCATAAATATATATACCCCTAATCCTAACCCTAACGTACCCCTAACCCTAAATCTAACCCTAACATAAACCTAAGCCTAACACCCCCTAACTTAAATATAATTAAAATAAATCTAAATAAACCATACAATTATTAACTAAATAATTCTTATTTAAAACTAAATACATACTTACCTGTAAAATAAAACCTAAGCTAGCTACAAAATAACTAATAGTTATATTGTAGCTATCTTAGGTTTTATTTTTATTTCACAGGTAAGTTTGTATTTATTTTAACTAGGTAGACTAGTTAGTAAATAGTTATTAACTCTTTATTAAACTACCTAGTTAAAATAAATAAAAAGTTACCTGTAAAATAAAACCTAACCTGCCTTACGCTAAAACCTAACACATACATATTCATATATACACATGCATACACATACATATACATACATACACATGCATACACATACATATACATATATACACATGCATACACATACATATACATACATACATGCACATACATATACACATGCATACACATACATACACATACATACATACATATACATACATACATACACATGCATACACATACATATATATACATGCACATACATACACATGCATACACTGACATATATACACAATGAATACACATACAAATACATACATACACATACATACATAAACACATGCAAACACATGCATATACATACATACACATACTTACATGCACATGCATACACATACAAATACATATATACACATGCATACATACACATATACATACATGCACATACATACAGATGCATACATATACATATACATACATGCACATACATACACATGCATACACATACATATACATATATACACATGTATACACACATATACATACATAAACATACATATACACATGCATACACATGCATATACATACATACATATACATACATACACATGCATACACATACACATACATATATACACATGCATACATACACATATACATACATGCACATACATACACATGCATACATATACATATACATACATGCACATACATACACATGCATACACATACATATACATATATACACATGCATACACACACATATACATACATACACATACATATACACATGCATACACATGCATATACATACATACATATACATACATACACATGCATACACATACACATACATATATACACATGCATACACATACATATACATAGATACACATGCATACACATACATATACATACATACACATACATAATTACATATACATACATAAACACATGCATACACATACATATACATATATACACATGCATACACATACATATACATATATACACATGCATACACGTACATATATACACATGCATACACATACATACACATACATAATTACATATACATACATAAACACATGCATACACATACATACACAAACATACATACTTGAACCATAGATACACATACAGGATCACACACTGTCATAAAATCTATTAAGACACAGCCATGCAAATATACATTCACCAACACTAAAACAACCATAGAGTATCACACATGGACATCAAAATCTATAGACACGCCTATGCACACACTACCACTAGGGAACCACAGACCCATACACTGCATCACACACGCACATATAAATCTATAGACTCACAGATGCACATACACATGCAAACACTAAAAGAACTAAAGACCCACACACTGACATAGAAATCTATAGACACCCACAGATGCTCACACAAACACTAAATCCACATGCAGAATCACACACACACATATAAATCTATAGACACACATGCATGCTCACACACACACACTAAGGAATGACAGACCACACACAGCATCACACTGACATATAAATCTATAGACACACACACATTCTCACACACACACTAAGGAATGACAGACCACACAAAGCATCACACTGACATATAAATCTATAGACACACACACACATGCTCACACAAACACTAAGGAATGACAGACCACACACAGCATCACACTGACATATAAATCTATAGACACACACACATACTCACACAAACACTAAGGAATCCCAGACCCACATAAAGAACCACACACACATATATAAATCTATAGATGTACACATGCACAAACACGCAGACAAACACTATGGGATCCCGACCCACATACAGAATTACACACACATATATAAATCTATAGACGTACACATGCACATACACACAAACACTAAGGAATTCCAGACCCACATAAAGAATCACACACACATATATAAATCTATAGATGTACACATGCTCACACACACACAAACACTAAGGAATCACAGACCCACATACAGAATCACACACACACATATATAAATCTACAGATGTACACATGCACATACACACACGCACACACACACACACACACACACACAAATACTAAGGAATCCCAGACCCACATACAGACTAATGCACACATTTATAAATTTATAGATGTGTACACATGCACATACACACAAACACTAAGGAATTCCAGACCCACTTACAGAATAATACACACATATATAAATCTATAGATGTACACATGCACGCACATAAACACACACACTAAGGAACCACAGACCCACATAAAGCATCACACACACACACATATATAAATTTATAGACGTACACATGCACATACACATGCACACACACATACACACACACACAGAAACTAACGGCTAGATTTAGAGTTTTGTCGGTAACGACCCGCGTAGCTAACGCTGGCTTTTTTCTGGCCACACCCTTAAAATAACTCTGGTATTGAGAGTCCACAGAAAGGCTGCGTTAGGCTCCAAAAAAGGAGCGTAGAGCATATTTAACGCAACTGCAACTCTCGATACCAGAGTTGCTTACGGACGCGGCCAGTCTCAAAAACGTGCTCGTGCACGATTCCCCCATAGGAAACAATGGGGCTGTTTGAGCTGAAAAAAAACCTAACACCTGCAAAAAAGCCGCGTTCAGCTCCTAACGCAGCCCCATTGTTTGCTATGGGGAAACACTTCCTACGTCTGCACCTAACACTCTAACATGTACCCCGAGTCTAAACACCCCTAACCTTACACTTATTAACCCCTATTCTGCCGCCCCCGCTATCGCTGACCCCTGTATATTATTTTTAACCCCTAATCTGCCGCTCCGTAAACCGCCGCTACTTACATTATCCCTATGTACCCCTAATCTGCTGCCCCTAACACCACCGACCCCTATATTATATTTATTAACCCCTAATCTGCCCCCCACAACGTCGCCTCCACCTGCCTACACTTATTAACCCCTAATCTGCCGACCGGACCGCACCGCTATTATAATAAAGTTATTAACCCCTAATCCGCCTCACTAACCCTATAATAAATAGTATTAACCCCTAATCTGCCCTCCCTAACATCGCCGACACCTAACTTCAAACATTAACCCCTAATCTGCCGACTGGAGCTCACCGCTATTCTAATAAATGTATTAACCCCTAAAGCTAAGTCTAACCCTAACACTAACACCCCCCTAAATTAAATATAATTTTAATCTAACGAAATTAATTAACTCTTATTAAATAAATTATTCCTATTTAAAGCTAAATACTTACCTGTAAAATAAATCCTAATATAGCTACAATATAAATTATAATGATATTATAGCTATTTTTGGATTTATATTTATTTTTCAGGTAACTTTGTATTTATTTTAACCAGGTACAATAGCTATTAAATAGTTAAGAACTATTTAATAGCTAAAATAGTTAAAATAATTACAAATTTTACCTGTAAAATAAATCCTAACCTAAGTTACAATTAAACCTAACACTACACTATCAATAAATAAATTAAATAAAATACCTATAATTATCTACAATTAAACCTAACACTACACTATCAATAAATGAATTAAATACAATTCCTACAAATAAATACAATTAAATAAACTAACTAAAATACAAAAAATAAAAAAGAACTAAGTTACAAAAAATAAAAAAATATTTACAAACATTAGAAAAATATTACAACAATTTTAAACTAATTACACCTACTCTAAGCCCCCCAATAAAATAACAAAGCCCCCCAAAATAAAAAAATGCCCTACCCTATTCTAAATTACAAAAGTTCAAAGCTCTTTTACCTTACCAGCCCTGAACAGGGCCCTTTGCGGGGCATGCCCCAAGAAATTCAGCTCTTTTGCCTGTAAAAAAAAACATACATTACCCCCCCAACATTACAACCCACCACCCACATACCCCTAATCTAACCCAAACCCCCCTTAAATAAACCTAACACTAAGCCCCTGAAGATTTTCCTACCTTATCTTCACCATACCAGGTTCACCGATCGATCCAGAAGAGCTCCTCCTATGTCCTGATCCAAGCCCAAACAGGGGGCTGAAGAGGTCCATGATCCGGCTGAAGTCATCATCCAAGCGGGAGCTGAAGAGGTCCATGATCCGGCTGAAGTCTTCTATCAACGGCATCTTCAATCTTCTTTCTTCCGGATCCATCTTGCAGACCTCCGACGCGGAACATCCTGCTGGCCCGATGGACTACCGACGAATGAAGGCTCCTTTAAGGGACGTCATCCAAGATGGCGTCCCTCGAATTCCGATTGGCTGATAGGATTCTATCAGCCAATCGGAATTAAGGTAGGAAAATTCTGATTGGCTGATGGAATCAGCCAATCAGAATCAAGTTCAATCCGATTGGCCGATCCGATCAGCCAATCAGATTGAGCTCGCATTCTATTGGCTGATCGGAACAGCCAATAGAATGCGAGCTCAATCTGATTGGCTGATCCATCAGCCAATCAGAATTTTCCTACCTTAATTCTGATTGGCTGATAGAATTGGAATTCGAGGGACGCCATCTTGGATGACGTCCCTTAAAGGAGCCTTCATTCGTCGGTAGTCCGTCGGGCCAGCAGGATGTTCCGCGTCGGAGGTCTGCAAGATGGATCCGGAAGATAGAAGATTGAAGATGCCGTTGATAGAAGACTTCAGCCAGATCATGGACCTCTTCAGCTCCCGCTTGGATGATGACTTCAGCCGTATCATGGACCTCTTCAGCTCCCGCTTGGATGATGACTTCAGCCGGATCATGGACCTCTTCAGCCCCCTGCTTGGGCTTGGATCAGGACATCGGAGGAGCTCTTCTGGATCGATCGGTGAACCTGGTATGGTGAAGATAAGGTAGGAAGATCTTCAGGGGCTTAGTGTTAGGTTTATTTAAGGGGGGTTTGGGTTAGATTAGGGGTATGTGCGTGGTGGGTTGTAATGTTGGAGGGGGGGGTATTGTATGTTTTTTTTTACAGGCAAAAGAGCTGAATTTCTTGGGGCATGCCCCGCAAAGGGCCCTGTTAAGGGCTGGTAAGGTAAAAGAGCTTTGAACTTTTGTAATTTAGAATAGGGTAGGGCATTTTTTTATTTTGGGGGGCTTTGTTATTTTATTAGGGGGCTTAGAGTAGGTGTAATTAGTTTAAAATTGTTGTAATATTTTTCTAATGTTTGTAAATATTTTTTTATTTTTTGTAACTTAGTTCTTTTTTATTTTTTGTACTTTAGTAAGTTTATTTAATTGTATTTATTTGTAGGAATTGTATTTAATTAATTTATTGATAGTGTAGTGTTAGGTTTAATTGTAGATAATTATAGGTATTTTATTTAATTTATTTATTGATAGTGTAGTGTTAGGTTTAATTGTAACTTAGGTTAGGATTTATTTTACAGGTAAATTTGTAATTATTTTAACTATTTTAGCTATTAAATAGTTCTTAACTATTTAATAGCTATTGTACCTGGTTAAAATAAATACAAAGTTACCTGTAAAATAAATATAAATCCTAAAATAGCTATAATATAATTATAATTTATATTGTAGCTATATTAGGATTTATTTTACAGGTAAGTATTTAGCTTTAAATAGGAATAATTTATTTAATAAGAGTTAATTAATTTCGTTAGATTAAAATTATATTTAAATTAGGGGGGTGTTAGTGTTAGGGTTAGACTTAGCTTTAGGGGTTAATACATTTATTAGAATAGCGGTGAGCTCCAGTCGGCAGATTAGGGGTTAATGTTTGAAGTTAGGTGTTGGCGATGTTAGGTAGGGCAGATTAGGGGTTAATACTATTTATTATAGGGTTAGTGAGGCGGATTAGGGGTTAATAACTTTATTATAATAGCAGTGCGGTCCGCTCGGCAGATTAGGGGTTAATAAGTGTAGGCAGGTGGAGGCGACGTTGTGGGGGGCAGATTAGGGGTTAATAAATATAATATAGGGGTCGGCGGTGTTAGGGGCAGCAGATTAGGGGTACATAAGGATAACGTAAGTAGCGGCGCTTTGCGGTCGGCAGATTAGGGGTTAATAAGTGTAGGCAGGTAGAGGCGACGTTGAGGGGGGCAGATTAGGGGTTAATAAATATAATATAGGGGTCGGCGGTGTTAGGGGCAGCAGATTAGGGGTACATAAGTATAACGTAGGTGGTGGTCGGCAGATTAGGGGTTAAAAATATTAAATCGAGTGTCGGCGATGTATGGGGGGGGGGCTCGGTTTAGGGGTACATAGGTAGTTTATGGGTGTTAGTGTACTTTAGAGCCCAGAAAGCTCTTAACTACTGACTTTTTTCTGCGGCTGGAGTTTTGTCGTTAGATTTCTAACGCTCACTTCAGACACGACTCTAAATACCGGAGTTAGGAAGATCCCATTGAAAAGATAGGATACGCAATTGACGTAAGGGGATCTGCGGTATGGAAAAGTCGCGGCTGAAAAGTGAGCGTTAGACCCTGACTGACTCCAAATACCGGCGGTAGCCTAAAACCAGCGTTAGGAGCCTCTAACGCTGGTTTTCACGGCTACCGCCAAACTCCAAATCTAGGCCTATGAGCTGTGAAAAGCTGTTTTCCTAAAATTGCACAAAACACAACAAAATTACATTACAAAGTACACTTACACCCAAATTAAAATACCCCTAAATTAATAAAAATTTTATTAAAAAAAAACTTACCAGTACAATTAAATAAAAACCTAATCTTACCTTTAAAAATAAAAACAACTAACATTATAAAAAAAAAAAAACCTACATTACAGAAAAATAAAAAAAACTAACATTACAAAAAAATAAATAAATAACAATTTTTGGTTCAGAACTCTGGACAGTACTTGTTTATTGGTGGGTTGATTTATCCACCAATCAGCAATAACAACCCAGGTTGTTCACCACAAATGGGCCGGCATCTAAACTTACATTCTTGCTTTTCAAATAAAGATACCAAGAGAATTAAGAAAATTTGATAATAGGAGTAAATTAGAAAGTTGCTTAAAATTGCTGCTCTATCTGAAACATGGAAGAAAAAATTTGGGTTCAGTATCCCTTTAAACAACTTTGTATCATCTACAAAAATAGAGATGATACTATTTAAATCTTTCTCCAAATCTTTAAAGGAACATAAAACCCATATTTTTCATTTCATGATTCATATAGAGCATACAGTTTTAAACAACTTCCAGACTTTCTTCTTTTATCATTTTTGTAATGTTGTTGTAATCCTTTGTTGAAAAGCAGGGATGTAAGCTCAGGAGTTTCCATGTGTCTGCAGCACTATATGGAAGCAGTTTTGCAACAATGTTATACATTAGCAAGAGCACTAGATGGCAGCACTATTTCCTGTCACGTAGTGCTAATGTTATATATTAGCAAGAGCACTAGATGGCAGCACTAGTTCCTGTCACGGAGTACTAATGTTATACATTAGCAAGAGCACTAGATGGCAGCACTATTTTCTGTCATGTAGTACTAATGTTATACATTAGCAAGAGCACTAGATGGCAGAACTATTTGCTGTCATGTAGTACTAATGTTATACATTAGCAAGATCACTAGAGGGCAGCACTATTTCCTGTCATGTAGTACTAATGTTATACATTAGCAAGAGCACTAGAGGGCAGCACTATTTCCTGTCATGTAGTACTAATGTTATACATTATTAAGAGCACTAGATGGCAGCACTATTTCCTGTCATGTAGTACTAATGTTATAAATTAACAAGAGCACTAGATGGCAGCACTATTTCCTGTCATGTAGTAATAATGTTATACATTAGCAAGAGCACTAGATGGCAGCACTATTTCCTGTCATGTAGTACTAATGTTATACATTAGCAAGAGCACTAGATGGCAGCACTATTTCCTGTCATGTAGTACTAATGTTATACATTAGCAAGAGCACTAGATGGCAGCACTATTTCCTGTCATGTAGTACTAATGTTATACATTACCAAGAGCACTAGATGGCAGCACTATTTCCTGTCATGTAGTACTAATGTTATACATTAGCAAGAGCACTAGATGGCAGCACTATTTCCTGTCATGTAGTACTAATGTTATACATTAGCAAGAGCACTAGATGGCAGCACTATTTTCTGTCATGTAGTACTAATGTTATACATTAGCAAGAGCACTAGATGGCAGAACTATTTGCTGTCATGTAGTACTAATGTTATACATTAGCAAGATCACTAGAGGGCAGCACTATTTCCTGTCATGTAGTACTAATGTTATACATTAGCAAGAGCACTAGAGGGCAGCACTATTTCCTGTCATGTAGTACTAATGTTATACATTATTAAGAGCACTAGATGGCAGCACTATTTCCTGTCATGTAGTACTAATGTTATAAATTAACAAGAGCACTAGATGGCAGCACTATTTCCTGTCATGTAGTAATAATGTTATACATTAGCAAGAGCACTAGATGGCAGCACTATTTCCTGTCATGTAGTACTAATGTTATACATTAGCAAGAGCACTAGATGGCAGCACTATTTCCTGTCATGTAGTACTAATGTTATACATTAGCAAGAGCACTAGATGGCAGCACTATTTCCTGTCATGTAGTACTAATGTTATACATTACCAAGAGCACTAGATGGCAGCACTATTTCCTGTCATGTAGTACTAATGTTATACATTAGCAAGAGCACTAGATGGCAGCACTATTTCCTGTCATGTAGTACTAATGTTATACATTAGCAAGAGCACTAGATGGCAGCACTATTTCCTGTCATGTAGTACTAATGTTATACATTAGCAGCACTATTTCCCGTCATGTAGTGCTAATGTTATACATTAACAAGAGCACTAGATGGCAGCACTATTTCCTGTCATGTAGTACTAATGTTATACATTACCAAGAGCACTAGATAGCAGCACTATTTCCTGTCATGTAGTACTAATGTTATACATTAGCAACAGCACTAGATGGCAGCACTATTTCCTGTCATGTAGTACTAATGTTATACATTTGCAAGATCCCTAGATGGCAGCACTATTTCCTGTCATGTAGTACTAATGTTATACATTAGCAAGAGCACTAGATGGCAGCACTATTTCCTGTCATGTAGTGCTAATGTTATACATTAGTAAGAGCACTAGAGGGCAGCGCTATTTCCAGTCATGTAGTACTAATGTTATACATTAGCAAGAGCACTAGATGGCAGCACTATTTCCTGTCATGTAGTACTAATGTTATACATTAGCAAGAGCACTAGATGGCAGCACTATTTCCTGTCATGTAGTACTAATGTTATACATTAGCAAGAGCACTAGATGGCAGCACTATTTCCTGTCATGTATTACTAATGTTATACATTAGCAAGAGCACTAGATGGCAGCACTATTTCCTGTCATGTAGTGCTAATGTTATACATTAACAAGAGCACTAGATGGCAGCACTATTTCCTGTCATGTAGTACTAATGTTATACATTAGCAAGAGCACTAGAGGGCAGCACTATTTCCTGTCATGTAGTACTAATGTTATACATTAGCAAGAGCACTAGAGGGCAGCACTAGTTCCTGTCATGTAATACGAATGTTATACATTAGCAAGAGCACTAGATGGCAGCACTATTTCCTGTCATGTAGTACTAATGTTATACATTAGCAAGAGCACTAGATGGCAGCACTATTTCCTGTCATGTAGTACTAATGTTATACATTAGCAAGAGCACTAGATGGCAGCACTATTTCCTGTCATGTAGTACTAATGTTATACATTAGCAAGAGCACTAGATGGCAGCACTATTTCCTGTCATGTAGTACTAATGTTATACATTAGCAAGAGCACTAGATGGCAGCACTATTTCCTGTCATGTAGTACTAATGTTATACATTAACAAGAGCACTAGATGGCAGCACTATTTCCTGTCATGTAGTACTAATGTTATACATTAGCAAGAGCACTAGATGGCAGCACTATTTCCTGTCATGTAGTGCTAATGTTATACATTAGCAAGAGCACTAGATAATAGCACTATTTCCTGTCATGTAGTACTAATGTTATACATTAGCAAGAGCACTAGATGGCAGCACTATTTCCTGTCATGTAGTACTAATGTTATACATTAGCAAGAGCACTAGATGGCAGCACTATTTCCTGTCATGTAGTATTAATGTTATACAGTAGCAAGAGCACTAGAGGGCAGCACTATTTCCTGTCATGTAGTACTAATGTTATACATTAACAAGAGCACTAGATGGCAGCACTATTTCCTGTCATGTAGTACTAATGTTATACATTAGCAAGAGCACTAGATGGCAGCACTATTTCCTGTCATGTAGTGCTAATGTTATACATTAGCAAGAGCACTAGATAACAGCACTATTTCCTGTCATGTAGTACTAATGTTATACATTAGCAAGAGCACTAGATGGCAGCACTATTTCCTGTCATGTAGTACTAATGTTATACATTAACAAGAGCACTAGATGGCAGCACTATTTCCTGTCATGTAGTACTAATGTTATACATTAGCAAGAGCACTAGATGGCAGCACTATTACCTGTCATGTTGTACTAATGTTATACATTAGCAAGAGCACTAGATGGCAGCACTATTTCCTGTCATGTAGTACTAATGTTATACATTAGCAAGAGCACTAGATGGCAGCACTATTTCCTGTCATGTAGTGCTAATGTTATGCAAGAGCACTAGATGGCAGCACTATTTCCTGTTATGTAGTACTAATGTTATACATTAGCAAGAGCACTAGATGGCAGCACTATTTCCTGTCATGTAGTACTAATGTTATACATTAGCAAGATCACTAGAGGGCAGCACTATTTCCTGCCATATAGTGCTTCGGTTATATGCACATAATATTAGAACAAAAAAATTAATAAGAACTTTTCTTTTTTAAATTGTATTCTCTATCTGGATAATGAAAGGAAAATGTTGGGTTTTATGTCCCTTTAATAATAAAATATTAAAAAGAACGGCCCAGTACTGATCCTTGGGGGACTCCACTAATTACCTTTGTCCAAGCAAACATTTTATATTACAATCTCAAGGTTCTTAAAGTCTGTTTAATTTATTCACAAAATAAATTATGAGCATTATTGAATAGTTTACATACAGCTAGATTATGAGTTATGCGGGCGATAGGGAAATTAACGAACGCAACAAAAGTTGCGTTATTTAACCCCCTATAGCGCAGCCATTACAAGTTTTCAAACAGCCGGCTTGTGCGTGCGATATGGTGCTTTAAAGCTCTATACCGCACAAAATTCAAGCGCTGTTTTGACGTGCTCATGCACGCTTTCCCTATAGACATCAAAGGGGAGAAGGTGTCAGAAAAAAAGTCTAACACCTGCGATCACGGAAAGAAAAGCTCTGTAACGCAGCCCCATTGATGTCTATGGGGAAACAAAAAACCCTAACATAAACCCCTTGTCTAAATACCCCTAATCTTCCCCCCACAGACATCGCCGACACCTACATAATGTTATTAAGCCCTAATCTGCTGCCCCTGATATCGCCGCCACCAAAATAAAACTATTAACCCCTAATCTGCCGCTCCCGATATCGCTGCCACTATACTAGTTATTAGCCCCTATTCCCCTGCACTCCAACATCGTCCACACTTTAATCATCTATTAACCCCTATTCCGCCGCTCCCCGACATCGCCGCAACTATATAAAGCTATTAACCCCTAAACCTCTGGCCTCCCACATCACTGACACTAAATAAACCTATTAACCCCTAAACAGCCAGTCCCCCACATCGCAACAACCTAAATTAAACTATATTAACCCCTAAACCTAACCCTAACGTAACCCTAACATAACCCTAAGCCTAACCCTAACCCTAAACCTAACCATAACCCTAACATAACCCTAACACTCCCTAACTTTAACATAATTAAAATATAGCTAAATTAAACTTACAATTATTAACTAGCGCCTAGATTTAGAGTTCTGCGTTAGCCGTCAAAACCAGCGTTAGGATTCTATCAGCCAATCGGAATTAAGGTAGGAAAATTCTGATTGGCTGATGGAATCAGCCAATCAGATTCAAGTTCAATCCTATTGGCTGATTGGATCAGCCAATCAGATTGAGCTCGCATTCTATTGGCTGATCGGAACAGCCAATAGAATGCAAGCTCAATCTGATTGGCTGATTGGATCAGCCAATCGGATTGAACTTGAATCTGATTGGCTGATTCCATCAGCCAATCAGAATTTTCCTACCTTAATTCCGATTGGCTGATTGTCCAATCCTATCCTATCAGCCAATCGGAATTCGAGGGACGCCATCTTGGATGACGTCCCTTAAAGGAACCGTCATTCATCGGGAAGTCGTCGGCCAGGATGGATGTTCTGCGTCGGCGGGATGAAGATGGAGCCGGAAGAAAGAAGATTGAAGATGCCGCTTGATAGAAGACTTCAGCCGGATGATGGACCTCTTCAGCCCCCGCTTGGATGAAGACTTCAGCAGGATGATGGACCTCTTCAGCCCCCGCTTGGATGAAGACTTCAGCCAGATGATGGACCTCTTCAGCCCCCGCTTGGATGAAGACATCGCCCGGATAGGAGGAAGACTTCGGACCCTCTTCTGGATGGATCGGTGATACCCGGCGTGGTGAAGATAAGGTAGGAAGATCTTCAGGGGCTTAGTGTTAGGTTTATGTAAGGGGGGTTTGGGTTAGATTAGGGGTATGTGGGTGGTGGGTTGTAATGTTGGGGGGGTATTGTATGTTTGTTTTTTACAGGGAAAAGAGCAGAATTCTTTGGGGCATGCCCCGCAAAAAGCCCTTTTAAGGGCTGGTAAGGTAAGAGATTTTCAATTTTTATTTTAGAATAGGGTAGGGCATTTTTTTTATTTTGTGGGGCTTTGTTATTTTATTAGGGGGCTTAGAGTAGGTGTAATTAGCTTATGTTTGTAAATTATTTTTGTATTATTTGTAACTTAGTTCTTTTTTTATTTTTTGTACTTTAGTTAGTTTATTTAATTGTATTTATTTGTAGGTTTTTGTATGTAATTAATTTATTGATAGTGTAGTGTTAGGTTTAATTGTAACTTAGGTTAGAATTTATTTTACAGGTAATTTTGTAATTATTTTAACTAGGTAGCTATTAAATAGTTATTAACTATTTAATAGCTATTATACCTGGTTAAAATAAATACAAAGTTGCCTGTAAAATAAATATTAATCCTAAAATAGCTACAATATAATTATTATTTATATTGTAGCTATATTAGGGTTTATTTTTCAGGTAAGTATTTAGCTTTAAATAGGAATAATTTATTTAATAAGATTATTTTTTTTTCGTTAGATAAAAATTATATTTAACTTAGGGCGGTGTTAAGGTTAGACTTAGCTTTAGGGGTTAATACATTTATTATAGCGATGAGGTCCGGTTGGCAGATTAGGGGTTAATACTTGAAGTTAGGTGTCGGTGATGTTAGGGAGGGCAGATTAGGGGTTAATACTATTTATTATAGGGTTTTTGAGGAGGGAGTGAGGCGGATTAGGGGTTAATAATTTTATTATAGTAGCGGTGAGGTCCGGTCGGCAGATTAGGGGTTAATAATTGTAGGTAGGTGGCGGCGACATTAGGGGCGGCAGATTAGGGGTTAATAAATATAATATAGGGGTTGGCGGTGTTAGGGGCAGCAGATTAGGGGTACATAGGGATAACGTAGGTTGCGGCGGTATACGGAGCGGCAGATTAGGGGTTAATAATATAATGCAGGTGTCAGCGATAGCGGGGGCGGCAGATTAGGGGTTAATAAGTGTAAGGTTAGGGGTGTTTAGACTCGGGGCACATGTTAAGGTGTTAGGTGCAGACTTAGGAAGTGTTTCCCCATAGGAAACAATGGGGCTGCGTTAGGAGCTGAACGCTGCTTTTTTGCAGGGGTTAGGTTTTTTTTCAGCTCAAACGGCTCTATTGTTTCCTATGGGGGAATCGTGCACGAGCATGTTTTTGAAGCTGGCCGCGTCCGTAAGCACCGCTGGTATTGAGAGTTGCAGTGGCGGTAAATTATGCTCTACGCTCCCTTTTTGGAGCCTAACGCAACCCTTCTGTGAACTCTAAATACCAGCGGTATTTAAAAGGGGCGGGGGGAAAAAACATGCGTAGCTAACGCACCCCTTTGGCCGCAGAACTCTAAATCTAGCCGTAAGTAATTCCTATTTAATACTAAATACATACATAACCAATAGTTATATTGTAGCCAGCTTAGGTTTTATTTTTATTTCACAGGTAAGTTTGTATTTATTTTAACTAGGTAGACTAGTTAGTATATAGTTATTAACTATTTACTAACTACCTAGTTAAAATAAATACAAACTTACCTGTCAAATAAAACCTAAGCTAACCTACCATTACAAAAAATAACAAATGAAATTATACAAAACAATAAAAAATATTCCTATTCTATTATCCTTTAAAAAAAACACCCCAAAATAAAAAACACCCTAATCTATATTAAACTACCAAGGGCCCTTAAAAGTGCCTTTTGTAGGGCATTGCCCTAAAGTTAACAGCTCTTTTGTTACAAAACAAAACAAACACCCCCTAACAGTATACAAACCCCCACCCCCTAAACACACAGAATAAAAATAAAGTAAAACCTAATCTACCCATTGCCCTGAAAAGGGCATTTGTATGGGCATTGCACTTAAAAGGGCATTTAGCTCTTTTGCTGGGTTTTTTTAAGGGTTTTTGGGGTGTTTTTTTTTTAGATTAGGGTTTGGGCAGCAAAAGAGCTAAATGCCCTTTTAAGGGCAATGCCCATACAAATGCCCTTTTCATGGCAATGGGTAGATTAGTTTTTTTTTAGAATTAGGTTTTTATTTTGGGGGGTTGTTTTGGTGGTGGGTTTTACTGTTGGGGTTCTTTGGGGGGTTTTTTTCAGGGAAAAGAGCCGATATCTTTCGGGCAATGCCACACAAGAGGCCCTTTTAAGGGCTATTTGTAGTTTATTGTAGGCTAGGGTTTTTTTTGTTTTTTGGTTGGGCTTTTTTATTTTTATAGGGCTATTAGATTAGGTGTATAGGTATTTATAGTAGTGTTAGGATTTTTTTAATGTGTAGTTTAGTTTTATTTTAGTTTAATAATTATATTAGTTTAATTGTTAGTTTAAACTTAGTTCTTTTAATATGACAGGTAAGTTTTAATTTAATTTAAGATAGGGAAATTGTAATTTTAATATAAAGTTAGGGGGGCGTTAGGTTGAGGGGTTACTAGTTTAATCTAGTTTATTGCGATTTTGTAGGCTTTTGGTTTAGGTGTTAATAGTTTACTTTATTATATTTTGTTGTGGGGGGCTTGCGGTTTAGGGGTTAATAGGTTTATTATAGTGACGGCGGAATTAGGGGTTAATAACTTTAGTACAGTAGGGGCGATGTGGGCGGACGGCAGATTAGGGGTTAATAATATTTAAATAGTGTTTGCGATGCAGGAGGGCGGCGGTTTAGGGGTTAATAACTTTATTATAGTGGTGACGATGTCTGGGAGCGGCGAACTAGGGGGTTAATAATCATTTTTAGTGGCGTCGATGTCGGGAACAGCAGATTAGGGGTTAATAACTTTAATATAGTATTTGCAATGTGGGAGGGCCTCGGTTTAGGGGTTAATAGGTAGTTTATGGGTGTTTAGTGCACTTTGTAACACTTTAGTTATGAGTTTTATGTTACAGTTTTGTAGCATAAAACTCACAATTACTGCTTTTAGATTGCAAAACGGATCTTGTCGGTATAGGCTGCAACACAAGCTTTTTAGCCTCACTGCAAAACTCGTAATGGCTGCAGTGGCGGATCCAGGGGGGGGAAACGGGGCAATTGCCCCCCCCGAGAATATAGTGAGAGTCCCAAGGCAGAACATAGTGCCAGGCCCGGACTGAGCGTCGGGCAAACCAGGCAAAAAATGCCCGGTGGGCCGGGACCAGTTATCTTAGCCCCACGGCCGCCCTGCACAGGCACCGCCGCACAACTAGAACCTTCCCCAAAATAACAGCCCAGTGCAGCCATGGCCACCATACCCTACCCTTTAGGCTCCCTGCCTCCCATGTGCGTACGGCAATCAAGAGGTTATTTAACCTCTAGGCTAGACGAAGCATTGTGTGCACTGTGCGGACTCGGAGCAACGTCTTTGTGGTGTCACATTCAGAGCGGTCGCATGTATGATTATCTCTCTTTCTTGGCGGCCGCCACTTCAGTGCTACACCTAATAAAGCCCATTTTCAAACGTTTTTGTCGATAGCGGGCTTCATTAGGTGCAGCACTGAAGCGGCGGCCGCCAAGAAAGAGAGATAATCATACATGCGTGCGACCGCTCTGGATGTGACGTGACGCGGCTCCGCGCAGGATAGCATATAGTTTAAACTGTCTTGTTGCCGCTCCCTCTATTACCGGATCCGGATTCTTTCCTGTTGCTCCCTGGGACCTGGTGAGTTCAGCTGGGTTACACCATGTATGTACTTCTATGAATACATCATATTAATCGTGCAATCTTACTGGCATGATCATTTGTTTGCACTGATGATGAATAGTCAGTAAGTAACAAGAAACAAAGTACTGTACATTTTCTAATACAAATGGGGTAAAGATTAATAATGCAATCCAATAAAGGAGTAACAACAAATGAAAAAGATCTTTACATGTTTAAAACTTGTTTTGTGCTTGGTTATAGCAGAGGCATATTTTGGTCAAGACTATCTAGGCCTGAGCCTAAGTCAACAGGATTTATGGGGCAGCACATTGAGGGGTAGTTGTAGAACATTATGGCTTCATGTTCCTATGTTTTCCGAAATGTGTTTGTATAAATATTCTTCTTTCTTACATATCAGTGATTACTGGGTTTTTTTGGGGGTTTTTTGCACCTCATGCCTTCAGTTCTGTTATCTATGTGGCAAATGTGAGGTAAAATAGTTGCAGATGAGGGTTTTGGGAGTAGCCTAACATAGCACAAAAGCTAAATGCACCACAGGGGCGATTAGCTAATCTATGGGAACTTTACTGAAGTGCATGTTACCTAAGGGGATGAAGGTATATCTATCTATTTTTTTTTTCTTATTTTTATTCTGTTTTAGGAATCAGGTTAACAGAATCTCTTTCCATGTCTCTTGCTGCTGCAGTCTCTGGTATGGATGTCATTGCAGTCAGTGTGACTTATTTGGCTAGGACAAGACCTAAATGGTGTAATACAGTGATTATAGGGTGTTGAAAATGTTAAATGTTTTTGTCACTTATAGGACCAGTAAATACAGTAGATTTACATATACGTATGTTATGTGAATTTCTGCACATGCTCAATAGGAGCTGGTGACTCAAAAAGTGTAAATATAAAAGACTGTGCACATTTGTTAATGGAAGTAAATTGGAAAGTTGTTTAAAATGGCATGCTCTATCTGAATCATGAAAGTTTCATTTTGACTTTAGTGTCCCTTTAAACAATTATTATACTTGCCATGTTTAGTAAAAGGCTACATAAGAAATGGTAAGCTAAGGGGGGGGGGGGGAGTGGGCCTCTTTGCCCTAAAATGCCCGGGCCTCTTTTTGGTCCCAGTCCGGCCCTGCATAGTGCGATCTGCGATGTCATCGCAGAAAATGCAGACTGTCTGCAGAGAGATTGAGCCTAACATTAGGTGAAGCATTCAGGATTTATTTATTTTTTTATTTAAATTGTAAAAATATTTTTCAGCTTTTGATATTGTACTGGTAGTGGGGGAGGGGGGAGGTCAGAGCGGGAAGTTAACTGATAGGCAGTTAGCGCGGGAGGAACACTGTCAGACAAAGTGACTCAGTCAATCAGTATGAGGCACGTTGCTGGCGGCTGCAGACAGTCCCTGTCAGAGTGAGTTTATTAGCGGTCCGGACAGGCTGACTGACAGTGACAACTTCATCCTCATTTGCACCTGCTCCTTTTAGCCCCACATTCAAAAGATCCAACTTGAAGCGTTCTCAGGTAAAACTCAATCTTTCTTGTTGGTCTGTAATAATGGGGGATGTGGGGGTTCAGAGCAGGAACCTCACTGAGACACTGACAGACAGCGCGGGAGGAACTCTGTCAGACAAAGTGACTCGGTCAATCAGTGTGAGGCGCGGGCCGGCAGCTGTATAGGAGAACAGCAGTCAGAGCAGGTAAGGAAGCAGAGTGGCTGCCTTGCTTTTTAAACAGACACTGAACCACACACTATACCTGGCCCCCTGTCCCTGAATCAATCATGATCTTCATTAAATGCAATAAATAATGTGTGCACAGTATATAAACACACGGTAGTGCACTGAGACAGACTACCGTAGTGTGTGTGTGCACTGCAGACTGCAGTGACGTAATTGCGTACATAATTGCAAGACCGGACCAGTGTTGTGACGTTTAGTTAATAACTGACTCACTTTAAAATGGTAACGGCTTGAAGCTGGTAACCGTAAGTTATTTATTATTTGCAGTGCTGGAGATCTAGGTGACCCACACATATATCTAGTACTGTTTTTAAATAAGGTTAGAGCTGTACGATAGGTTAAATAAAATAGTCTGTTCTATAAGCACTCATTATTTTCTGTCCGCCGCCACAAAAAAAATCTGGAAGTGCCCCTCCCGAGACCAGGCTCTGGATCCGCTACTGAATTGCTGCGGTATGGAAGTCCCATGAATAAACGTAATTTTTACGTGTGCGGGACTGACGTCGCGTTACAGGCTAAAAAGCTTGCAGTGCAGCTATACCGACAAGACTTGTAACGGCTGCGGTGCTATTTTAATGCTGAAATGACCATATTTTCAGCGTTAAAAGACGAACGCACAGACTTGTAATCTAGCTGATAGAAAGTTGAGGAACTGCAAGTGTTGTAAATGCTTTATTGATTCTATTCTATTAAAACAATTCACATAATTGCTCAGTAATTGAACAATTAATTTAAACCACTTATTTTAATTTAATTGTGACTTAGCTATAATAGATGTAAGCATGAGAAATGTTTCTTGGTTTCATATCCTAATCGAGTCATTAATTGCTATATTGTGTAACTCCAGGTGTGACCTCCCTAACTGGAATCTGCACATGATGTGAATTGCTTATTGGTGCGGAGGATTCAACAGTTAGAGATGACATTTCTGTAATATCTGAAATGACTGCATGTTAAGTGGTTATGTTGTCTGTAACAAATACCTACATTTGCCAGTAAAGACACAGGGGTAGATTTATTAAGCAGTGCAATCTACCCCCCGTAGTTTCTGGCTCGTCGTAAGACCGCTACTCCTTAACTTCTACACCTCCTCTGAGGTGGCGGTCTGCAATCATCCTGATCAGATACGATCGGGATGATTGACACCCTCTGCTAGCTGCCGATTGGCCGCGAATGTGCAGGGGGCAGCATTGCACAAGCATTTCACAGCGTATGCTGTCAGCATTTAGCGATGTTAGGCGGATATGATTCGCTACAGCAGATCATGTCCATCTGACATTTAATAAATCTACCCCACCGACTTATGGCTCCCTTTTGCCAGGACCAAAATGGTATCTAAGGAGATGGACAGGCTTATAGCTCCCTTCTGTCTGTGTCACTGTGTCACCCTGCAGGGGGAGGGACAGACTCATAGCTCCCTTCTGTCTGTGTCACTGTGTCACCCTGCAGGGGGAGAGACAGACTCTTAGCTCCCTTCTGTCTGTGACACTGTGTCACCTGCAGGGGGAGGGTCAGACTCATAGCTCCCTTCTGTCTGTGTACCTGTGTCACCCTGCAGGGGAAGGGACAGACTCATAGCTCCATTCTGTCTGTGTCCCTGTGTCACCCTGCAGAAGGGACAGACTCATAGCTCCATTCTGTCTGTATCCCTGTGTCACCCTGCAGTGGGAGGGACAGAATCATAGCTCCCTTCTGTCTGTGTCACTGTATCACCCTGCAGGGGGAGGGACAGACTCATAGCTCCCATCTGTCTGTGTCACCTAGAGGGGGAGGGACAGACTCATAGCTCCCTTCTGTCTGTGTCATTGTGTCACCTGCAGGGGGAGGTACAGACTCATAGCTCCCTTCTGTCTGTATCCATGTGTCACCCTGCAGGGGAAGGGACAGACTCATAGCTCCATTCTGTCTATGTCCCTGTGTCACCCTGCAGAAGGGACAGACTTATAGCTCTCTTCTGTCTGTGTCCCTGTGTCACCCTGCAGGGGGAGAGACAGACTCATAGCTCCCTTCTGTCTGTGTCACTGTGTCACCCTGCAGGGGGAGGGACAGACACATAGCTCCCTTCTGTCCGTGTTACTGTGTCACCCTGCAGGGGGAGGGACAGACTCATAGCTCCCTTCTGTCTGTGTCCCTGTGTCACCCTGCAGGGGGAGGGACAGACTCATAGCTCCCTTCTGTCTGTGTCACTGTGTCACCTGCAGGGGAGGTACAGACTCATAGCTCTATTCTGTCTGTGTTACTGTGTTACCCTGCAGGGGGAGGTACAGACTCATAGCTCCCTTCTGTCTGTGTCACTGTGTCACCCTGCAGGGGGAGGGACAGACTCATAGCTCCCTTCTGTCTGTGTCACTGGGTCACCTGCAGAGGGAGGGACAGACTCATAGCTCCCTTCTGTCTGTGTCACTGTTTCACCCTGCAGGGGGAGGGACAGACTCATAGCTCCCTTCTGTCTGTGTCACTGGGTCACCTGCAGAGGGAGGGACAGACTCATAGCTCCCTTCTGTCTGTGTCCCTGTGTCTCCCTGCAGGGGGAGAAACAGACTCATAGCTCCCGTCTGTCTGTGTCCCTGTGTCACCCTGCAGAAGGGACAGACTCATAGCTCCATTCTGTCTGTGTCACTGTTTCACCCTGCAGGGGGAGGGACAGACTCATAGCTCCCTTCTGTCTGTGTCACTGGGTCACCTGCAGAGGGAGGGACAGACTCATAGCTCCCTTCTGTCTGTGTCCCTGTGTCTCCCTGCAGGGGGAGAAACAGACTCATAGCTCCCGTCTGTCTGTGTCCCTGTGTCACCCTGCAGAAGGGACAGACTCATAGCTCCATTCTGTCTGTGTCACTGTTTCACCCTGCAGGGGGAGGGACAGACTCATAGCTCCCTTCTGTCTGTGTCACTGTGTCACCCTGCAGGGGGAGGGACAGAATCATAGCTCCCTTCTGTCTGTGTCCCTGTGTCACCTGCAGGGGGAGGAACAGACTCATAGCTCCCTTCTGTCTGTGTCCCTGTGTCACCCTGCAGGGGGAGGGACAGACTCATAGCTCCCTTCTGTCTGTGTCCCTGTGTCACCCTGCAGGGGGAGGGACAGACTCATAGCTCCCTTCTGTCTGTGTCCCTGTGTCACCCTGCAGGGGGAGAAACAGACTCATATCTCCCATCTTTCTGTGTGAGTGTGGCACCCTGCAGAAGGGAAAACTAATAGGTCCCTTTATGCTGTGTCACTGTGTCACTCTGCAGGGGGAGAGACTGACTCATTATAACCATCTTTCTTTGTTAGTGTAACCCTGCGGGGGGGGGGGAGGGGAGACTAATAGTTCCCTTTATAGCTCTCTTATGTATTTATCACTGTGTTACCTGCAAGGGGAGAAAGACACATATGGGCCAGAAACTGCAGTTATGAAGCAGCGGTCTAAAGACCACTGCTCCATAATCCTGTCCGCCTGCTCTGATGAGGCAGACAGGAATCGCCGGAATTCAACCCGATTGAGCATGATCAGGTTGATTGACACCCCCTTGCTGGTGGCCGATTGGCCGCGAGTCTGCAGGGGGCAGCGTTGCATATTGCTCTCCGCATTCAGCAAGGTATGTCGGACCTGATCCGCACTGTCGGATCAGGTCCAACATACCTTTGATAAATATTTCCCATAGTTCCCTTCTGTCTGTGTCACTGTGTCATCCATATGGAAATACTCCTCTCCCTTAAAGGGACACTCAGGTTTTATTAAATTTTCATGATTCTGATAAAGCATGTAATTTTAAACAACTTTCCAATTTACTTCCATTAAAAAAAATGTGCACAGTCTTTTATATTTACACTTTTTTTGAGTCACCAGCTCCTACTGAGCATGTGCAAGAACTCAGACTTTACGTATATGCATTTGTGATTGGCTGATTGCTATCACATGGTACAGGGGGAGTGGAAATATACATAACTTTAAAATGTGTTAGAAAAGAATCTACTACTCATTTGAAATTCAGAGTAAATGCTATTGTATTGTCTTGTTATCTTGCATTTGTTGATTATGCAAATCTGCTGTGTTTACTGGTCCTTTAAGCCTAATAGTTAATACTTAAAATGTACCTCTAACCTAAGCTCAATAGAAAATACAGAAATATTCCTCTAGCGTAAGCCCAATAGGTCATACTGGAAATTTCCATCTAGCCTAATTCCAATAGATCATACGGAAAAACACCTCTAGGCATTAGACTAATAGATCATACCAGTAATGCGCCTCTAGTCTAAACCCAATAAATAATTTGGAAATACACCTCAAGTCTAAGTAAATAGGTTAAACCAGAAGTACTGTTGCCGTTACAAACATTATCACAGTGGTGTACTTGTGAAAAAGTTTGCATAATTGACCATAAAATCCATACAAATTGTTCATAGGGGCAATACAATGATGATAATATCAGTGGCAACATGTACGACAAGAGAGTTACTCGCTGTACAGTTGAGTTTGAACAGTATTCTAAAAATGGTTGTTCACTGGTGTCAAAAGAGTGACTCAAATGGATTAGATATAAGGAAAAAAATTCTGGGTGAGGTGGGGTATCTGCACTCTCTATCTCTTCTCTAGACCCTTAAGTTACTGATATTGGCCTACATTTATAGACATTCATGAGGCTGCGGTGGGACCTCAATGTAAATGTCAGATTATGTTCAAGATCCACTGAGCGTTGCTTCACCTGTCTGTTCCAGATCTTTGTTAGTGGGTGCCCCTGCCATTAAACATCTATAGTTGTGGGAGGAGCCCAATACATGATGCCGCACACATAAAATGACAACCGCTACCAATGTGGAAAAACACTAAGCTCTTCTAAATAGAAATTATGAAAATATCTATAATTATTAAATATTTACATATCTGATTTGCTATGGTAAAGTAGTGGACACTGGACAGAACAAGGGGTGTCTCAAGGGGACGGCTGTTGACATTTTCAGGGGTTTAAGAATCTAGAGATGTATTTATAATCTTGTATAAAATACATCTTTTAAAGTTGTTATCCGATACAGTCAATTAGGAATATATGTAGCAGGGCTAGCCTTAAAACATCAGCAGGGTGCATTTCAGGTTTTGAGAATTAAAAAATGCTCAATTTTCAGAGCTAAATTACATGAAAATGTGGCAAAATAATTTAAACTATATTGCAAAGTTGTTACATTACGTATGATTAACATTTTAAATAAAAATCGCAAGATGTTAACCCTTTCCTGATGGGGTTAAATTGTCTACATTGGAACAACTGTTCCGATGTAGACAAATTGAAATCACGCGATCGTGCACACAATCGCAAGATTTCAATTATTGGATTGGATCTGGGGGGCGTCCCTATAACACTAGGAACGCCCTCCAGGCCGCGAGCAAATCTGAGAAGCACAGTACTCTTCAGGACAGCTGTTGGCTATGACGTTCTATTCCATCATAACGACTTTAAAGCCCCGTGTAATTATGACGGAATAGAATGGCATAACGGCATTAAAAGGTTAACTGTCCGTTTCAAGTTGCATCTTTGACACAGGGTGGGTACAAATCTCTATGAATTGCGATGTTCCTGTGTGTTTCTTTCTGTGACATTATTAATTCACAGAATTATTTTATTAAATGTAGGGAAATGGTGATGTCACATTCTGATGAATAGATTTAGCAGACAAATTGTACACATAAAAAAGAAACCCTAAATGAAAGCATTGAAGTAAAGGTTTGTGACACCCGTGTAGACCAAGTGGAGGGGTCATCTTAAGGCCTGTAGATTGGGCTACATGAGGGTATGTAGAGGAAGAAAGCAAAAGTGAAGTACAGTTCAAGACCAGAACGTGCAGAGAAGCTGATGCTTCAATTTCTACTGCTAAATTCCGGGGATCAGTGTCAAGTCTGGTGTCTTTTACTATTTGCAGCTTGCAGGAGCAGTTTCACCAGCAGCATGTGTCAAATCTGGTGTCTTTTACCATTTGCAGCTTGCAGGAGCAGTTTCACCAGCAGCATGTGTCAAGTCTGGTGTCTTTTACCATTTGCAGCTTGCAGGAGCAGCTTCACCAGCAGCATGTGTCAAGTCTGGTGTCTTTTACCATTTGCAGCTTGCAGGAGCATCTTCACCAGCAGCATGTGTCAAGTCTGGTGTCTTTTACCATTTGAAGCTTGCAGGAGCAGTTTCACCAGCAGCATGTGTCAAGTCTGGTGTCTTTTACCATTTGCAGCTTGCAGGAGCAGTTTCACCAGCAGCATATGTCAAGTCTGGTGTCTTTTACCATTTGCAGCTTGCAGGAGCAGCTTCACCAGCAGCATGTGTCAAGTCTGGTGTCTTTTACCATTTGCAGCTTGCAGGAGCAGTTTCACCAGCAGCATGTGCAAAGTCTGGTGTCTTTTACCATTTGCAGCTTGCAGGAGCAGTTTGCAGCTTGCAGGAGCATGTCTCAGCAGGCTGCAAGGTTGCACACAGGAGGCTGGGCAGGAGAATAAGTGGTAGCAGGGATTAAGTGGCGTTGAACTTTCAGGAGCTGTGAGCAGGATCAGTGTCCAGAGGTGGCGGAGAGCTAACAGCTTGCTAGTGGTGTAGGTAAGTGTTTCAGAGGTGAGTGGAGACTCACGTTCTTTTCCAGTGCAGCTACTGGAGCAGAATACAGCCTGGCTTTACCGGTTATACCTTTCTCTGTCAGCAGCTGTGCCATGAGGGGGACAGAGCATGGCGTTAGTAGGACAGAGCTGGGGAACTGAAGGAGCACATGTGGGGACCTGTATGGGCCTGACATAAGGCTGTAAAGGCTGTAACAGTACCAGGTAGCATTATTTTGAAGTGCACATTGGTGGCACAAGATGATCATGCATGCACACAGCTGAGTGTAGGGTCAGTAAGGCGGAGAGCAAAAGACTTGCTAGTAATGGAGGTATGAGGTGTGGAAGGGGCTGGTTGAAGCTGTTTTCCTGTGTGCCTACTGGAGTAGATTATGGGTGGGCTTTGTCTTTTAGACATTCATCCGGTGGCAACTGGGCCAGGAAGGGGGAGGAGCGGGGACCTGAAGGGACAGTCTGGGGGAGATGAAGAAAAGCAAGAGGGAACCCACGTGGGCCTGAATGGAGGCAGGAGCTTTTTTATGATAGGTATTTGGGAGGCAGGGATAGGCTTGCTGGACTGGCTTCTCTGTCAGTTTGTCAAGACCAATTAGGTTGGAGTCATGGCAACTGGGAAGGCCTGATAGGTTGAGATGATAGGCTTGCTTAGTGGAGGAATGGGGAGGACATGGGGAAGACATAGCTTTTCCTCTGGTGGAAAGTGTAGACTGGAGGTTTTATTTTTCTAGGAGAACAGTAGAGTGAGGAGGATATAATGAGGGATTAGCCTGAGGCAGGGGTGCTTGCCTATTCTTCAATCAGAATGGGGATTGTTGGTACCTCCTGTTTGATTGGCAGTGGAGCATTTGTTTTATGGGGCCAAGGCCTTCTGAATGGTAAAGAAGGGCATGTTTTGTGGCTGGGCAAGCACCCTGGGGTTTTATGGAAATGTTTAACTGTTTATTTGGCAGTGTTATGTCTATATTATTTATCGTGTTCAATAACGCAAGCAGTGTCCTTTATGACTCATGGTCTTGTGTCATCATAGACAGATCCAGTAGTTGTATTTTTCTTCTAATATTGAAAAGAAATGGAGTTTAGTACAACCCATGACTATAGCTGTATAAAGGTCTGTGACAATGGAGAAATACTGAAACTAGGAGTGTCAAGATATGTGTAAACTTTGGATATAATGCAAATCTAGGGAGTGGAAAAAAAACAAAAACAATGAGGCAAATGTGAGTAGTTTGGGGATTGACGAAGAGCAGGAAATGAATCTATTGTCATATAATAAGTAAAAGGCCAACCGAGTTCAGGTAAAAATAGATGTGAGAAAATTGTGAAATATTAAATTCTTTGGATATAGTTAACAATGCAGTAAAACTGTTGAAAATGTTGTCTATTACAATTTACGTGAAGTGTGATTTGCATAACTTTTTAAAGGAATAAAAAAGGAATTTGACACACACACACACACACACATACATACACGCACACACATACATATATGCACACATAAACACACAGACATACCTACACACACACATATACACACACACACACATACACATGCATATATGCACACATAAACACACAGACATACCTACACACACACATATACACACACACATACATACACACACATACATATACACACACACACACATATACACACACACACACATACACACATACACATGCATATATGCACACATAAACACACAGACATACCTACACACACACATATACACACACACATACATACACACACACACATGCATATATGCACACATAAACACACAGACATACCTACACATATACACACACACATACATACACACACACACATACATATATGAACACATAAACACACAGACATACCTTCATACACACATATACACACACACAATATACATACATAGACACATGCACATATACACACACAATATACATACACAAATAGACACAAATACATATAAGCACACCCACACATACATACATGCACACACAAAGATATATACGCAAACACATACACACATAAACACACATGCACATACACACACACACCCACACTCACATACACATACACACATATACATGCACACACAAATACATATTTATATACATACACGCAAACACACCCACATACACAGACACACACATATAAACAAATACACACACACATTCATACATTGGGGCCTATCTATCAAGCTCCAAAAGGAGCTTGATGGCCCGTGTTTCTGGCGAGTCTTCAGACTGGCCAGAAACACAAGTTATGAAGCAGCGGTCTAAAGACCGCTGCTCCATAACGTTGCCCGCCTGATCTGAGCAGGCAGACAGGAATCGCCGCAATTCAACCCGATCGAATACGATCGGGTTGATTGACACCCCCTGCTGGCAGCCGATTGGCCACGAGTCAGCAAGGGGTGGCGTTGCACCAGCAGCTCTTGTGAGCTGCTGGTGCAATGCTGAATACGGAGAGCGTATTGCTCTCCGCATTCAGCGAGGTCTTGTGGACCTGATCCGCACTGTCGGATCAGGTCCGCAAGACCTTTCATAAATAGAGGCCATTGACACATACAAACACACATATACACACATACACACACATGCATACACACACATACATATGCATACACACACAAGCACATACTACACATAGATACAACTAAACAAGCACTACACACTCACAAACACATACACTACACAAGCACACACACAAACACATTCACTACACAAGGACACACACAAACACATTCACCCATACAAACACACATATACACACATACACACACATGCATACACACACATACATATGCATACACACACAAGCACATACTACACATAGATACAACTAAACAAGCACTACACACTCACAAACACATACACTACACAAGCACACACACAAACACATTCACTACACAAGCACACACACAAACACATACACTACACAAGCACACACACAAACACATACACTACACAAGCACACTCATAAACACATACACTACACAAGCACACTCACAAACACATACACTACACAAGCACACTCACAAACACATACACTACACAAGCACACACACAAACACATACACTACACAAGCATACACACAAACACATACACACACAAGCACATACTACACATAGATACAAACTGAACAAACACTACACACTCACAAACACATACACTACACAAGCACACACACAAACACTACACAAGCACACTCACAAACACATACACTACACAAGCACACACACAAACACATACACTACACAAGCACACACACAAACACATACACTACACAAGCACACTCACAAACACATACACTACACAAGCACCCTCACAAACACATACACTACACAAGCACACACACAAACACATACACACACAAGCACATACTACACATAGATACAAACTGAACAAACACTACACACTCACAAACACATACACTACACAAGCACACACACAAACACATACACTACACAAGCACACTCACAAACACATACACTACACAAGCACACACACAAACACATACACTACACAGGCACACACACAAACACATTCACCCATACAGACACACATATACACACATACACACACATGCATACACACATACATATGCATACACACACAAGCACATACTACACATAGATGCAACTAAACAAGCACTACACACTCACAAACACATACACTACACAAGCACACACACAAACACATACACTACACAAGCACACACACAAACACATACACTACACAAGCACACACACAAACACATACACTACACAAGCACACTCACAAACACATACACTACACAAGCACACACACAAACACATACACTACACAAGCACACACACAAACACATACACTACACAAGCACACTCACAAACACATACACTACACAAGCACGCATACAAACACATACACTACACAAGCACACACACAAACACATACACTACACAAGCACACACACAAACACATTCACCCATACAAACACACATATACACACATACACACACATGCATACACACACATACATATGCATAAACACACAAGCACATACTACACATAGATACAACTAAACAAGCACTACACACTCACAAACACATACATTACACAAGCACACACACAAACACATACACTACACAAGCAAACACACAAACACATACACTACACAAGCACACACACAAACACATTCACCCATACAAACACACATATACACACATACACACACATGCATACACACACATACATATGCATACACACACAAGCACATACTACACATAGATACAACTGAACAAACACTACACACACACAAACACATACACTACACAAGCACACACACAAACACATTCACCCATACAAACACACACTACAGTTTCAGCTCACGTAACTGTTCAATGTATCTTGGAGCTGGATTAATCAATTTTCTTAAAATATGGCAGTTTTGTGGACATCCTGTGTGACATAAATGCTGAAAATCTGATATTGGTGTATTGGTTGCTTTTTCTAGGAATAACATGTTGGAAAAAATGTTTATTTTCTGCATAAAGATATAGGGAACAGTTAGCTGAACCTACAGCAAGAAAACAAATCCTAATGACATTTAGCATGAAGATATATTATATTATCTAGTATGTGCTTTTTATTTTTTGTTGGTGAAAAAAATAATCATGTTTGCTGAGATGCAAAGGTTACAATTTTACATAATTATGATATATAGTCAGTAAAATCAAACAGTTAAAAAATAAATCAAGACACACTCAAAAGCAACTTTGTTGCAGTGTTTTGTGGGAAATGTAGTTCCAGATATTAGTCACAAATACATTCTTTATGAATATAAAATTGGAAAAAATAAATGCAAGAAATAGAACTTCAGAGATCAAACTAATAATTATAATTTACTAATACACACTATAAGGACAAAAGTATGTGGACACCTGACCACTACACCTGTATTAGCTTGTTGGACGTCCCATTACAAAACCATGTGCATTAATATGAATTTGCCCACCCCTTTCAGCTAAAACAACTGCCACTCTTCTTGAAAAGCTTTCCACAAGAGTTGGAACGGTGTCTGGGGGGATTTGTGCCCAATCAGCCAAAGGAGTATTTGTGAAATTAGATACTGATGATGGAAGAGAAGGCCTGAGTCGCAAATGGCATTTCAATTTATCCCAAAGATGTTCAATGGGGTTGAGGTTAGGGCTCTTATTCTTATACAAGGTAATCCTGAAAAATCTGACCTGTTTAAATGGATTATTGGGTACTTTGTCTGGATGCATTAAACCATAGCATAAGCTTAATATATCAATATTTTAGCAATCTTCTCTATTTTACTAACCTAGAATTTCTGATATATGATGCATCATCTAGAGTCTAGACCACCTAGAAGACCACAGAAAGTCACTTTTTAGATGGGATTTCTTAGAATTTCACTTGTTAAAGATGATTAGCACTGGAGAATCACCACCTGTTGTTTTGTAACCTTGACTGCAAGACCCATTTTGTCTTAACAAATGCTTTACAACCATCAAAGTAATATTTGACCCAACCTATCAATTTTTACTTTGATCTGACCTTCTATACATCATCTCAATCTTTTACTTCCTTTGTAATTAACCCCTTCTCCCTCCAGTCTTTGCCACTATCTCACCCTCTCATTGGTGAAACCTCACTCTTACAACAACACTCACATTATATTAAGAAAATATACACTGGAAAAAAACAGCAACATGTGTGCAATATATTCGATATGGTTCTGTATGTTTGAAAGTTATGCCATTCAATAAAATGCATTTTCTGATGGATTGGCCTTTCTGTGTCACAGTCTTTTCTGAAAACAGGCGGATGTCCAGCGGCTGGAGAAGAAAACTCAACAGAAGCTAGAGAAACTGTAGCTTTGAAAGGTTGGCACAAGCAGCAAACAATAAATATTTTTATTTTTATTGTTTAAAAAGATAGATAACACCTTTCCTACCCATTCCCCAGTTTTGCATAGCCAATATTGTCACATCAATATACTTTATAAGCTCTAAATCACCTGTTTCTAAGCCTCAGCAGGCTGACCTCTTTTCCTGTAGACCTGTAGATTTGAAACATGTTTAACTAAAATTCAGTTGTGCAAACGAATTTCTCTGAATATTCGGAACAAAAATTTAGTTTGAAATGAAAATTTCTTGGCTGCACATATCTAATTGATTATGGGCCAGATTATGAGAGAAGAGCAAATTAATGTTCCCGCTTGAGCGTTAATTGGGCTAGAAGTAATATTTTTGCGCTCGTTGGGTTGAGCGCATATTATGAGTTGAAAGTAAACTGTTTTCGCTATCGCGTTAACCCGAAAACCTCAAAAATCCTAAATTAGAATATCCCATGTGCGTTCACGTATTCCCCCATAGAAGTCAATGGAGAAAAAAACACCACTCTTCTACCAACTTCACCCCTGATGTCACATGACTATGACCCTTTTAGCTCAACCCTCAGATGTCCCTGACTAAGGGGTCTATTTATTATTGTGTGGACGGACATTATACGATGTAGCATCAGCATTTATCATTGTACCAGCAGTTCTGTCGCCCCCTGCAGATTTGTGGCCAATCGGCCGCTAGCAGGGGGTGTCAATCAACCCGATCATATTCGAACGGGTTGATTTCTGTCTGCCGCGGACAGGTTATAGAGCAGCAGTCTTTAGACCACTGCTTCATAACTTGTGTTTCCGGCGAGCCTGAAGGCTCACCGGAAACACGGGGCATCAAGCTCCGTACAGAGCTTGATAAATTGACCCCAAAGCCCCAAGCTTCCCCATCCTGGATAAAATTTAGGAAAAACTGTTAGGTGGAAAGTATTTTAAAAAATATATCAATTGCCTCTCTATACAAAAGAACATAAAAATATATCCTAAAGCTAAAGACTGAACTCTTACAGATTATAATTACTTTTATTGTAGGTAAACAAACTAAAAAATCAATTAGCCACTGTTTAAACAAGCATTTAGCACTGATATGTTTCTTTCTGTTTATTCAATGTGTATATTTGTTTAAAGAAAACACACAGTAGCTTTGTTATATATTCACTGTCTGAGTCAATGTGATTTACGTACATACTTGTTAAGAGCGCTTGTAGTCTGTACATAAACAGGATCAGGGAATGTCTGTGAAGATTTCTACATGTTAGTACTGGCATAAACAAACTAAATAAATGTAGAAAAACAATACAGAACAGCAGGAAGGTTGTAATACACAAATCCGACCTGCTGACTAATATATTCATAGCGTGCACTTATTTGCATAGCTGAAGATGTCACAAAGAGAATTCTTACTGAAAGAAACCTATTAAGAAATACAGAACAAAATGGCTGAGTTAAAGGGCTGTCTGTTCATGGTGGATTTCAATATGTACCTGGAAAGGATACATTTTTGCTATGAAGGACGACATGAATAGTTTTTTTTTTTTTAATGAGTTATTGTGATAAGACCAAAAAAACGGATAGATTAAGAGTGGAGTTTTAATTATCGCTCCCGCTAGAGCGTAAATGTTACTCAACTTCGTTTTTTGCTTGCGTCTGGGATCATGCATTTTACAAGTTGAAATTAAAAAGTTTTCACTCACATGCTAACCCGACTTGTGCAAAAAGCCAAAGTTAGAATACTTTATTAATGTACTCCAAATAGGCTTCAATGGAGCCTATTTAACCAAGTGCACTAACCCAAAATGAAATTTACATTCCAATGTTCTTCACATAGAAGAATATGTTGTATGTGGTTGGTCTATTATCTATCTATCTAGCAATCTATCAATCTATCTATCTATCTATCAATCATCATCTATCTATCTACGTCTTAAAATATCTAAATAATGATTCACTAACAAGTTAGACTAGTTTTTGACATCATTTGAATGAGTAATTAAGTTGAGAAACATATCAGATTTACCTATGAATTAATTTCCTTTTTAATATTGTATTGTGTATTAAAGGTGCACGTGACATGACGTGAATTTCCCTTTAGGAAAGATAAAATATGACATAGAAATCTCATTTATATAAAACAGGTACAAAGTAGTGGGATGTATGAACATATACATTTATCTTGTATATGTTTTTCTTTACATTTGATGTTTTGTCAAATCAAGTATCTAGTTTTTAAATAATATATATAACATATATAGCTGATGTGTGTAAGAGATGATCCTATATAATTGTAAGGGGTAGCTAGTATGTGTAAGAGATGATCCTATATAATTTTAAGGAGTTACCTGTTGTGTGAAAGAGGTAACCCTATAGAAGTGTATGGGTTACCTGATGTGTGTATAAGAGGTGATACTATAAAAGTGTATGGGTTACCTGGTGTGTGTAAGAAGTGACCCTATAGAAGTGTATGGGTTATTACCTGATGTGTGTATAAGAGGTGATATATACTATAGAAGTGCATGGGTTACCTGGTGTGTGTATAAGAGGTGATAATATAGAAATGTATGGTGTAGCTGGTGTGTGTAAGAGGTGATTCAAAAGAAGTGTATGGTGTAGCTGGTGTGTGTAAGAGGTGATTCTATAGAAGTGTATGGGTTAATTTGTTTGTATAAGAGGTGATCCTATAGAAGTGCAAGGGGTAGCTGGTGTGTGTAAGAGGTGATCCTATAGAAGTGTATGGGTTCATTTGTTTGTATAAGAGGTGATCCTATAGAAGTGTAAGGGGTAGCTGGTGTGTGTAAGAGGTGATCCTATAGAAGTGTAAGGGGTAGCTGGTGTGTGTAAGAGGTGATCCTACGGAATTATAAGGGGTAGCTGGTGTGTGTAAGAGGTGACCCTATAGAAGTGTATGGGTTACCTGATGTGTGTATAAGAGGTGATAGATACTATAGAAGTGCATGGGTTACCTGGTGTATGTATAAAAGGTGATAATATAGAAATGTATGGTGTTGCTGGTGTGTGTAAGAGGTGATTTAAAAGAAGTGTATGGTGTAGCTGGTGTGTGTAAGAGGTGATTCTATAGAAGTGTATGGGTTAATTTGTTTGTATAAGAGGTGATCCTATAGAAGTGCAAAGGGTAGCTGGTGTGTGTAAGAGGTGATCCTATAGAAGTGTATGGGTTACCTGGTATGTGTATAAGAGGTGATTCAATAGAAGTGTATGGTGTAGCTGGTATGTGTAAGAGGTGATTCTATAGAAGTGTATGGGTTCATTTGTTTGTATAAGAGGTGATCCTATAGAAGTGTAAGGGGTAGCTGGTGTGTGTAAGAGGTGATCCTATAGAAGTGTAAGGGGTAGCTGGTGTGTGTAAGAGGTGATCCTACAGAATTATAAGGGGTAGCTGGTGTGTGTAAGAGGTGACCCTATAGAAGTGTATGGGTTACCTGATGTGCGTATAAGAGGTGATAGATACTATAGAAGTGCATGGGTTACCTGGTGTATGTATAAAAGGTGATAATATAGAAATGTATGGTGTTGCTGGTGTGTGTAAGAGGTGATTTAAAAGAAGTGTATGGTGTAGCTGGTGTGTGTAAGAGGTGATTCTATAGAAGTGTATGGGTTAATTTGTTTGTATAAGAGGTGATCCTATAGAAGTGCAAAGGGTAGCTGGTGTGTGTAAGAGGTGATCCTATAGAAGTGTATGGGTTACCTGGTATGTGTATAAGAGGTGATTCAATAGAAGTGTATGGTGTAGCTGGTATGTGTAAGAGGTGATTCTATAGAAGTGTATGGGTTCATTTGTTTGTACAAGAGGTGATCCTATAGAAGTGTAAGGGGTAGCTGGTGTGTGTAAGAGGTGATCCTATAGAAGTGTAAGGGGTAGCTGGTGTGTGTAAGAGGTGATCCTACAGAATTATAAGGGGTAGCTGGTGTGTGTAAGAGATGATCCTATAGAATTGTAAGGGGTTACCTTGTGTGTGTAAGAGGTGACCCTATAGAAGTGTATTGGTTACCTGATGTGTATATAAGAGGTGAAAATAAAGAAGTGTATGTGTTACCTGGTGTGTGTAAGAGGTGATTCAAAAGAAGTGTATTGTGTAGCAGGTGTGTGTAAGAGGTGATCCTATAGAAGGGGTAGCTGGTGTGTGTAAGAGGAGATCCTATAGAAGTGTATGGGTTACCTAGTTTGTGTATAAGAGGTGATACTGTAGAAAATGTATGGTGTAGCTGGTGTGTGCAAGAGGTGATTCAAAAGAAGTGTATGGTGTAGCTGGTGTGTGTAAGAGGTGATCCTATAGAAGTGTAAGGGGTAGCTGGTGTGTGTAAGATGTGATCCTACAGAATTGTAAGGGGTAGCTGGTGTGTGTAAGAGATGATCCTATAAAATTGTAAGGGGTTACCTGGTGTGTGTAAGAGGTGACCCTATAGAAGTGTATGGGTTACCGAATGTGTGTATAAGAGGTGATACTATAGAAGTGTATGGGTTACCTGGTGTGTGTAAGAGGTGATCCTATAGAAGTATAAGGGGTAGCTGGTATGTGTAAGAGATGATCCTATAGAATTGTAAGGGGTTACCTGGTGTGTGTAAGATGTGACCCTATAGAAGTGTAAGGGGTAGCTGGTGTGTTTAAGAGGTGATCCTATAGAATTGTATGGTTTAGCTGGTGTGTGTAAGAGGTGATCCAATAGAAGTATATGGTGTAGCTGGTTTGTGTAAGAGGTGATTCTAAAGAAGTGTATGGCTTACCTGGTATGTGTGCAAAAGGTGATTCTATAGAAGTGTATGGTGTAGCTGGTTTGTGTAAGAGGTGATACTATAGAAGTGTATGGTGTAGCTGTTTTGTGTAAAAGGTTATTCTAAAGAAGTGCATGGGTTAACTGGTTTGTGTAAGTGGTGATCCTATAGAATTGTATGGTTTAGGTGGTGTTTGTAAGAGGTGATCCTATAAAAGTGTATGGTGTATCTAGTTTGTGTAAAATATGATTCTATAGAAGTGTATGGGTTTACTGGGTGTGTAAGCTGTGATCCTATAGAAGTGTGTAAGTTAACTGGTGTGTGTAAGAAGTGATCCTATAGAATTGTATGATGTAGTCGGTGTGAGTAAGAGGTGATACTATAGAAGTGTATGGTGTAGCTGGTTTGTGTAAGATGTGATTCTATAGAAGTGTATAGGTTAACTGGTGTGTGTAAGAGATGATCCTATAGAATTATAAGGGGTTACCTGGTGTGTGTAAGAGGTGTCCCTATAGAATTGTATGGGTTACCTGATGTGTGTGTAAGAGGTGATCCTATATAATTGTATGATGTAGCTGTGTGTGTAAGAGGTGATCCTATAGAAGTGTAAGGGGTAGATGGTGTGTGCAAGATGTGATTCTATAAAAGTGTATGGGTTACCTGGTATGTGTGTAAGAGGTGATTCTATAGCAGTGTATGGGTTAACTGGTGTGGGCAATAGGTGATCCTATAGAAGTGTATAGTTTAGCTGGTTTGTGTAAAAGATGATTCTATGGAAGTGTATGGGTTAACTGGGGTGTGTAATAGGTGATTCTATATAAGTGCATGGGTTAACTGGTTTGTGTAAGAGGTGATCCTATAGAAGTGTAAGGAACATGGAAATGTCCACAGCACAATTTGCTTGAAAAGTATCTTTATTGACAAAAGATAGAGCACTATGCACTATCTTTTGTCAATAAAGATACTTTTTAAGCAAATTGTGCTGTGGACATTTCCATGTTTCATATTGTCATAGTGGAATTGGGCAGATTTCCACGGTTGTCACGAGCACAGTATTTTGCCTGGCAGCTGTTCTACATATTGTTGAGGATAGAAGTGTAAGGGGTAGCTGGTGTGTGTAAGAGGTGATTCTATAACAGTGTATGGATTACCTGGTGTGTGTAAGAGGTGATCCTATAGAAGTGAATGGGTTAACTGTTGTGTGTAAGATGTGATCCCATAAAAGTATATGGTGTAGCTGGTGTATATAAGAGGTGATTCAATAAAAGGGTATGGGTTAACTGGTGTGTGTAAGAGGTGATCCTATAGAAGTGTAAGGGGTAGCTGGTGTGTGTAAGAGGTGATTCTATAACAGTGTATGGATTACCTGGTGTGTGTAAGAGGTGATCCTATAGAAGTGAATGGGTTAACTGGTGTGTGTAAGAGGTGATCCTATAGAAGTGTAAGGGGTACCTGGTTTGTGTAATAGGTGATTCTATAGAAGTATATGGATTACCTGGTGTGTGTAAGAGGTAATCCTATAGAAGTGAATGGGTTAACTGGTGTGTGTAAGAGGTGATCCTATAGAAGTGTAAGGGGGACCCGGTTTGGGTAATAGGGGATTCTAAAAAAGTGTATGGGTTACCTGGTATGTGTGCAAAAGGTGATTCTATAGATGTGTATGGTGTAGCTGGTTTGTGTAAGAGCTGATACTATAGAAGTGTATGGTGTAGCTGTTTTGTGTAAAAGGTGATTCTATAGAAGTGAATGGGTTAACTGGTTTGTGTAAGTGGTGATCCTACAGAATTGTATGGTTTAGGTGGTGTTTGTAAGAGGTGATCCTATAAAAGTGTATGGTGTATCTAGTTTGTGTAAAATATGATTCTATAGAAGTGTATGGGTTTACTGGATGTATAAGCGGTGATCCTATAGAAGTGTGTAAGTTAACTGGTGTGTGTAAGAAGTGATCCTATAGAATTGTATGATGTAGTTGATGTGAGTAAGAGGTGATACTATAGAAGTGTATGGTGTAGCTGGTTTGTGTAAGAGGTGATTCTATAGAAGTGTATGGGTTAACTGGTGTGTGTAAGAGATGATCCTATAGAATTGTAAGGGGTTACCTGGTGTGTGTAAGAGGTGACCCTATAGAATTGCATGGGTTACCTGATGTGTGTGTAAGAGGTGATCCTATATAATTGTATGATGTAGCTGTGTGTGTAAGAGGTGATCCTATAGAAGTGTAAGGGGTAGCTGGTGTGTGCAAGAGGTGATTCTATAGAAGTGTATGGGTTACCTGGTATGTGTATAACAGGTGATTCTATAGCAGTGTATGGGTTAAATGGTGTGTGCAATAGGTGATCCTATAGAAGTGTATGGTTTAGCTAGTTTGTGTAAAAGATGATTCTATGGAAGTGTGTGGGTTAACTGGGTGTATAATAGGTGATTCTATAGAAGTGTATGGGTTAACTGGTTTGTGTAAGAGGTGATACAATAGAAGTATATGGTGTAGTTGGTTTGTGTAAGAGGTGAATTTATAGAAGTGTATGGGTTAACTGTTGTGTGTAAGAGGTGATCCCATAAAAGTATATGGTGTAGCTGGTGTATATAAGAGGTGATTCAATAGAAGGGTATGGGTTAACTGGTGTGTGTAAGAGGTGATTCTATAGAAGTGTATGGGTTAACTGGTGTGTGTAAGAGGTGATCCTATAGAAGTGTAAGGGTAAGGGGTAGCTGGTGTGCGTAAGAGGTGATTCTATAGCAGTGTATGGATTACCTGGTGTGTGTAAGAGGTGATCCTATAGAAGTGAATCGGTTATCTAGTGTGTGTAAGAGGTGATCCTATAGAAGTGTATGGGGTACCTGGTTTGTATAATAGGTGATTCTATAGAAGTGTATGGGTTACCTGGTGTGTGTAAGAGGTGATCCTATAGAATTGTAAGGGGTACCTGGTGTGTGTAAGAGGTGATCCTATAGAATTGTAAGGGGTAGCTGGTGTGTGTAAGAGGTGATTCTATAGAAGTATATGGATTACCTGGTGTGTGTAAGAGGTGATCCTATAGAAGTGAATGGGTTAACTGGTGTGTGTAAGAGGTGATCCTATAGAAGTGTAAGGGGTACCTGGTTTGTGTAATAGGTGATTCTAAAGAAGTGTATGGGTTACCTGGTATGTGTGCAAAAGGTGATTCTATAGAAGTGTATGGTGTAGCTGGTTTGTGTAAGAGCTGATACTATAGAAGTGTATGGTGTAGCTGTTTTGTGTAAAAGGTGATTCTATAGAAGTGTATGGGTTAACTGGTTTGTGTAAGTGGTGATCCTATAGAATTGTATGGTTTAGGTGGTGTTTGTAAGAGGTGATCCTATAAAAGTGTATGGTGTATCTAGTTTGTGTAAAATATGATTCTATAGAAGTGTATGGGTTTACTGGGTGTGTAAGAGGTGATCCTAAAGAAGTGTGTAAGTTAACTGGTGTGTGTAAGAAGTGATCCTATAGAATTGCATGATGTAGTTGGTGTGAGTAAGAGGTGATCCTATAGAAGTGTATGGTGTAGCTGGTTTGTTTAAGAGGTGATTCTATAGAAGTGTATAGATTAACTGGTGTGTGTAAGAGATGATCCTATAGAATTATAAGGGGTTACCTGGTGTGTGTAAGAGGTGACCCTATAGATATGTATGGGTTACCTGATGTGTGTGTAAGAGGTGATCCTATATAATTGTATGATGTAGCTGTGTGTGTAAGAGGTGATCCTATAGAAGTGTAAGGGGTAGCTGGTGTGTTCAAGAGGTGATTCTATAGAAGTGTATGGGTTACCTGGTATGTGTATAACAGGTGATTCTATAGCAGTGTATGGGTTAACTGGTGTGTGCAATAGGTGATCTTATAGAAGTGTATGGTTTGCTGGTTTGTGTAAAAGATGATTCTATGGAAGTGTGTGGGTTAACTGGGGTGTATAATTGGTGATTCTATAGAAGCGTATGGGTTAACTGGTTTGTGTAAGAGGTGATCCTATAGAAGTATATGGTGTAGTTGGTTTGTGTAAGAGGTGAATTTATAGAAGTGTATGGGTTAACTGTTGTGTGTAAGAGGTGATCCCATAAAAGTATATGGTGTAGCTGGTGTATATAAGAGGCGATTCAATAGAAGGGTATGGGTTGACTGGTGTGTGTAAGAGGTGATTCTATAGAAGTGTATGGGTTAACTGGTGTGTGTAAGAGGTGATCATATAGAAGTGTAAGGGGTAGCTGGTGTGTGTAAGAGGTGATTCTATAGCAGTGTATGGAATACCTGGTGTGTGTAAGAGGTGATCCTATAGAAGTGAATGGGTTAACTTGTGTTTGTAAGAGGTGATCCTATAGAAGTGTAAGGGGTACCTGGTTTGTGTAATAGGTGATTCTATAGAAATGTATGGGTTACCTGGTGTGTGTAAGAGGTGATCCTACAGAATTGTAAGGGGTAACTGGTGTGTGTAAGAGGTGATTTTATAGAAGTATATGGATTACCTGGTATGTGTGTAAGAGGTGATCCTATACAAGTGAATGGGTTAACTGGTGTGTGTAAGAGGTGATCCTATAGAAGTGTAAGGGGTACCTGGTTTGTGTAAGAGGCTATCCTATAGAAGTGTATAGGTTACCTGGGATGTGTATAATTGGTGATTCAATAGAAGTGTATGGTATAGCTGGTGTGTGTAAGAGGTGATTCTATAGAAGCTTATGGGTTAATTTGTTTGTATAAGAGGTGATCCTATAGTAGTGTAAGGGTTAGCTGGTGTGTGTAAGAGGTGATTCTATAGAAGTGTATGGGTTAATTTGTTTGTATAAGAGGTGATCCTATAGTAGTGTAAGGGGTAGCTGGTGTGTGTAAGAGGTGATCCGATTTCAAGTGTATGGTATAGCTGGTTTGTGTAAGAGGTGAATCTATAGGAGTGTATGGGTTAACTGGTGTGCAAGAGGTGATCCTATAGAAGTGTAAGAGTTATCTGTTGTGTGTAAGAGGTGATTCCATAAAAGTATATGGTGTAGCTGGTGTATATAAGAGGTGATTCAATAGAAGGTTATGGGTTAACTGGTGTGTGAGAGAGGTGATCCTATAGAAGTGTATGGGTTAACTGGTGTGTGTAAGAGGTGATCCTATAGAAGTGTATGGGTTACCTGTTGTGTGTAAGAGGTGATCCTATAGAATTGTATGGGTTACCTGGTATGTGTGCAAAAGGTGATTCTATAGAAGTGTATGGTGTAGCTGGTTTGTGTAAGATCTGATACTATAGACGTGTATGGTATAGCTGTTTTGTGTAAAAGGTGATTCTATAGAAGTGTATGGGTTAACTGGTTTGTGTAAGTGGTGATCCTATAGAATTGTATGGTTTAGGTGGTGTTTGTAAGAGGTGATCCTATAAAAGTGTATGGTGTATCTAGTTTGTGTAAAATATGATTCTATAGAAGTGTATCGGTTTACTGGGTGTGTAAGAGGTGATCCTATAGAAGTATATGGATTACCTGGTGTGTGTAAGAGGTGATCCTATAGAAGTGAATGGGTTAACTGGTGTGTGTAAGAGGTGATCCTATAGAAGTGTAAGGGGCACCTGGTTTGTGTAATAGGTGATTCTATAGAAGTGTATGGGTTAACTGGTTTGTGTAAGTGGTGATTCTATAGAATTGTATGGTTTAGGTGGTGTTTGTAAGAGGTGATCCTATAAAAGTGTATGGTGTATCTAGTTTGTGTAAAATATGATTCTATAGAAGTGTATCGGTTTACTGGGTGTGTAAGAGGTGATCCTATAGAAGTGTGTAAGTTAACTGGTGTGTGTAAGAAGTGATCCTATAGAAGTGTATGGTGTAGCTGGTTTGTATAAGAGGTGGTTCTATAGCAGTGTATGGGTTAACTGGTGTGTGTAAGAGATGATCCTATAGAATTATAAGGGGTTACCTGGTGTGTGTAAGAGGTGACCCTATAGAATTGTATGGGTTACCTGATGTGTGTGTAAGAGGTGATCCTATATAATTGTATGATGTAGCTGTGTGTGTAAGAGGTGATCCTATAGAAGTATAAGGGGTAGCTGGTGTGTGCAAGAGGTGATTCTATAGAAGTGTATGGGTTACCTGGTATGTGTGTAAGAGGTGATTCTATAGCAGTGTATGGGTTAACTGGTGTGTGCAATAGGTGATCCTATAGAAGTGTATGGTTTAACTGGTTTGTGTTAAAGATGATTCTATGAAGTGTATGGGTTAACTGGGGTGTATAATAGGTGATTCTAAAGAAGTATATGGGTTAACTGGTTTGTGTAAGAGGTGATCCTATAGAAGTATATGGTATAGCTGGTTTGTGTAAGAGGTGAATTTATAGAAGTGTATGGGTTAACTGATTTGTTTAAGAGGTGATCCTAAAGAATTGTATGATGCAGCTGGTTTGTGTAAGAGGCGATCCTATAAAAGTTTATGTGGTAACTGGTGTGTGTAAGAGGTGATCCTATAGAAGTGTATGGTGTAGCTGATTTGTGTAAAAGATGATTCTATAGATGTGTATGGGTTAACTAGGGTGTGTAAGAGGTGATCTTATAGATGTGTGTGGGTTAACTGTTGTGTGTAAGAGGTGATCCCATAAAAGTATATGGTATAGCTGGTGTATATAAGAGGTGATTCAATAGAAGTGTATGGGTTAACTGGTGTGTGTAAGAGGTGATTCTATAGAAGTGTATGGGTTAACTGGTGTGTGTAAGAGGTGATCCTATAGAAGTGTAAGGGGTAGCTGGTGTGTGTAAGAGGTGATTCTATAGAAGTATATGGATTACCTGGTATGTGTGTAAGAGGTGATCCTATACAAGTGAATGAGTTAACTGGTGTGTGTAAGAGGTGATCCTATAGAAGTGTAAGGGGTACCTGGTTTGTGTAAGAGGCTATCCTATAGAAGTGTATAGGTTACCTGGGATGTGTATAAGTGGTGATTCAATAGAAGTGTATAGTATAGCTGGTGTGTGTAAGAGGTGATTCTATAGAAGCTTATGGGTTAATTTGTTTGTATAAGAGGTGATCCTATAGTAGTGTAAGGGTTAGCTGGTGTGTGTAAGAGGTGATTCTATAGAAGTGTATGGGTTAATTTGTTTGTATAAGAGTTGATCCTATAGTAGTGTAAGGGGTAGCTGGTGTGTGTAAGAAGTGATCCGATTTGAAGTGTATGGTATAGCTGGTTTGTGTAAGAGGTGAATCTATAGGAGTGTATGGGTTAACTGGTGTGCAAGAGGTGATCCTATAGAAGTGTAAGAGTTATCTGTTGTGTGTAAGAGGTGATTCCATAAAAGTATATGGTGTAGCTGGTGTATATAAGAGTTGATTCAATAGAAGGTTATGGGTTAACTGGTGTGTGAGAGAGGTGATCCTATAGAAGTGTATGGGTTAACTGGTGTGTGTAAGAGGTGATCCTATAGAAGTGTATGGGTTACCTGGTGTGTGTAAGAGGTGATCCTATAGAATTGTATGGGTTACCTGGTATGTGTGCAAAAGGTGATTCTATAGAAGTGTATGGTGTAGCTGGTTTGTGTAAGAGCTGATACTATAGAAGTGTATGGTGTAGCTGTTTTGTGTAAAAGGTGATTCTATAGAAGTCTATGGGTTAACTGGTTTGTGTAAGTGGTGATCCTATAGAATTGTATGGTTTAGGTGGTGTTTGTAAGAGGTGATCCTATAAAAGTGTATGGTGTATCTAGTTTGTGTAAAATATGATTCTATAGAAGTGTATCGGTTTACTGGGTGTGTAAGAGGTGATCCTATAGAAGTATATGGATTACCTGGTGTGTGTAAGAGGTGATCCTATAGAAGTGAATGGGTTAACTGGTGTGTGTAAGAGGTGATCCTATAGAAGTGTAAGGGGCACCTGGTTTGTGTAATAGGTGATTCTATAGAAGTGTATGGGTTAACTGGTTTGTGTAAGTGGTGATCCTATAGAATTGTATGGTTTAGGTGGTGTTTGTAAGAGGTGATCCTATAAAAGTGTATGGTGTATCTAGTTTGTGTAAAATATGATTCTATAGAAGTGTATCGGTCTACTGGGTGTGTAAGAGGTGATCCTATAGAAGTGTGTAAGTTAACTGGTGTGTGTAAGAAGTGATCCTATAGAAGTGTATGGTGTAGCTGGTTTGTGTAAGAGGTGGTTCTATAGCAGTGTATGGGTTAACTGGTGTGTGTAAGAGATGATCCTATAGAATTATAAGGGGTTACCTGGTGTGTGTAAGAGGTGACCCTATAGAATTGTATGGGTTACCTGATGTGTGTGTAAGAGGTGATCCTATATAATTGTATGATGTAGCTGTGTGTATAAGAGGTGATCCTATAGAAGTATAAGGGGTAGCTGGTGTGTGCAAGAGGTGATTCTATAGAAGTGTATGGGTTACCTGGTATGTGTGTAAGAGGTGATTCTATAGCAGTGTATGGGTTAACTGGTGTGTGCAATAGGTGATCCTATAGAAGTGTATGGTTTAACTGGTTTGTGTTAAAGATGATTCTATGAAGTGTATGGGTTAACTGGGGTGTATAATAGGTGATTCTAAAGAAGTGTATGGGTTAACTGGTTTGTGTAAGAGGTGATCCTATAGAAGTATATGGTGTAGCTGGTTTGTGTAAGAGGTGAATTTATAGAAGTGTATGGGTTAACTGATTTGTGTAAGAGGTGATCCTAAAGAATTGTATGATGCAGCTGGTATGTGTAAGAGGCGATCCTATAAAAGTTTATGTGGTAACTGGTGTGTGTAAGAGGTGATCCTATAGAAGTGCATGGTGTAGCTGATTTGTGTAAAAGATGATTCTATAGACGTGTATGGGTTAATTAGGGTGTGTAAGAGGTGATCTTATAGATGTGTGTGGGTTAACTGTTGTGTGTAAGAGGTGATCCCATAAAAGTATATGGTATAGCTGGTGTATATAAGAGGTAATTCTATAGAAGTGTTTGGGTTAACTGGTGTGTGTAAGAGGTGATTCTATAGAAGTGTATGGGTTAACTGGTGTGTGTAAGAGGTGATCCTATAGAAGTGTAAGGGGTAGCTGGTGTGTGTAAGAGGTGATTCTATAGAAGTGTATGGATTACCTGGTGTGGGTTAGAGGTGATCCTATAGAAGTAAATGGGTTAACTGGTGTTTGTAAGAGGTGATCCTATAAAAGTGTAAGGGGTACCTGGTTTGTGTAATAGGTGATTCTATAGAAGTGTATGGGTTACCTGGTGTGTGTAAGAGGTGATCCTATAGAATTGTAAGGGGTTACCTGGTGTGTGTAAGAGGTGATCCTATAGAAGTGTATGGGTTACCTGGTATGTGTGTAAGAGGTGATTTTATAGCAGTATATGGGTTAACTGGTATGTGTAAGAGGTGATGCTATAGAAGTATATGGTGTAGCTGGTGTATATAAGAGGTGATTCAATAGAAGTGTATGGGTTAACTGGTGTGTGGAAGAGGTAATTCTATAGAAGTGTTTGGGTTAACTGGTGTGTGTAAGAGGTGATTCTATAGAAGTGTATGGGTTAACTGGTGTGTGTAAGAGGTGATCCTATAGAAGTGAATAGGTTACCTGGTTTGTGTAAGAGGTGATTCTATAGGAGTTTATGGGTTAACTGCTGTGTGTAAGAGGTGATCCTATAGAAGTGTAAGGGGTAACTGGTGTGTATAAGAGGTGATCCTATAGAATTGGATGGTGCAGCTGGTGTGTGTAAGAGCTGATCCTATAGAAGTGTATGGTGTATCTGGTTTGTGTAAAAGGTAATTCTATAGAAGTGTATGGGTTAACTGGTTTGTGTAAGATGTGATCATATAGATGTGTAAAGGGTAGCTGGTGTGTGTAAGAGGTGATCCTATATGAGTGTATGGGTTAACTGGTGTGTAAGAGGTGATCCTATAGAAGTGTAAGGGGTAGCTGGTTTGTGTAAGAGGTTATCCTATAGAAGTGTATGGGTTACCTGGGATGTGTATAAGAGGTGAATCAATAGAAGTGTATGGTGTAGCTGGTGTGTGTAAGAGGTGATTCTATAGAAGTTTATTGGTTAACATGTTTGTATAAGAGGTGATCCTATTTGAAGTGTATGGTGTAGCTGGTTTGTGTAAGAGGTGATTCTATAGGAGTGTATGGGTTAACTGGTGTGTAAGAGGTGATCCTATAGAAGAGTAAGAGTTATCTGGTGTGTGTAAGAGGTGATTCTATATACTGTAAGTGTATAAGTTAACTGGTATGTGTAAGAGGTGATCCTAGAGAGTTGTAAGGGGTAGCTGGTGTGTGTAAGAGATGATCCTATAGAATTGCAAGGGGTTACCTGGTGTGTGTAAGAGGTGACCCTATAGAAGTGTATGGGTTATGTGATGTGTGTATAAAAGGTGCTACTATAGAAGTGTATGGGTTACCAGGTGTGTGTTTAACCCTTTGAGTGCTAAGCACTTTCCCACCTGGGTGCTAAGCTTTTTTAAAAAACAAAATAACTTTTTTTTTAGATCCACAAGACTTACACTGTTGGAAAGGTTAGGCAATTACCTTTCCAACAGTGGATCTTCGGGGTCTGTAGCTGCTTAGATGCCTGAGATACAGGTTTCTAAGCAGCATGTGATCCTATTTAAAGTGTATGGTGTAGCTGGTTTGTGTAAGAGGTGATTCTATAGGAGTGTATGGGTTAACTGGTGTGTGTAAGAGGTGATCCAATAGAAGTGTAAGAGTTATCTGGTGTGTATAAGAGGTGATTCTATATACTGTAAGTGTATAGGTTAACTGGTATGTGTAAGAGGTGATCCTAGAGGGTTGTAAGGGGTAGCTGGTGTGCGTAAGAGATGATCCTATAGAATCTCAAGGGGTTACCTGGTGTGTGTAAGAGGTGACCCTATAGACGTTTCTGGGTTATGTGATGTGTGTATAAGAGGTGCTACTATAGAAGTGTATGGGTTACCTGGTGTGTGTTTAAGAGGTGATTCAATAGAAGTGTATGGGTTAACATGTTTGTGTAAGAGGTGATCTTATAGATGTGTAAGGGGTAGCTGGTTTGTGTAAGAGGTGATCCTATAGAATTGTATGGGTTACCTGGTGTGTGTAAGATGTGATCCTATAGAAGTGTATGGGTTACCTGGTGTGTATAAGAGGTGATTCAATAGAAATGTATGGGTTAATTTGTTTGTGTAAGAGGTGAGCCTATAGTAGTGTAAGGGGTAGCTGGTGTGTGTAAGAGGTGATCCTATAGAAGTGTATGATGTAGCTGGTTTGTGTAAGAGGTGATCCTATAGAAGTGTATGGTTAACTGGTGTGTTTAAGAGGTAATCCTACAGAATTGTAAGGGGTAGCTGGTGTGTGTAATGGATGATCCTCTAGAAGTGTATTGGTTATCTGATGTGTGTATAAGAGGTGATCCTATAGAAGTGTATGGGTTACCTGGTGTGTGTAAGAGGTGATCCTATAGAAGTGTAAGGGGTAACTGGTGTGTGTAAGAGGTGATCCAATATAATTGGATGGTGTAGACGGTGTGTAAGAGGTGATCCTATAGAAGTGTATGGTGTATCTGGTTTGTGTAAAAGGTGATTTTATAGAAGTGTATGGGTTAACTGGTTTGTGTAAGATGTGATCATATAGAAGTGTATGGGTTACCTGGTATGTGTGTAGGAGGGGATTCCATATATTGCCCCAACTCAGGTCTTACTGGCTCTGTTTGGTTGTTGGAAGCAAACGTTGGTTGGTACTAAAGGTCTAAAGAATCCAAGAAAAAAAACAATTTACCCACATATTGAGGCTGCTGGTCCATTATGACCTTCTGGAGCCACTTGCTGTAGACATTGATGTGTCTTCTTAAAACTCTGAGGCAGTGATTTCCCATGTATTGCCAATCAGACGAGCATGAATAAGGGTTGTTAACCTGAAACATCGCTATTTGATGTCTGTTTAACTAATAAAAGAAGATTTCTTTATGAACCAGCGCTGTGGACATTTTTTTGGTGCCAATCAGACGAGAAGAGGCTCTGGCAATTGTTCAAATCCTCAAGAACATTTATTTATAGTTGTACAGCAGAGATCCCTCCTTTATTACAGATCATAAGCATTTGTTAATGATTTCTAATGATAAAAAAGGAATCTCACCCACTACAGCAGCCAGACTTCTTTATTCATTCCTTGTTTAGAATGCCTCTTCTACTGAACTCCAAAGCTCAAGATGTTTTACCTATACTTTATCTGTTAGGGGAAGTCCTAACCCATTAGTGCAATCTAAAATGGCATCTGTGGTTACTGAAGACAATGTGAAAAGTGTTATCATGTTAGGGAAGGCCCTAAACTTATTTCAGGGGCCTTCCAAGATCACAATGGAGTTACATCCTTATGCCCAAAGAAAACTTGAGCTTAATATCATCTGTTCTTTTCTTTGTGGAACAAGAGTGTTCATTAGTGCTGTAGAATTTGTTGGTTCTACAAAATAATAATAATAATAATAATAATAATAATAATAATAATAATAATAATAATAAAAGCATGTTTATGCATCTTGGGGTTTTCCTCATTTATGGTGGACACTGGCAAGTGGTGCACATTAGGCAAAGAGTTTAATTTTATATCTGGTGGCTGAAGTTAAACAATCGACATAGAGTTTAACATGGAAAGCTACAGGTGTTGTCTCCAAACCCAGAGACAAGTGTAAAGCCCTCTGTTTTTTTCATAGGACTGTCTAGAGTGTCAATGGTATATAATTCATACAGATAGAGGTAATATGTTTCTAATTGGTGTGGATGGCTTTTTAGCTAGAAGTCATAGCCATGTCAGCAATGACCACTACTTGGCAGTTGGCTGCAATTGGTTCACCAGATGAACTAGTATATCATAATGAACCCCAATTGATAACCTATAAATTTAAATCATATTTAGCTCACCATAATATTTGTCACCACGATATAGCACTCAGCTACAAATGGCCTGGTGGAAATTGTTGTCAAAACTGTGAAAGCAGCATCGCACATGGGCCAAAACACTTGTCAGTTAACTGGAACTCCCTATAGTCTCCTCTGGGAGAAACTGCAGCTACTCAGATGCCTCTTCAGCCTTTTTGGATGAAACGCAATTCCCTTTGCATTGGAGAGTAAGTATCCTATAGAACAGTGTTTCTTAATTGCGGCCCTCAATTACCCCAACAGGCCAGATATTAATTATAGCTGAACCAGTGCACAGGTGAAGTAATCAGCTGATCACTAACACCATGGCTACTAACCTGCTCTCACCATTAAAATAATTATTTCACTTGTGCACTGGTTCAGCTAGAATGAAAATCTGGCCTGTTGGGGGTAGTTGTGGACAACGGTTGAGAAACAATGCTATAGAAGATAGAGACTGTAGACAGACTCACCATTTACACTGAAGAGAATGAGTTGGGTGCATTTGTTTGATTGGCATCACAAATTTAATATCTTTGTCAAATATGGGATCTTATGTCCAGAAGATAACCATAGCAATTGAAAAAACCTTTCTACTAGATGGTTTTCAAGGTGCTCTTCTTGATTTTAAGGGATTTTAATACCACTTTTAAGAGTTAATTCAAATGAATGGCCACATACCCATTTGGCTATCTAATGAGATTGAAAACGATTTGAACTGAAAACAATCATACCTTTCATTTGAAAGCAGCAATCTGCCTTGTTCAAATGATTGGTCCTTTGTCTGTTCAGCTGCAAGGTGGATCTCAATAAAATGTTGAATACCTAACATCATGGACTTACTTTTCAATTCTGGCATCACCCTGCCATTATACAAATTATTATTGTTATTATCATTAATTTGTAGAGCACCAGCAGATTCCATGGCACTATAAACATAGGTTCTGTATTCAATGGTTACCTTTTAGGAACAATAATATTCCAGACTGGGTAGGAGTCCATGAGTTGCCAGTTCTCGCAGATCACATTGCATGAAGTTGAGTTACAGGACAGTTGGACTTGTGAGTTTACATGCGAAGCAAACTAGCAGTAAACAATTAGCAAATATGTCATAAGAAGACTAACTTAAAATAAAAGTGCCCCACGAGTTATAATAGAGATTTAATGACCTTATTACAGTCATGTGATTGTGATAGGGACTAATTACTAAAGTTACCACCTTGCTTAGCTTTGCATGAGCAGACTTCACTCAGTTTTTTTTTTTTTTTTTAAAGTGGGCTGAACCTGGAAATCCCTCCCTTTGGATTTATAAAGGTCTAAGCAAATGAAACAGGAAGCGCCTCTCACTGATAGCAACATTTTTTGACTCAAATACAAATCAAATTGCACTGTTTTCAATGTACTTAAATGGAAGGTCTACTTGGAAAATGTTATTGTTTAAAAAGATAGATAATCCCTTTATTATAACCGTTTTTTATACCCAACACTTTTATATTAATATACGTTTTAATTATATGATTACCTTGTATCTAAGCCTCTGCAAACTTCCCCCTTATCTCAGTTCTTTTGACAGACTTGCATTTTAGCCAATCAGTGCTGACTGAGCACAATGTTATCAGAATAATAAAATAAAAAATTGGTTTATATGCCCCTTTAATTTGGAACAATAAAGCATTTGCTTGTTGTTAGTTGTATTTAACATGTATATTTGAGATAAAAGATTACACACATATATTTTTTTTTATAAAAATGAATAAAATAAAACACTTTTTTTGCATTCCGTATTCTGATGTTTTGTTATTTTTTGGTATTCCTGCAATGACTTGTGTGTGTAACTTATAGTAAAAAACACTGAAACTGAAATATAACTATGTGCAAAAATCCTAAAAACAGTTTCAGCCCAGGGTTATTCAGTAAAGGGGTTAAGGGAATAGCTATCATTTGTGGAGTGGACCCTATAGAAATATATTGGTCGTTTACAGGGCATCCTATAAATGTTTATAATCAGTAAATAAGCTATAAAGAGTTCCTTACTACAGAAAACTGTATATTATAAAACTGTATTTTTTTTGGAGACCACTCATATCTTAGAGGGAATCCTGTAAGAGGGAACTTATTTATGTGTAAGGTGGAGTCTGACAAAATATTCAAGAGCTGAACTTTGGTTTAGGTGATAGGACATATATTTGTGTACTCCATATGATTGAGTAAATAGGGATATGCCTTAAAATAGCTAAAAACTGTATATTGTATAGAACAATGTATTGTTACTACACGTGTCTGTTTCAACACACTCTTTTTTTACCGGTAGAATCGCCTTGGGCAGATACCTCATTCCATACATTACACAACATAATACGATTCAACATACTTCAAGTATAAATCACTGTCTATGGATTCATCAGCTTTTCTCTTTCATATAAAAGGACAATCAATTAGCTAATGACACCTTTTGTTCCTGTGCAGTAACAGCTTGTAGATAAAGAAGAGAGAGAAAATAATTTCTGAAAAAAACTTTTATATTGTGGGCAGCCAGTTTATCGGCAAAAAATGGATCACAAGAGACTTCAATTGAAACCCAATAAAAGGAATATGTGGATGTTAATATGTCTATTTATGTACTGTAGAGGTAAGTAGAAATATATACTATTTAATATTAAATTAAATTCTAGCATGCACACATACAAACACAAGAGTGTACACGGGCACTAGAAAACAAATGCATGCGCATAGATATATACATACAGACATACGAGTACATTCAATACAGAAAATCCATTATACTTACCTTCTATAGCGTATACAGTGAAGGGTGTTTATTAACAGTGTATAGATACTCATCATCATTATACGGTGCAGTGTGTTCATTATCAGTGTATAGATACTCACATCATTATACAGTACAGTGTGATCATTATCAGTGTATAGATACTCATCATCATTATACAGTGCAGTGTGATCATTATCAGTGTATAGATACTCATCATCATTATACAGTGCAGTGTGATAATTATAATTATACAGTGCAGTGTGATCATTATCAGTGTATAGATACTCTCCATCATTATACAGTGCAGTGTGATCATTATCAGTGTATAGATACTCATCATCATTATACAGTGCAGTGTGATCATTATCAGTGTATAGATACCCATCATCATTATGCAGTGCAGTGTGATCATTATCAGTGTATAGATACTCACATCATTATACAGTGCAGTGTGATCATTATCAGTCTATAGATACTCATCATCATTATACAGTGCAGTTTGATCATTATCAGTCTATAGATACTCAGCATCATTATACAGTGCAGCATGTTCATTATCAGTGTATAGATACTCATCAGCATTATACAGTGCAGTGTGATCATTATCAGTGTATAGATACTCATCATCATTATACAGTACAGTGTGATCATTATCAGTGTATAGATAATCATCATTATACAGTGCAGTGTGTTCATTATCAGTGTATAGATACTCATCAGCATTATACAGTGCAGTGTGATCATTATCAGTGTATAGATAATCATCATTATACAGTGCAGTGTGTTCATTATCAGTGTATAGATAATCATCATTATACAGTGCAGTGTGTTCATTATCAGTGTATAGATACTCATAATTATTATACAGTGCAGTGTGTTCATTATCATTATATTGTGCAGTGTGCCCTTTATCAGTGTATAGATACTCATCATCATTATACAGTGCATTGTAATCATTATCAGTGTATAGATATTCATTATCATTATACAGTGCAGTGTGATCATTATCAGTGTATAGAGACTCATTATCATTATACAGTGCAGTGTGATCATTATCATTATATAGAGACTCATCATCATTATACAGTGCAGTATGATCATTATCAGTGTATAGAGACTCATTATCATTATACAGTGCAGTGTGATCATTATCATTATATAGAGACTCATCATCATTATACAGTGCAGTGTGATCATTATCAGTGTATAGATGTAATCATTATCAGTGTATAGATACTCATCATCATTATACAGTGCGGTGTGATCATTACAAGCGTATAGATACTCATTATCATAATACAGTGCATTGTGATCATTATCAGTGTATAGATACTCATTATCAGCATACAGTGCAGTGTGATCATTAGCGTATAGATACTCATCATTATTATATAGTGCAGTGTGATCATTATCAGTGTATAGATACTCACATCATTATACAGCACAGTGTGTTCATTATCAGTGTATAGATACTCATCATTATACAGTGCAGTGTGATCATTATCAGTGTATAGATACTCATCATTATACAGTGCAGTGTGATCATTATCAGTGTATAGATACTCATCATTATACAGCACAGTGTGTTCATTATCAGTGTATAGATACTCATCATTATACAGTGCAGTGTGATCATTATCAGTGTATAGATACTCATTATCAGCATACAGTGCAGTGTGATCATTAGCGTATAGATACTCATCATTATTATATAGTGCAGTGTGATCATTATCAGTGTATAGATATTTATTATCATTATACAGTGCAGTGTGATCATTATCAGTGTATAGATACTCATCATCATTATACAGTGCAATGTGATCATTATCAGTGTATAGATACTCACCATCATTATACAGTGCAGTGTGATCATTATCAGTGTATAGATACTCATCATCATTATACAGTGTAGTGTGATCATTATCAGTGTACAGATACTCATCATCATTATACAGTGCAGTGTGATCATTATCAGTGTATATATACTCATCATCATTATACAGTGCAGTGTGATCATTATCAGTGTATAGATACTCATCATCATTATACAGTGTAGTGTGATCATTATCAGTGTACAGATACTTATTATCATTATACAGTGTAGTGTGTTTATTATCAGTGTATAGATACTTATTATCATTATACAGTGCAGTGTGCTTATTATCAGTGTATAGATACTCATCATCATTATACAGTACAGTATGATCATTATCAGTGTATAGATACTTATATCATTATACAGTGCAGTGTGATCATTATCAGTGTATAGATACTCATCATCATTTTACAGCGCAGTGTGATCATTATCAGTGTATAGATACTGATCATCATTATACAGTGCAGTGTGATCATTATCAGTGTATAGATACTGATCATCATTATACAGTGCAGTGTGATCATTATCAGTGTATAGATACTCACATCATTATACAGTGCAGTGTGCTCATTATCAGTGTATAGATACTCACATCATTATACAGTGCAGTGTAATCATTATCAGTGTATAGATACTCATTATCATTATGCAGCGCAGTGTGATCATTATCAGTGTATAGATACTCAACATCATTATACAGTGCAGTGTGATCATTATCAGTGTATAGATACTCACATCATTATACAGTGCAGTGTGATCATTATCAGTGTATAGATACTCATTATCATTATACAGTGCAGTGTTATCATTATCAGTGTATAGATACTCATTATCATTATACAGTGCAGCGTGATCATTATCAGTGTATAGATACTCATCATTATACAGTGCAGTGTGATCATTATCAGTGTATAGATACTCACATCATTATACAGTGCAGCGTGTTCATTATCAGCTTATAGATACTCATCATCATTATACAGTGCAGCATGTTTATTTTTTATTTATAACGTTTTTATTGAAGTTTTATAAACATATACATCCTAAAACAATTTTAACTATTACATAGAAAAATGATACATGCCTCGCTCTACTAATTATCATGATGTCTGAGGCCTTTATTTTATAGATTCTCCGTATTTAATCATTTAAAACGCAAAAAGGCATACTAAAAACAGTATGAAAGCTTGGGATGATATCTTATTTGAGTGGTAAATTATATTTAAGAACTCTGCTGATTATCAGTAGACTTAGAAAAATATAAATAGAGTAAAATAAAGAACAAAAGAAATATAGAAAAAAAAAGAAAAGAAAATGATAGGAGATTAAAAGGTTTAAGGTGCGAGTTAGAAACCAGTCTTAGGCCTCGCTTCCATTGAGTCGTTAAAAATGGAGCCGTAAGCTACCGAAGCGGACGACAGCTAAAGGTAATTTACGGCTCCATTTTAGTACCAGGTTTCCATTGAAAAGATTAGCGTGTTGCGCGCAGTCGCTCTTTTCGGCCGTACGTAAGTTTGCGTTGCCAACCGATGTCGGATTTGTCGAAAAGCGCGCCATAACAAGTGCATTGCCATGGTAACCCGACCTCTGTCTATAAGAATAACGGTTTGCGCCTGCGCTCTTTACCTGTGATCGCCTCTAGAGAGAAAGACACGGGAGCTAGTTGCGTTGGTAGGAGTTTTGGGTTTTTGAGAGTTGTTTGAGAGTTAGTGGAGAGTTTGATATTTGATTTCCATATATTCTTATTGTAGGCCTCATATAATATTAGGAACACACACACACACATCCATACATTAGTTAATTAACACACATTAGTTTATACACACAAATACACACACACACACATACACACTTTTATTTCATACAAACACATTCACATTTTTTTTTTCATTAACCCCCATATCCCCATCTTCCTTTATTACTCCTTTCATTAATCCCCTTATTCCACTTCCCATCCCCCCTTTGACTACCCTTCCCTTCCTCACTATATAACTTGTTTTTTTATATATACATTTTGCCCATCCTATTTTTTTTTTTTTTAACATCCCATATTTTTGGTTTCATTTGACTATATAGCTCACCCCTTTCTTAATTTGCATCCCTTATTATTTTTCTATAATTTTGTTCTAATCCTCCTTAGTTTTTCCTTTTTCATTTACATCCCTTTGTTTATTTTCACCCCCACATTTTATTTTTATTTTGAGGGATATAGAATAGAGATAGTTAGGGTCTAGATAGGTTAGGTAGTTAGTTTTGGGGCTATTTAATATAGGGTTTAGTTAGGTGACTTAGTGTAGTTAGGTAAGCTAGGGACTTTAGTGTTAGGTTAGAGTTAGGGAGGAAGGAGAAAGGGATGGATAGGCCTAGTGGAGTTGGGAAGGGGGTGGCTAGGGGGAGGGCAGTGGTGAGGGTGGATAGAGGGAGGGGGAGGGGGGAAGTAGGGAGTAGTATGGGCAGGAATAGGGGCCGAGGTTTGGGTGGAGGATTTGTCCTTCCTCAAACCCTGGCAGAGGAGGGAAGGAGAGAGGGTGGAAGAGGAATGGAGGTGGGAGGAGTGAGGAGGAGTCAGCCTCAGCTAGGCACAAAAAGAAAAGGGAAAGTGGGGCAGACTGTGGCAACTGGGGGTGGGGCTGGTGGTAGCCTGTCACAGCCTGCAGGGACAGAGGAGGTAGAGAGGGCTGGTCCCCAGTCACAGGAGGGAGAGTCTGTGTCTGCTGGCCCTTCAGGTGTGAAGGGCAGGCTTAGAGAGGAGAGGTACTCTGAGGAGGAGAAGGAGGCTCTTGTTGAGGCATACTTGGAGAGGGCAGCTCAGCTGGAGAACCCTAACCTGAGGCCGGCTGTCCGGAATAAGCTGTGGGAGGAGATTCGAGTGGCAGTCAGCTGCTTAGGACGTAATCGTTCTATTGCCAGCATTAAACACCGCTATCATGACTGCAGGAGGGAAACCAAAGCTAAGCTGGCACAGCAGGCCAAATATGCACGTGGGACAGGTGGTGGTCCTAGCAAGAGGATACACCTAAGGTCATAGGAGGAGATGATGGCCAATGTCATCTCGGATGAATCTGTTTACGGATGTAAGGGGACAATGGACACATCAGTGCCAGCTGAAGAGGTCCATGAAGGTGAATATTAAATATCATATGTAATAAATGTTTTATTTCTAACAAATATATGTTAACATCAGAAATATATATCGGCTTTGTTTTTTAAAATATAAATGTAATCATACACATGTGTAATACAGAATATAGAATGTTCATATATTATATATGTTTAGTAATCAATTGTGTTCAAGCATCAGTGGAAAACATACCTAGGTAGGATTAGTACAAGTAATGTTTTACATGGTTCAAAGTCTAATTTGCACAGTAACTTAAAGTGATAGTAAACCCAATTTTTTTATTTCATGATTCAGATAGAGCAGCAATTTTAAGCAACTCTCTAATGTACTACTATTATAGATATTTCTTTGTTCTCTTGGTATCTTTTTCTGAAAAAGTAGGAATGTAAGCTATGGAGACTTTGCATTTTTTGTTCAGAACCCTGGCTAGCGCTCGTGATTGGTGGCTACATTTAGCCACCCAATAAGCAACAGCAACCCAGGTTCTGAAACAAATATTGTCTGGCTCTTAAGCTTTACATTCTTGCTTCTCAAATAAAGATACCAAGAGAAGGAAGAAAATATGATAATAGGAGTAAAATATTAAATGTTGACTAAATTTGCATGCTCTGTCTGAATCATGAAAGTTTAATTTGTACTTCATTGCCCCTTTAATGGCATCTTAACATAGTTGTAGTGGATATATTCATCCTGATTTCTGGAGTGGCTATCTGCTCAAACAAGCAAGGGTATAGATTTAAATTCTTTCTATCTATATCATATATATGGACTATGTGTAATACAAAGAGTCGCTTAGAGGCACAATCTTTAAATATACACCTCTGGTTAAATATGTTTAAGTTCATACAGAAATTATATATATATATATATATATATATATATATATATATATATATATATATATATATATATATATATATATATATAAAACTATATCTATAAAATTGATTTTCAAATGTTAGATGTTTCATCAGATTAATTTATAATTACAATTTATTTTTCAGAATTGGAACATGAGTATGAGTCCTCAACAAGACCGGAGGCCAGTGATGTTCCGGAATTCAGTGAGGAGGAGGAGGGGGATGTTATTGAAGCTGGATACTCCTACCTCAGCATACTTGAAGGAGATGAGCAACAGCCACTGGCCTATGAGGTTGAAAATGTTCCTGGCCCATCCCCATATTCATCTGGGAGGACATATCATCAGATGCAGCCTCCACCACCACAGCATTATCAGATGCATCCTCCACCACAGCATTATCAGATGCATCCTCCAACGCAGCATTATCAGATGCATCCTCCAACGCAGCATTATCAGATGCATCCTCCAACGCAGCATTATCAGATGCATCCTCCATCACCACAGCATCAGCAGATGCATCCTCCACCGCAGCATATGTACTATATGCCACCTCAACAACACATTCAGCACCCTCCCATGGCACAACAAATGCCGCCACCACTACCACCACCACAACAATCACCACCACCCCCCACCAATGTCTGTCCTCAATTGGATATTGAGCCACCCACACAGTCCCCAAGACTGAGTGACGACAACCTCACACAGAGCCAGGAATATGTGCCGGAGACACCTATACAGCCACAAGTGCCCCCCATGGAATCCAATATCCCCGCGCAGTCCCAGCAGGATGCTCTACTGAGGCTCATTCACAGGGAGCTTAGACTTACTAGGCTCCAGCAGCAGCAGGATTTCAGGAGGCTACAGAGCCAGATGGACATACATAATGCTGCACTCGTCCGCCTGGCAGAGGCAGTGGAGAGGGTTGCAGATAGGCCGCAAACTCCCTCCTCACTCGCATCCTCCGTTATCTCCCTGCAGGACCCTGAATCACATCTTTTAGCCTCCCAGCCAGCTGGTGTGCGTCGCCCAAGACGCCACACTTCCATCCCAAGTACCTCTCCTCCAAAGGCCAAATCCCGCCGCAAGCATTAAGAAGTATTTTTCTTTTTAAATTCTTTCAAGATATATAATATCTAATTTTTTTATGAAGCACTTTCTTAAGTGTGATTTCCATCTCATAAATATGCATATATTTTTCTAATCAAAATTAGAAAATATATTTCAAAATTGTTTTAATAGCTGTTTATTTTCAAAAACATTAACAGCTTTATTCATTTTTATTTCACATGATGTCAATTAATATGCAGGTGTAAATTGTTGATAAATGTATGTGTCCTTTTATTGAGGATATTATGCCGTTTAAGAATACTTGGGGATACGTGTCTGAAATTTATACAGTATATGCTATCTAACATTGGTCAACGTGACATGTGTAAATGTTATGATTTATATTCCACAAGCATATGTTGTTTGCTCCTTCAGATGAAGCTAATAAGGCTTATACAGTTATAGAAGAGTTGAAAAGTAAATATTCCTTCCTGTTGATATGGCCAAATACCTTGCATTCATTATAGTCCTATGTGGAATGTAATATCTGAAATATATACCTATGATGACTAACGCACTCCTTTTTGTCAAGATTATTATTCAATATTTAGAATAATTAGATAAATGTATCTTTATGATATTTAAGCACTGGTGTATACACAACATATATGTGATTGCCATGATATAGAGGTGATTAATACATTTTAATTGACATCATATGAACAGACACAGACTCTCCCTGGGACCAATGCACAATGCACTTTTAAATTGTTTCAATAACTCCATGTTAAAGACAATACTTCATATCTCTTGAAGTATGTCATATTAAGCACTTATGTATTTTGGTTAATAGTCTAAATATTGCAAATGTATTATCTGCTTTAGCAGACATGACATTACATATATTTTATAAATATTAGTACTATGACACATTATAACTTTAATGTGTCATCGTTTTGTATTGAATAAATATGATTTTCACATTGAAAATTACATTTGAATGAGGGTAAATCTGTAATAATAAAACTCATCTTCATGATAAACAACTTATTTCGTTTGAATTATTTTTCTATATGTATTGAGATTATATATAGCATCCCTGGGCAAAGGTTTCATTTTGAATAGGTAGATATTTTATTTATTTTTATAATATTTTACCAGGAAAGATACATTGAGATTTCTATGGTTTTCAAGTATGTCCTGGGTCCACAAAACATTGCATTGATACAATGGGTACAATAAAATAAAAAAAAATAATAATACACCATATATGCACAAAAATTTAACATAGAACCGGTAGGAAATATATAATCAACAATGACAGGTGCATTCTGTTTTGAGATATGTAGAGAGGGATCTCTTAAAGGATATTAGGCATGGGGAAGGTTTGAAAGTGTGCGGGAGGTCGTTCCATAATTGTGGTGCTTGCATATATTTTTATATGCACATACATATTGAAATTTCTATGACAACATGGGTGCAAATATTCCTATACATAGGACCAATAAATGTAGCATATATAATGTTATTTGTACATTGAAACACTCATAATATTTTTGTGATTTGCTATTTCAATGAGAAACAGGCCTCAAAAAGCTCTTTTTTCCTCCTTTACACCTAGTTGAGCTGGGGGTAATATTTCTCAATGTATCGACAGCCTCCGACAGTGTATTAACGGTTAGCGCTTTCAATGGAAACCTGGTATAATTTATCGATTAACGGCTTCTATTACTTTCTATGGGACGCGAAAATCTTTTCGGCAGCCGAAGTCCGGCAGCCGATATTGAGGTATAACGCGCCATTGGAAACAGTCGTTAAACGCTATTGCTTTCGACAGCATATTTAACGGTTTGCGAGTGCACGCAAACTGAATTACGACTCAATGGAAGCGAGGCCTTAGTGGGGGGTTAGAAAGAGATTAAAGGGACTGTATACTATAAAATACTTTTCCCCTTAATGTGTTTCTAAATACAGTACTTTTTTACTAGCTGCAGAGTATAACATGTATGAGATTTGCTTTTTTTAAGCCTTATTTACTTTATCACTCTGTGTACATATACATGTGTCTGTATCGTATATCTGTAGGTATAATCAGATCTCATTACTTTATCAAATTGTGTACATATACATGTAAACTTTATCTTATATCTGTAGGTATAATCAGATCTCATTACTTTATCACACTGTGTACATATACATGTGTCTGTATCTTATATCTGTAGGTATAATCAGATCTCATTACTTTATCACATTGAGTACATATACATGTCTTTATCTTATATCTGTAGGTATAATCAGATCTCATTACTTTATCACATTGTGTACATATACATGTGTCTTTATCTTATATCTGTAGGTATAATCAGATCTCATTACTTTATCACTCTGTGTACATATACATGTGTCTGTATCGTATATCTGTAGGTATAATCAGATCTCATTACCTTATCAAATTGTGTACATATACATTTAAACTTTATCTTATATATGTAAGTATAATCAGATCTCATTACTTTATCACATTGTGTACATATACATGTGTCTTTATCTTATATCTGTGGGTATAATCAGATCTCATTACATTATCACATTGTGTACATATACATGTGTCTTTATCTTATATCTGTAGGTATAATCAGATCTCATTACTTTATCACATTGTGTACATATACATGTGGCTGTATCTTATATCTGTAGGTATAATCAGATCTCATTACTTTATCACATTGAGTACATATACATGTCTTTATCTTATATCTGTAGGTATAATCAGATCTTATTACTTTATCACACTGTGTACATATACATGTGTCTTTATCTTATATCTGTAGGTATAATCAGATCTCATTACTTTATCAAATTGTGTACATATACATGTAAACTTTATCTTATATCTGTAGCTATAATCAGATCTCATTACTTTATCACATTGTGTACATATACATGTGTCTTTATCTTATATATGTAGGTATAAATCATATCTCATTACTTTATCACACTGTGTACATATACATGTGTCTTTATCTTATATCTGTAGGTATAATCAGATCTCATTACTTTATCACATTGTGTACATATACATGTGTCTTTAACTTATATCTGTAGGTATAAATCAGATCTCATTACTTTATCACACTGTGTACATATACATGTGTCATTATCTTATATCTGTAGGTATAATCAGATCTCATTACTTTATCACACTGTGTACATATACATGTGCCTATATTATATCTGTAGGTATAATCAGATCTTATTACTTTATCACACTGTGTACATATACATGTGTCTTTATCTTATATCTGTAGGTATAATCAGATCTCATTACTTTATCAAATTGTGTACATATACATGTAAACTTTATCTTATATCTGTAGCTATAATCAGATCTCATTACTTTATCACATTATGTACATATACATGCGTCTTTATCTTATATATGTAGGTATAATCAAATCTCATTACTTTATCACACTGTGTACATATACATGTGTCTTTATCTTATATCTGTAGGTATAATCAGATCTCATTACTTTATCACATTGTGTACATATACATGTGTCTTTATCATATATATGTAGATATAATCAAATCTTATTACGTTATCACACTGTGTACATATACATGTGTCTTTATCTTATATCTGTAGGTATAATCAGATCTCATTACATTATCACATTGTGTACATATACATGTGTCCGTATCTTATATCTGTAGATATAATCAGATCTCATTACTTTATCACACTGTGTGCATATACATGTGTCTTTATCTTATATCTGCAGGTATAATCAGATCTCATTACTGTATCACACTGTGTACATATACATGTATCTATATCTTATATCTGTAGGTATAATCAGATCTCATTACTTTATCACACTGTGTACATATACATGTGTCTTTATCTTATAACTGTCCATAAACCAATTACCAATACTTAGAGAGAACAATGGAAAATTAACATTTTATTACCTTATCTCTTCTATAACCCACTGGGAGTGTAATTTCTTCTACTGGCTGTGTTAACACAGCTTGGCCTCAAGGCCAAAAACTTTCAGGATGGGTGGGGATACCACAGGCTAAATAAACTTTTTCAAATGCCAATATAAGGGTAATGGAAATAATTGTAAATAATTTAATACACAAAGGGGAAGCGGAGGAGGGGAAAGATGAGTGCAGTTTGTTTATGTTTATTATCAGTGTATAGATACTCATTATCATTATACAGTGCAGTGGGTTCATTATCAATGCATAGATACTCAACATCATTATACAGTGCAGTGTGATCATTATCAGTGTATAGATACTCATTATCATTATACAGTGCAGTGGGTTCATTATCAA